>NC_140991.1:69227407-69702407 GCF_052327205.1 Somniosus microcephalus
AGCTATACTCACCCTTGCTACTCTTATGAGCTTATCGAAGCGCTTCCTGTGCTGCATCTAGGTCCTGGAGCTGACTATCTCAGCAATCTCTCGCCATGCCTAGTGCACTTGGTGTTCAGGGACCCTCCGCCCACTGGCAGGGAAGAGAACTTCCTTCCTTGCCCTGACCTCTTCCAGCAGGACCTCCAAGTAGACCTCAGAGAACCTTGGGGCTTGCCTGCAGCTCACGCTGATCCAGTTTCTTGCTGCACCAATCCGACAACGAAACCTTGCAACCTTGCTTTATTTAAGAAGCGCATTCTTACTTTAAACAAGGTTTCTAGCTGACTCACCGGAAATTGCGCTGACAAAGTGGGCAGGCTTCACATTGTGTTAGCGAATCGGGTGGGAAACCTGCCCATAAGATTCTAATGAGGCCTGGGAGTTAAAATCTGCCCATTTTCTGGGGCAGCAAGTTAGTTTCAAACCTGCCCAGAGTTAAAATCAGGGCCCAAATCAACATCAGCGAGAGCGGGACCAGCGAAAGCGGCGGGGATAAAAGGAATGGTGACCCTAGGCCCGAGACCAGAGCGAGAGCGGGACCAGCGGGGATAAAAGGAGCGGCGACCCTAGGCCCGAGACCAGAGCGAGAGCGGGAACGGCGGGGATAAAAGGAGCAGCGACCCGAGGCCCAAGACCAGAGCGAGAGCGGGACCAGCAGGGATAAAAGGAGCTGGAGCGAAGGAGAGAAAGCAAAAAAGAGTGACGTCACAGGACAGCAGGTAGGTGATTGGTTGGCGAGTATTCATTTTTTTTTCTCTTTAACCTAGGGCAGTGGTTTAAACTAGGATCGGGAAACTATAATATACTGTATTAAATTTATAGCTTAACTAGTTAAACTAATTAATATAACTATAAATAATCGTTGAATAAAGACTTTAACTAATTAAACAAATAAAATAAGGCTAGACTTAGAGATGGCAGGGCAGGTTGTGTGGAACTGCAGTATGTGGGAGTTTGTGGACAGCGAGACTGTCCCGAGTGAACACGTCTGCAGGAGATGTCTCTGTTGTATCCGTGTGTTAATGGAGACAAGGAATGCAGGAGTTGGTTTCGCAGGTGTTTACTGAACAAAGTCTGGAGGTGAACTAACAGATACAAGACACTATACAGGCTTATATAGCCCGAGTGGCCATTACCGGCATTACAGTACACAGGGGCTCTTAAAGGCACATACACCACAATTCCTCCCCTTTTAGACAACCAGTACATAACATTTTAAGTAATCATTAATTAACATGTTACAAGAACAATAATCTACACATTTGCTGCAGTTAATCAATTATAAGTCAGTCTATCTGGAGGCTTCCTGACTCGGTCCAGATAACGCCTCGGTGGTGTAGTAGTTTTTGGTGGTGTAGTAGGTTCTTTTGGCAAGGTCGATTCGGCTTGAATGCCAGTGTCGGGTTCATCTGGTTCCAGTATCACCGGATCGGAGGTAGATACTATGGGTATCTCTACTTCATCATTAGGCGTATAGAGTTGTGGTGTAGGTTGTCCCTTTTCGGATGACTATGATCTGGTCAGCATGGCGCCTTATTATGCTTTCTCCAATGTCCACGGTATACATCAGCAGTCCTAGTCGTGTGCAAATAGTTCCAGGCTGCCATTTCTCGGTACGGTAGTCCCGGGCCAAAACTTGTTGACCTATCTGGAAGGTTCTAGTTGGCCTTTCATTCATGCCTTGAAATTGCTGGTTCTCCACGTCCTTTCTGATGTTTGGCTTGATCAAATCCAGCCGGCATCTTAGGCTTCTATTGAAGAACATCATGGCGGGAGTTTGGTTTGTAACCACATGTGTTGCATTCCTGTATGCAAACAAGAAGTTATCTACCTTATGCTGAAGTTTTATGTCTTCATTACCCATGGCCTTTATGGCCTTCTTGAAGGTCTGGACAAACCTTTCAGCCAATCCATTGGTGGCGGGATGGTATGGGGCGGACGTGTAGTGCTTAACCCCATTGTTTTTTTAAGAACTTCCTGAATTCTTCGGACACAAATTGCGGTCCATTATCAGAACAGATCTGTTCAGGCAGCCCATTCCTGGCAAATATGGTCCTTAATACTGCGATGGTTTTTTCCGTGGTGGTGGAGGACATCTTTATTACCTCCAGCCACTTGGAGTGTGCATCCACCACGATTAAGAACATGGAGTCCATAAATGGACCAGCAAAGTCGATGTGTACCCTTTGCCATGGAGATGAGGGCCACTCCCATGGATGTAGAGGGGCTTGTGGTGGGGCGTTTTGGACCTTCTGGCATCCTAGGCAGCTCTTGGTCATTTCTTCGATGTCTCCATCGATACCTGGCCACCACACAAACGCTCTGGCTAGGTTCTTCATTTTCACTCCACCCAGATGCCCCTCGTGAAGCTCCTTTAGCACTTTATCCTGGAGTTTGGGTGGAATCACCACTCTGGATCCACACATCAAGGTTCCTCGGCACACTGATAGCTGTTCTCTTCTTTGCGAGAATGCTGGCAACAGTGGTTCGCCATGTGCTGGCCATCCCTTCACCGTTAAATCGTAGACTCGTGAGAGAGTCGGGTCATTTCTCATTTCCTTTTCAATGGCAGAATTTGTTACTGGTAGACATTCCACTATGGTTGAGTGGAACATCTCCACTGGGTCCACTGTAGGTGCCTCTTCTACCGTTGGCAATGGTAGGCGCGATAAACCGTCAGCATTCCCATGCTGTTTTGATCCTTTGTATTCTATGTCATATTGGTGTGCCCCTAGGAAAAGGGACCACCTCTGTAGCCTTTGCGCTGTCATAATGGGAACACCCTTTTTAGGGTCGAACATGGAGACGAGGGGTTGATGGTCAGTCAACAAGGTAAATTTTTGTCCGTGTATGTAATGGTTGAATTTCTTCACTCCCCATACCAGGCTGAGTGCTTCCCTGTCGATCTGGGCATAGTTACGCTCAGCTGAGTTCAATGAGCGTGACGCAAAAGCTATCGGCCGTTCCGAGCCATCAGGGAATCTATGAGATAATACCGCTCCTACGCCGTAAGGGGATGCATCGCACGCCAGTCTGATTGGCAGTGATGGGTTGTAATGAGCCAAAACTTCCTTGGACGTGATCAAGCCTTTGCATTTATGGAAGGCACATTTACAGTCTTCGCTCCATTTCCAAATTACTCCCGTTTGTAGCAGTTCGTTAAGAGGGTGCAGAAGAGTTGACAAGTTCGGTAAAAATTTATGATAGTAATTTATCAATCCCAGGAACGACCTTAATTGTGAGACATTTCCAGGTGCTGGGGCTTTTATGACCGCTTCAATTTTTTCAGGTGACTTATGCAACCCTTCCTCGTTAATTATGTGGCCACAATATATTTGTTTCTGGAAAAATTCACACTTGGGGCGATTTGCTCATAGGCCCCGTTCTTTCAGCCTAGTGAGCACCTGCTCCAAATTGGCAAGGTGCTCGTTGTCGTTTTCTGTTACAAGGATGTCGTCTAGGTAGCATTGAGTCCCCGGAATCCCTTTGAGGACTTGCTCCATAGCTCTTTGCCAGATCGCTGGAGCTGATGCTACTCCGAAAACCAGTCGATTGTACTGGTACAGGCCTTTGTGTGTATTTATCGTGAGATACTTTTTAGAGGCCTCTTCAACCTCCATCTGTAGATATGCTTGTGCCAAGTCAATTTTGGTGAAACGTTTCCCTCCGGATAGTGAGGCGAAAATATCTTCTATCCTCGGAAGAGGATACTGTACCGTGTGAAGGACCGGGTTTACAGATTTTTTTCCTGTCCATGGATTTTTTTTGTCCAGATCGGCATACACGTGCAATGTGTCCAATCTTTCTTCCCCGCAGAAAAAAAATGGCGCCTCCCGCGCTTTCCCGCCGCTGCCGCTTCTGACAATGCTGTTCTCTGCGGTTTTTATTAACATAGGTATTTTTAATAGGTGGATACTCATTCCCGCCGGACTCTCTGGGGCTTTTCCCTCCCTCTGCTTGGTCCGAACGCCAACCTGCTTTGCAGCGCCGGCCGTCTCCCGAGTGCTCCACCCTCTGTCTCCGTTTGCCTCTGCCTTCGCTGCTCGGCCCCGCTGCAGAGCCAGCCGATGGAGCCCCAGCCCGCCGCCGAGGAAGGATTATTGCAGTACCTGCCACCAGCTCGGCTAGCTGGTGAAACCACAGTTTTTTTTGGTTTTTTTTCTTTCTTGTTTTTCTTCGACTTTCGTCTGAGGAATCGATCTCCTTGAGGTGCTGCCGAATTGCAGGTAAGTCCATTTCCAATTTGTCGCCACTGTTGTATCCGTGTGTTAATGGAGACACGGAATGCAGGAGTTGGTTTCACAGGTGTTTACTGAACAAAGTCTGGAGGTGAACTAACAGATACAAGACACTATACAAGCTTATATAGCCCGAGTGGCCATTACCGGCATTACAGTACACAGGGGCTCTTAAAGGCACATACACCACAGTCTCCATCTCGGATTTCTCTGGCTCAGAGTCATTGAGCTGGAGTGCGAGTTGGAGACACTCCGACACATAAGGGAGGGGGAGAAATTTCTGGTCAGTTTTATCCCAAATACAGTCATACCCCATAGGAAAGTACAGGTTCAGGAAAGGGAGGGTGTGAATGTTAGGGAGCCGGGTAGCAGGGATTCAGGAGAGGTCAAGAAGGAGGTCCCGCAGACACTGGTCCTGATGTACTCGCTACCTGTGAGGACAAGGAGAAAGACTGCAGGGAGGATAGCCACAATGCAGACCAAGGCACTGTGGCTCAGAAGACTGTCCAAAGAGAGGCCGGGGGGGGGGTGGTTAGAGCAGAACAGAAATGTGGTAGTGATGGGGGACTCTATGATTAGATAGCTTCCTCTGCAGCCAAGAACAAGAATCCCGAAGGGTGTGTTGCCTACCCGGTGCCACGGTAAGGGATATCTCATGGCGGCTGGAGAGGAACTTGGAAAGGGAGGGTGTAAATCCAGTTGTCGTAGTCCATGTTGGAACAAATGACATAGGTAGGAACAGGGAGGAGGTCCTGCTGAAAGAGCATCAGCAGTTAGGCTCTAAATTAAAAAGCAGGCCCTCGAGCGTAATAATCTCTGGATTATTGCCTGAGCCATGTGCAAATTGGCATAGAAGCAGACAGATCAGGAGAATTAACACGTGGCTAAAGGGCTGGTGTGGGAAAGAGGGGTTCCTTTTCATGGGACACTGACACCAGTTCTAGGACAGGAAGGAGCTGTACCGATGGGACCCATGTCCTAGCGGAAAGGGTAAATAGGGAGGTGGCAAAGGCTTTAAACTAGTAAGATGGGAGGAGGGATCTACAAGAAACATAACCAGCCTAAATATGAACAAAACAGGAAAAGAGAGCATAGGAAAGAGTAAAGTAAGGGAGGACATTGATGGCAAGGGAATAAATAGAGTTATAGAACAGGAGTCTAAAAAGATGGTTAAACATAAAGTGAGAGGAAATCCTATTAAAAATGAGTTAAACTGTCTGTAAAGCAAAGCACACAGTGTCCATAATAAAACAGGGTCGCTGGAGGCAATCATGCGTTGCGAGGAACCAGACATAGTAGGGATTACTGAGACATGGCTACAGAAAAATCAGGACTGGAAATTAAGCATTGCAGGGCACAACATATTTATAAAAGAGAGAGGGAAAAAGGGGAGGTGGAGTAGCTGTACTTATTAGGGATAATATGTCAGTAGAAAAAAGTGACGCAGCTATCAGCAAGACAAAAATAAAACACCATATTTTTTTTTATTCGTTTGTGGGATGTGGGCATTGTTGGCAAGGCCAGCATTTATTGCCCATCCCTAATTGCCCTTGAGAAGGTGGTGGTGAGCCACGTTCTTGAACCACTGCAGTCCGTGTGGTGAAGGTACTCCCACAGTGCTGTTAGGGAGGGAGTTCCAGGATTTTGACCCAGCAATGATGAAGGATCGGCGATATACTTCTAAGTCAGGATGGTGTGTGACTTGGAGGGGAACTTGGAGGTGGTGGTGTTCCCATGCGCCTGCTGCCCTTGTCCTTCTAGGTGGAAGAGGTCGCGGGTTTGGGAGGTGCTGTCGAAGAAGCCTTGGCGAGTTGCTGCAGTGCATCTTGTAGATAGTACACACTGCAGCCATGGTATGCCGGTGGTGGAGGGAGTGAATGTTTAAGGTGGTGGATGGGGTGCCAATCAAGCGGGCTGCTTTGTCCTGGATGGTGTCAAGCTTCTTGAGTGTTGTTGGCGCTGCACTCATCCAGGCAAGTGGAGAGTATTCCATCATACTCCTTACTTGTGCCTTGTAGATGGTGGAAAGGTTTTGGGGAGCCTGGAGGTGAGACACTCGCCACAGAGTACCTAGCCTCTGACCTGCTCTTGTTGCCACAGTATTTATGTGGCTGGTCCAGTTAAGTTTCTGGTCAATGGAGACCCCCAGGATGTTGATGGTGGGGGATTCGGCAATGGTAATGCCGTTGAATGTCAAGGAGCGGTGGTTGGACTCTTGCTTGTTGGAGATAGTCATTGCCTTGCACTTGTGTGGCAGGAATGTTACCTGCCACTTATCAGCCCAAGCCTGAACATTGTCCATGTCTTGTTGCATGCCGGTATGGACTGCATCATTATCTGAGGAGTTGTGAATGCCATTGAACACTGTGCAATCATCAGCGAACATCCCCATTTCTGACCTTATGTTGGAGGGAAGGTCATTGATGAAGCAGCTGAAGATGGTTGGGCCTCGGACACTGCCCTGAGGAATCACAGAATCACAGAAACCTCACAGTGCAGATAGAGGCCATCTACTATTTCTAGGGCCACTTGCTTAAGTACCCTGGGATGTAGATTATCAGGCCCTGGGGATTTATCGGCCTTCAGTCCCATCAATTTTCCGAACACCATTTCCCTACAAATACTGATTTCTTTCAGTTCCACCCTTTCATCAGACCCTATGTTCCCCGGCATCTCTGGGAGGTTATTTGTGTCCTCCTTTGTGAAGACAGAACCAAAGTATGAATTTAGTTGGTCTGCCATTTCTTTGTTTCCCATTATAAATTCCCCTGATTCTGACTGCAAGGGACCTACGCTTGACTTCACCAATCTTTTTCTCTTCACATATCTATATAAGCTTTTACAGTCAGTTTTTATGTTCCCTGCAGGCTTACTCTCATATTCTATTTTCCCTTTCTTAATTAATTCCTTTGTCCTCCTTTGTTGAATCCTAAACTGCTCCCAATCCTCAGGATTATTGCTTTTTCTGGCCAATTTATATGTCGTCTCCTTGGATCTTATGCTATCCCTAATTTCCCTTGTTAGCCACGGTTGAGTCACCTTTTTTGTTTTATTTTTATGCCAAACTGGGATGAACAAATTCTGTAGCTCATCCATTCGGTCTTTGAATGTTTGCCATTGCCTATCCACCGTCAACCCTTTTGAGTGCCATTCCCCAATCAATCCTACCCAACTCGCTCCTCAGACCATCGTAGTTTCCTTTATTTAAATTGAGGACCCTAGTCTCTGAGTCAACTACTTCATTCTCCATCTTAATGAAGAATTCGATCATATTATGATCGCTCCGACCCAAGGGGCCTCGTACAACAAGATTGCTAATTAATCCTTTCTCGTTACATAATACACAGTCTAAGATGGCCTGATCTCTGGTTGGTTCCTCGACATATTGGTCCAGGAAACCATCCCGTAAACACTCCAGGAATTCCTCCTCCACAGTATTGTTACTAATTTGGTTGGCCCAATCTATATGTAGATTAAAGTCACCCATGATGACTGCTGTGCCCTTATTGCACGCTTCTTTAATTTACCTTTCCATGCCATCCCCAACCTCCGCCTTACTGTTGGGAGGTCTATATACCACTCCCACTAATGTTTTTTTCCCCTTAGTATTTCTCAATTCTACCCGTACAGATTCCACATCATCAGAGCTAATATCCTTCATTACAATTGTATTAATCCCTTCTTTAACCAGTAATGCTACCCCACCTCCCTTTCCTTTTTGCCTATCTTTCCTGAATATCGAATACCCCTGGATGTTGAGTTCCCAGTCTTGGCCATCCTTGAGCCACGTTTCCGTAATCCCAACCAAATCATATTCGTTTACCTCTATTTGCGCAGCCAATTCATCCACCTTATTACAAATGCTCCTCGCATTAAGACACAAAGCCTTCAGGCTTGTTCTTTTAACGCTCTTAGACCTATTAGAATTATTATTTACTGTGGCCACGTTTGATTTAAACCGTTGATTTCTCTGACTACCACTTTTGTTTTTCTCCTTCCTATCTTTTGCTTTTATCCCTGTTTCCCTTTCCTCTGTCTCCCTGCTCAGGTTCCCAACCCCCTGCCATTTTAGTTTAAACCCCCCCGAACAGTGCTAGCAAACCTCCCCGCAAGGATATTTGTCCCGCTCTGGTTCAGGTGCAACCCATCCGACTTGTACAAGTCCCACATTCCCCAGTGTGGTGTATGTGCCTTTAAGAGCCCCAGGTGTGCGTAATGCCGGTAATTGCCACTTGGGCTATATAAGCCTGTGTATTGTGTATATCCTTTAGAAACCCCCCCAGACTTGCTTAGTAAATACCCATGAACCAACTCCTGTCTTCAGTGTCTTTATCTACACACGGACACTACAGTGGCGACGAAGTGGAAACGGACTTACCTGCAATTCGGCAGCACCTCAAGGACATCGATTCCTCCAGCGTCCAGAAGACTCAAGGAAGTAATAGAAACTGTGGTTTCACCAGCTGGCCAAGCTGGTGGCAGGTACTGCGCTAATCCTTCCTGGGCGTCAGGCTGGGGCTCCAGCGGCGGGCTCTACAGCTGAGACAGGCAGCGAAATCGGAGGCAAGCAATAACGGACTGGGAGGGTGCACTCGGGAGACGGCCGGCGCGGCAAGCAGGTCAGCGTTTAGACCTCCGTCGGGAACGAGTCTCCAACAGTGAATAAACGGAAACCACAGTAAAACAGCGTTGTTATCGGTAGCAGTGGCGGGAAAGCGCAGGAAGCGCCATATCGTTGCTACAGAGAGAAAAAAAAAGCGCGGGAAGCGCCATATCTTTTTTTTTTGAAATGCCTAAGTCTGGCAATATTGATGCTTTTGATAACGAAACAGAGCCTAACTTTGGCAATATTGATGTTTTTGATAACAAGATAGAGGATTGGACCACATATGTAGAAAGAGTGGAGGTGTTTTGCACCGCAAATGGAATAGAAGATGAAAAAAAAGCTTCAGTGCTTCTGGATCTAATGGGCGCAGAAACATACAAGCTGTTACGCAAGTTAATCACTCCAGCCGAACCGATGGACAAGAATTTTGAGGAGATTGTTGATACCCTACACTGCCAATTCGAGGCAGGACTGGCAGATTCTCTGCAAGACAAATTCATCTGCGATCCCCTAAGTGTAGAAACACAAAAAAAGGTATCTTCTGGAAAAGATTTAACACTGGACAAGGCTTTCAGTGCAATAGGAGCGGCAAAGATACAGCAAAGGCCACAGGACTTCGGCACCCATGAAATGACACGGGGTTTCGAGAGATGTTATCGCTGCGGCAGATCCAACCATGACCAGAGGGATTGTTGGTTCAAAGAAAAAGCATGCAGGCGATGCGGAAAGATGGGACACATTCCACGTGTATGCCGATCTGAAAATAAAAAATCCACTAACGGGAAAAGAATCAATAAGGAAAAGCACAGAAAGGTACAAATGATGACGGACAGTAGCTCCAAAGACCAGAAGAGCGATAGCGACTCCGGAAACAAGAGACTAAGCTCTCTCAAATTACATAATGTAATTGCCAATGAAGATTACCAGACCATTTGGGTTACCCTCATAATAGCAGGGTCCCCAGTTAAAATGGAGCTAGATACAGGATCAGCTCTAACCGTAATAAATCGACGAGATTACGAGAGGCTATTTTCGCATATACCTCTAAAAGACACATCCATTATCTTAAAAACATATACGGGGCAGAAAGTATACCCCAAAGGAAAAATAAAGGTGCCTGTGGTATACAACGGCAAAGAAATACAAAAGTTGTATTTATACATTCTACAAGATGGTGGTCCACCGTTGTTGGGACGTGAATGGATAAGGAAGATACGTTTAGACTGGCACTCCATTCAGGCACTGACGGTGACCAGTAAGGAAAAAAACAATGATGACATCATACCTGAACGATTAAAAGACATCTTGGCCAACGCCAAAGAAGTGTTTCAAGAGAAACTAGGAACCTTGAAAGGCATCACCGCCTCAATAAAAGTGGAAGATGCAGCAATTCCAAAAAATTTTAAGGCAAGACCGGTGCCATACGCAATACGTCCGGCAGTCGAGGCAGAGCTGGAGAATTTGGAAAAGGCAGGCGTATTATCCAAAATAGATTGGAGCGAATGGGCAACACCCATCGTTCCAGTCATGAAAAAAGCATTGAAAAATAACTCTGAGGAACAGAGAAAAATTCGCATCTGTGGGGACTTTAAGGTGACTGTAAACCCGGTCCTTCACACGGTACAGTATCCTCTTCCGAGGATAGAAGATATTTTCGCCTCACTATCCGGAGGAAAACGTTTCACAAAAATTGACTTGGCACAGGCATATCTACAGATGGAGGTTGAGGAGACCTCTAAAAAGTATCTCACAATAAACACACACAAAGGCCTGTACCAGTACAATCGACTGGTTTTTGGAGTAGCATCAGCTCCAGCTATCTGGCAAAGAGCTATGGAGCAAGTCCTGCAAGGGATTCCGGGGACTCAGTGTTACCTAGACGACATCCTTATAACAGGAGAAAACGACAACGAGCACCTTGCCAATTTGGAGCAGGTGCTCACTAGGCTGAAAGAACGGGGCCTACGAGCAAATCGCCCCAAGTGCGAATTTTTCCAAAATCAGATATCATATTGTGGCCACATAATTAATAAGGAAGGGTTGCATAAGTCACCTGAGAAAATTGAAGCAGTTATAAAAGCCCCAGCACCTGAAAATGTTTCACAATTGAGGTCATTCCTGGGATTAATAAATTACTATCATAAATTTTTACCGAACTTATCAACTATTCTACACCCTCTTAATGATCTTCTACACACAGGAGTGATTTGGAAATGGAACGAAGACTGTAAACGTGCCTTCCATAAATGTAAAGACTTAATCACATCCGAGAAAGTTTTGGCTCATTACAACCCATCACTGCCAATCAGACTGGCGTGCGATGCATCCCCTTACGGCATAGGAGCGGTATTGTCCCATAGATTCCCTGATGGCTCGGAACGGCCGATAGCTTTTGCGTCACGCTCATTGAACTCAGCTGAGCGTAACTATGCCCAGATAGACAGGGAAGCACTCAGCCTGGTATGGGGAGTGAAGAAATTCAACCATTACCTACACGGACAAAAATTTACCTTGCTGACTGACCATCAACCCCTCATCTCCATATTCAACCCTAAGAAAGGTGTCCCCATTATGACGGCGCAAAGACTACAGAGGTGGTCCCTTTTTCTAGGGGCACACCAATACAACATTGAATACAAAGGGTCAAAACAGCATGGGAATGCTGACGGTTTATCGCGCCTGCCGTTGCCAACGATAGAAGAGGCACCTACAGTAGACCCAGTAGAGATATTCCACTCTACCATAGTGGATTGTCTACCGGTGACAAATTCTGCCATTGAAAGGGAGACCAGAAATGACCCTACTCTCTCACGGGTCTACGACTTAACAATGAAGGGATGGCCAGCACATGGCGAACCACTGTTGCCAGCATTCTCACAAAGAAGAGAACAGCTGTCAGTGTGCCGAGGAACCTTGATGTGTGGATCCAGAGTGGTGATTCCACCCAAACTCCAGGATAAAGTGCTAAAGGAGCTTCACGAGGGGCATCTGGGTGGAGTGAAAATGAAGAACCTAGCTAGGGCGTTTGTATGGTGGCCAGGTATCGATGGAGACATCGAAGACATGACCAAGAGCTGCCTAGGATGCCAGAAGGTCCAAAATGCTCCGCCACAGGCCCCTCTACATCCATGGGAGTGGCCCTCATCTCCCTGGCAAAGGGTGCACATCGACTTTGCTGGTCCATTTATGGATTCAATGTTCTTAATCGCAGTTGATGCACACTCCAAGTGGCCGGAGGTAATAAAGATGTCCTCCACCACCACGGAAAAAACCATCACAGTATTAAGGACCATATTTGCCAGGAATGGGCTGCCGGAACAGATATGTTCTGATAATGGACCGCAATTTGTGTCCGAAGAATTCAGAAAGTTCTTAAAGAACAATGGGGTAAAGCACTACACGTCCGCCCCATACCATCCCGCCACCAATGGATTGGCTGAAAGGTTTGTCCAGACCTTTAAGAAGGCCATAAAGGCCATGGGTAATGAAGACATAAAACTTCAGCACAAGGTGGATAACTTCTTATTTGCATATAGGAATGCAACACATATGGTTACAAACCAAACTCCCGCCATGATGTTCTACAATAGAAACCTAAGATGCCGGCTGGATTTGGTCAAGCCCAACATCCGAAGGGACGTGGAGAACCGGCAGTTTCAGGGCATGAATGAAAGGCCAACTAGGGCCTTCCAGATAGGCCAACCGGTTTTGGCCCGGGACTACCGTACCGAGAAATGGCAGCCTGGAACTATCTGCACACGACTAGGACCACTGATGTATACCGTGGACATCGGAGAAAGCATAATAAGGCGCCATGCTGACCAAATCATCAAGTCATCCGAAAAGGGACAACCTACACCACCACACTATACATCTAACGATGAAGTAGAGATACCCATATCTACCTCCGATCCGGTGATACTGGAACCCGATGAACCCGACACTGGCCTTCAAGCCGAATCAGCCTTGCCAGAAGAACCTACTACACCACCAGAAACTACTACACCCCCGAGGCGTTATCCGGACCGAGTCAGGAAGCCTCCTGAGAGACTAACTTATAATTAATTAATACAGCAATGTATATTATTTTGCATATAACATGTAATTAATAATTACTTAAAATATGATGTACTAGTTAGCTAGAAGGGGAGGAATTGTGGTGTATGTGCCTTTAAGAGCCCCAGGTGTGCGTAATGCCGGTAATTGCCACTTGGGCTATATAAGCCTGTGTATTGTGTATATCCTTTAGAAACCCCCCCAGACTTGCTTAGTAAATACCTATGAACCAACTCCTGTCTTCAGTGTCTTTATCTACACACGGACACTACACCCAGAAGCAGGCCCAGTGATCCAGGAAACTAAAGCCCTCCCTCCTGCACCAACTCTTTAGCCACGCATTCATCTGCTCTATCCTCCTATTCCTATACTCACCAGCACGTGGCACCGGGAGTAATCCAGAGATTACAACCTTTGAGGTCCTGCTCTTTAATCTGCTACCTAGCTCCCTAAATTCTTGCTGCAGGACCTCATCCTATTGGATCTAGTAATGGGGAATGAACCAGAGCAGATAAGAAAAGTAAAAGTAGGTGAACATCTAGGCACCAGTGACCAAAATTTAATACACTTTAAGATAATAATTGAGAAGGACATAAATATGACGAAAACCAGGTTAATAGATTGGAGAAAAGCTGATTTTGAGGGGCTGAGAATAGAACTTGGGAAAATAAAATGGACAACAATATTGGCAAACAACGATGTAGAACAGCAACATTTAAAACACTGTTTAACAGAGTGCAGGAACAATTTATTCCGCTAAAAGGAAAGAACAAACTAAACACTAATGAGACCCCATGGATGAATAAAGCCATAAGGGAACAACTGAGGGTAAGGAAAGAGGCATACATTAAGTACATGGACAGCAGGGGAGTGCATGATAAGGGAGAATGCGAAGAGATTAGGAGAGAAGTCAAAAAACAATTAGGCAGGCAAAGAGGAACTATGAAATTAAATTATCAAGGAACATAAATAAGATAGTAAAATATTTTACAGGCACATCAATAAAAAAAGGAAGGTTGGGATGGGAATAGGGCCATTAAGGGATAGACAGGATAATACCACAGGTAACGATAGAGAGCTGGCAGAAATATTAAATGATTATTTTGCCTCAGTATTTACCCGGGAGATAGAACAGGTGGGCATGACATTGGATAATGAGATAAGTGCATTTAAAATAAGAGGGGATATATTAAATAAACTAATCCAACTCAAAGAGTATAAAACCCCTGGTCCGGATGGATTTCATCCACGCATTTTAAAAGAATCTAGAGAAGAGATAGTAGAGGCATTACTACACATATTTAATAATGTTAGAAAAACGTGTGGTGCCAAAAGACTGGCGGATAGTTAACGGAATACCTATATTCAAGGGGGATAGAAAATGTCCAGGGAATTATAGACCAGTCAGCTTAACATCGGTGGTAGGAAACATAATAGAATCCCTACTAAAGGAGAAAATAGAAGAACACCTAGCAACCAAAAATATAATAAGGAATAGTCAGCATGGATTTCAAAAGGGAAAGTCTTGCTTGACCAACCTCATTGAATTTTTTGAAGCAGCAAAAGAGAGAGTAGACAATGGTAATGCAGTAGATGTAATTTATCTAGATTTTCAAAAGGCCTTCGATAAGGTACCCCATAATAGACTGATGAACAAGGTCAGAGAATGCGGAGTCAGGGGACAAGTTGCAGAATGGATAGCTAGCTGGCTTCAAGACAGAAAGCGGAAAGGTAGCTTTTCACAGTGGCAGAAGGTGGGTAGTGGTGTTCCACAAGGATCAGTGCTGGGACCACTGTTTTTCACAATTTAGACTTTGGAATCAAAAACACAATTTCTAAATTTGCAGATAACCCCAAATTGGGGGAAATAGTCAATACTGAGGAGGACTGCAACAAATTACAGGAGGACATTAATAAACTTACAGAATGGGCATATAATTAGCAAATGAATTTCAACACAAATAAATGTGAGGTATTACATTTTGGAAGGGAGGTTACTTATTACCTGGAGGGTGCGAATCTAGGTGGGGTAGAGGAACAAAGGGATCTCGGAGTACAAATACACAAATCACTAAAAGTTGCAACACAGGTTAGCAAGGCCATAAAAAAGGCAAACCAAGCACTAGAGTTTATTTCTAGAGGGATAAAATTGAAAAATAGGGAAGTTATGCTAAACCTGCATCGAACCTTGGTTAGACTACACTTAAGAGTATTGCGTACAGTTCTGGTCGCCAGATGATACCAGAAATGCGAGGGTTTACATATCAGGAAAGGGTGAACAGGCTGGGTCTCTTTTCTCTTTAAAAAAGGCTGAGGGGTGACCTAATAGAGGTCTTTAAAATTATGAAAGGTTTTGATAGAGTGGATACAGAGAGAATGTTTCCATTTGTGGGGAAGAGCATAACTAGAGGCCATCAATATAAGATAGTCACCAAGAAATCCAATAAGGAATTCAGAAGAAACTTCTTTACCCAAAGAGTGGTGAGAATGTGGAACACGCTACCACAGGGAGTGGTTGAAGCGAATAGTATAGATGCATTTAAGGGGAGGCTAGACAAGCATATGAGGGAGAAGGGAATAGAGGGTTATGCTGATAGATTTAGATGAGAAAGACAGGAGGAGGCTTGAGTGGAGCATAAACGTCAGCATAGGCTGTTTCTGTGCTGTATATCCTATGTAATCTTGTGTAATTTATGAAGGTTAGATAAATGGTGAAAGGAAAGGGGAATAAAGGGATATGGGAACAGGGCAGGCACCTGGGATTAGAGCTATTGCTTATGTGGAGGATAAATACCAACATGGATTGGGTTAATTTCCGTTTGGTTTTTTGGTATGTAATTCTATGTATACAGTTTAAAAGTAATGCCCAGGTGTGATGGAAATAACGTGACAAACTAATTACGGCACAGGAAGTAACTGACAAACAGGAAGAGTGTGCAAGACACAAGGCTGTATATGTGATATTAAATCTAAATTGCTGTTTTCATGCACATTTAATGCCAACATATATAGTTGACGTAGGTTGCTGACATATTTCAGTTTACACTCCTGCAGGTTTTGCTTGCCACCTGCACCCACATCTGTGTCACTGCTGATTATCTCAGAATAAAATTAAGTGGACTTTTTAAAAACACCTTTAACTGATAAATATTGAGAAGTAGAAAGTAAAAAAAAACATTTGAACAATTTAAACTGCTGCAAGTACCAAGTCTGAATTTGTGAGCATGACTTGTGTTTGAACAAATCACTCTAAAATAAAATAAAAATCTCTGGCTGAATTACAAGTCATTAGCTATTCTGTATTCATGGCAATGCTGAAGGAGCTGTAACACTGCCACTTCATCTCGAGTCATCGTTGGCTTGTTCTCTCTACACAGATGCGGCCGGACCTGCTGTGATTTCCAGCAAAAAAAAAAGTTTTTTTATATATTGTATTTTGCTTGTTCTTTGTTTTTCATACAGACCCCAGCATCTGCAACATTTGACCCCTTGTGACCCCACCTCATTGTTCTTTGATGTAATGTTTTCCTGACTGACCTGTTTGGACACCATTCACACCTTTGATTGCTGTGATTATCTCTCTGCCGAGGTGTGATAAAGGGCAGTTAGAAAGATTACCTGTAATCATCTGGCAGTGTTCTCTGACTATATATGCTGTGTCTATATGCATCTCATCTCTTCACCTGACGAAGGAGCAGCGCTCCGAAAGCTTGTGATTTCAAATAAAGCTGTTGGACTATAACCTGGTGTTGTGTGACTTCTCACACTTCATCTTCAGCTCAGACCACTTTGCTAAACCTGCTACATAATAACCAAAGATTTCTTTTCCAGTAAAAATTCTAACAAATGTGGAAAATATCCAAGCGTTATTTTTTATTCAAGTGTGTTTAATCTATTATTTCTACACCACTGAAAAAAGGAGTTCTTGATTGCTCAGGAGAGAATTTGAACCATTCCAAACTGAAACAAGTTACACGTTTATAAATCACCAGCTTTTTTCTCCTGGTAGTAATAAAACATGTTATATAACAGCACCTTTTGTAAATAAATCATCCAATTGAGTAATTTTACAGCTTCGTGGTTCACTAATGTCCTTTAGGGAAGGAAATCTACCGTCCTTAACCGGTCTGGCCTATATGTGACTCCAGACCCACAGCAATGTGGTTGACTCTTAACTGCCCTCTGAAATGGCCTAGCAAGCCCCATTCAGTTGTAACAAACCGCTATGAAAAAAACCTTCACCACATGGACTGCAGCGGTTCAAGAAGGGGGCTCACCTACCACCTTCTCAAGGGCAATTAGGGGTGGGTAATAAATGCTGGCCTTGCCAGTGATGCCCACATCCCATGAATGATTTTTTCAAAAGCTACAAATTTTAAACATCATTCAATAAAAATATTTTTTTTTTTTAAATAAATATTTTATAAGTTGACCATTGACCTACCTCTTTGACCAAGCTTTTGGTAATCTGTCCTGATATCTTCTTCTGTGGCTCGGTGTCAAAAAATGTTTTATTGATAACGCTCCTGTGAAGCGCCTTGGGATGTTTTGCTACGTTAAAGGCACTATATAAATGCAAGTTGTTGATCCTTAGCAAACGGGTTCCTATAGAATGATCATTCGATACTTAATGTATGTATGTATATATATATATATATATTCAAGCCATTTTTAAAAAATCATACAAGAGCTTAATGAAATAAAAAGATGTGACTTCTGTCTACTTATCACAGGCCCTGCATCTAAAACATAATTATCAGTTACTGCCGCTAAACTTAATTTAATTCGACAGACATTTTCTCATCTAACTTCTGTGAATGGGTTTGCAAATAAATAACTTTTTAGCAGTTAACAGGGGTTAACATGATTAAAGCAGTTATTACATAATTTATGGATCTCAACCATTTGATTAGGTTTAGCACTGCACATGAAATAATGCTTTCAAGAGCGATTAAGGTACAGCACAGTGACTCCAGCACCAGAAACAGAGTGCAGGTTTAATCCCCCAGTCCACAGATTTCCTAATTGCTGGAGATGGAAGTTGAGGCCAGATGTCTCCCTGCAGGGGGAATGGAAAGTCATTGGAGGGCCACTCCAGAGTAACTCCCAGCTGTCAGTCAGCACTGCTATTGGCAGAAGCAGGTCGCCCAAATGATTTCCCAGTCTGCCATAGTTGTGGTGTGGGCCAGCAATATCTGAACAAGGGGAAGAGGTTTAAAATAAAACAGAGCGTGGAACTAATTCCCCCCATTTTAACTCAGGACCCAACAGCTGTGGTGTGAGACCCGCAGGAACGGGTCGAGCGTGAGGCAGGAGGCCTGAGCCGAGGACATGCGGGATAGTCCCGGGCATTCGGGTACTGGGGGGTGGAGGCGATCGCGGCCGGGGAGGGGAGTGTAAACTCGGGACGGCGCAGGCCTTCGTTTTCCGTCTGAGGCTCAGCCCGGCTGCTCCTCCCAGCCCACAAGGAAACCTGGGGGAAAAAATAAACTCACTCTCTGGGCCCTCCTCCTGCTGCTGCGCGCCGGGTTTCCCAGCGAGGCCGTCACCAGTGCCCGGGGTCTCAAGGGCGTCTTCAGAGCCCGAAACACGGCTGTGAAATGGGCCAGGACCCGAGTGTGGTGTGTACAAGGCGAGCGCCACACTGCCTGTACTTTAACCCCTCGCACGCCCCCTCCTCATCGGGTATATGTTTGTATAGGAAGATACAAAACTGTTTAACTGGGAGATGTTGAATCCCCAACTGCTTGGAGGCAGTATGCTCAAGTCATCTCAAGAGAAATTTCTAATTTTAGCAGATAAATTTAGGATGATCAGACTAAATATAAAAGCTGAATGCTCTGCGTTCAAATTCCACCTCTGTATAGTTGGCAAGCACTGTGATGAAATTTAAAAGCCAGAGCATTCAGCTTTTGTATTTAGTCTCCCACACACACAAACATTTGGGGGGGGGGTCAGCAGGTGCGATCGGTAACGGGTCGAGTGGGAAAATGTTTTTTTTGACAGCGGGTCAGGATCCCACTGTCAACTCACCGCTATGCGCCTTTCCCAAATGTCGAGTCTGTTATACAGTGTTATTGTAAGCAACTGTTTGTAAACTGCAAGTTTGTTTCCAAGGAAAAGGGGGATGTCGTGTATTCATTGCGAGTTTGACACCAGTCAATACGGTAATGTAATGTGCATTGCATTATGGGAATTACCCAGGAAAACGGCAGTCGGCCATTTTACGCAATAAAGTGAACATCGCAGTTATAAGCCTGTCTGCCTGACTCTGATTTAATTCGACGTATCTACATGCTTGATTGAACGCATTAAAGCATAGATACAACATTGGCGATGAGGATAACGAACGGAATCATTTTAGATAGGTAGTTGCCCAAGTTTTAGTTAGCTAGGATGGAGAAGACCGGCATTCAAAATTTTGCATGCTTCGCCAAGCCAGCCACGTTGGGTCCAACATGGACGAAGTGGTTAACGTCTTTTGAGCTTTATGCCGACGGCAAAGGACTCATTATCGACGATACCTCTACAGCTGCCACGAAGCAGAGGAGAAGAGCTCTACTGTCAGTTAAAGGTGTATTCACATGTGGGATTACAATAGGTAAGAGAACTGAGCAGGCGGAGTTCATTGTGGTTAAAGGCCATGGAGAGCCGTTGCTAGGAAGGGAGACAGCCATGAAACTGGGAGTTTTAAAAATAGGCGCAGATGTCTCAGCTGTGGTAAATGTAAGACAGCTACTAGAACAGCGGTATCCAAAGGTGTTCCAGGGAGTAGGAAGGCTGAACACAAAACAGATCAGTTTGTATATCGACCCACAAGTGAAGCCTGTGGCCCAGGCACTCAGGCGTATACCATTCAACTTAAGGGGGGCAGTAGAGGCCAAAATAAAACAATTGAGGGACATGGACATTATCAAACCTGTAACTGGTCCCACCCCATGGGTAAATCCTGTGATCATTGTACCAAAAGCGGATAAGGATGTAAGGTTATGCCTAGACATGAGACGAGCAAACCAGGCAATAGTGAGGGAACGATATCCAATCGCCACCGTTGATGAGATACTCCAAGGTATGAACGGCTTGACGGTGTTTAGTAAGCTAGACCTGAAATGGGGTTATCACCAGCTAGAACTGACCCCTGAGTCACGAGAAATCACAACGTTTGCAGTACATAATGGAGTATACAGGTACAAGAGGCTGATAATCGGTGTATCTTCAGCTAGTGAGCAATATCAGCACGAGATAGCTAATGCCTTAGCTGGAATAGAGGGTGTTGAAAACATCTCAGACGACATTATCATGCATGCACACGACCAGGAAACGCACGACAGACGCCTGTATGCTGTCATGACCAGACTAATGGAAAGTGGACTGACACTAAACTCAGAGAAGTGCCAATTCAACATGGACCGATTGATTTTCATGGGAATCCTGTTGTCTGAAAAGGGCATCGGACCAACAGCAGAGAGAGTGCGAGCGGTGGCAGAAGCTCGGGAACCAGAGAATGCTACAGAGATGAGGAGTTTCTTGGGACTCGTTGGGTACAGTAGCAGATTCATCCCGCAGTTTGCAACGCTATCAGAGCCACTGTGACGCCTGACGAGAAAAGACACACCATTTAAATTTGGATCACAACAGAGACAGTCATTCAGTGCACTCAAGGAAGAGTTGGCCAGAGCCGGCACTTTAGCATATTTTGATAAGGACGCACCAACCAAGGTGATAGCAGATGCCAGTCCTGTAGATTTAGGCGCAGTACTAGTTCAGGACCAACAGGGACAAGAGGTGCCAATATGCTATGTAAGTCGTAGTTTAACAGACTGTGAGAGGAAATACTCTCAAACAGAGAGAGAGGCCTTAGCTCTTGTATGGGCTTGTGAGAGGCTGCATCCATATTTAACTTGGTAACTGACCATAAGCCATTACAAGTGATATACGGCCCACACTCTAAACCCTGTGCCCGTATAGAGAGATGGGTACTTAGATTACAGCCGTACGATTTTAAGGTGATACACATTCCAGGCAAGCAAAACATTGCAGACACTGTCACGATTGCTGGGGGAGACAGCAAAACAGGAGAAGATATTCTCAGGCCCAGATGAATACGTGAGATTTGTAGCTGTGAGTGCGATACCAAAAGCACTCACTACTAGAGAGGTGGAGGAAGCCTCTGCTACTGACCCAGAGCTGATTGAGGTACGGAAGGCAATCACAAACGGACATTTTGAGAACTGTAAAGCTTATGCGGCAATTGCAAACGAGCTGTGCGTAGTGAGGTACCTAGTTCTTCGAGGAACACGCATCGTGCTACCCACAGTGTTACACACATGAGCCCTAGTGTTAGCACATGAAGGACACTTGGGAATAGTTGGAACAAAGCAACATCTCTGAACCAAAGTTTGGTGGCCTGGCATGGACAAGGCAGCTGAAAAACACTGTAAAGTGTGCCACGGCTGTCAGATAGTAGCCAGACCCGACCCACCTGAACCGTTGAGACCAACACCATTACCGGAGGGCCCCTGGCAGGATGTAGCTATAGACTTACTGGGACCCTTGCCATCCAACCACTCCATTCTTGTGGTAGTTGATTATTATAGTCGCTATTATGAATACGACATCATGATCTCCACAACAACAGAGAAGGTTATTGATAGTTTAGAGTCAATCTTCAGCCATCATGGTTTGCCAATCACCTGCAAATCTGATAATGGTCCCCAATTCAGATCTGAATTATTCAAAGAATACTGTGAAAACAACGGGATC
Source organism: Somniosus microcephalus (assembly GCF_052327205.1). NCBI lineage: Eukaryota > Metazoa > Chordata > Chondrichthyes > Squaliformes > Somniosidae > Somniosus > Somniosus microcephalus. The sequence continues at coordinate 69,249,113 of NC_140991.1, forward strand.
AAACACCTGAAAACGACAGCAAAATGGGCTCAGGCTAACGGAGAAGTCGAGTGCCAGAATGCATCGCTGATGAAGAGAATCAGAATTGCTCAGTCAGAAGGACTAGATTGGAAACGTGAAGTTAGAAAATATGTGACTGTGTACAGGAGCATTGACCATGCCACGACAGGAAAGAGCCCGGCAGAGCTGCTCTTTAAACGGAAAATGAGAGGGAAGCTGCCAGACATCACAGAGTCGCGTGCAGACATGGAAGTACGTGACCGGGACGCAGAACAAAAAGGCAAGTCCAAACTGTACGCAGATGAACAGCGAAAAACACAATACTCAGAGGTGGAAGTTGGCAACATGGTGCTGGTACGGCAGGACAAAGTGGACAAGTTCACCACTCCTTTTAATGCCACACCCCACAAAGTTTTGAGTAATACAGGGAGTCAAGTAGTAGTAGAATCTCCAGACGGAGCATGCTACTCGAGAAACACTATGTTTGTGAAGAAATACAGAACCAATGGACCAAAGGAGACACTCCATGAGCAGGAGGAAACACAAGGGACTGAGGACAGTATAGTAGACCCTGACACACATACCACTGTGACACAGGCAATACCCACTGACACCAACATGTCAGACATTTCCAATACAACCAGACCTCAAAGGGTTAAAAGAAAACCCCAAAGACTGTCTGATTATGTCACAACATAAACTGTGCGAGAACTGCATGGGTGATATTAAATGTTTAAACCTGGGAATTATTTAGTTGTGTGGTAAGACACAAGTTTGTAAAAAGTTTATAAACCAAATAAGATATGCAGTGTTATTGTAAGCAACTGTTTGTAAACTGCAAGTTTGTTTCCAAGGAAAAGGGGGATGTCGTGTATTCATTGTGAGTTTGACACCAGTCAATACGGTAATGTAATGTGCATTGCATTATGGGAATTACCCGGGAAAACGGCAGTCGGCCATTTTACGCAATAAAGTGAACATTGCAGTTATAAGCCTGTCTGCCTGACTCTGATTTAATTCGACGTATCTACATGCTTGATTGAACGCATTAAAGCATAGATACAACAGGTCAGGATCCCACTGTCAACTCACCGCTACGCGCCTTTCCCAAATGTCGGGTCTGTCAGCACTGAGCAGACCCAACACACAGCAGCAGGGGAGGCAATTATGGTCATTATGACCTTGTTAACAGAGCATTAAGAACTATTTTCAGCTCACCTTCAGAGTTTACCAGGTCGCCCACGGGGTCCACGCTGCTCGGGGATCACGTCAGGTAAACAGGGCGGGAGTCGAATGGCTATAGAATCATCTCATTACTTGACAGCAGCAAATGTGCTATAAAAGCTCCCATCTCACAGCCTTTCACTTTCCAAGCTCAGAAGTTGTTGCTTACTGCATTTGGAAGACAGATTGAGCTTTATGCAGGTTGCAAGTGTTTGGAGCAGTCTATGGAGTTCACCTCAATGGAACAACCTCTCTCACCATTGACATCGCTTCTGTCATCTCAACTTCACCTGCCATCTATTCCATCAGCATCGGTGCCCTTGAAACTACCTTGGTCCTCAGAATCCCAACGCAATCAGCTCCAACACCAGCAGCACCAGGCAGACCAGCAGCTCCAACAACACCAACCTTCTCCACAATCAACTGATGCTACACAGGACACAAGGCATCAGCACGTGACCACATTGCTGCCCGGGAGGCCAGGGATGGCTTCACCATGGCCAGATTTACTTCACTTGACGCAGTACACCCTGGCTGCCACATGATGTGCCAGGTTGGCAACACCCCACACCAACACCATATAAAACATCCCTACAATGCCCAAGCCATTCCTTTCACACTCATCACCATTGCAGGGGCTACCATTATATTTCACCATACACTGCAACTCACGAAGCCACTTCCAAAGGTGCACACAAATCTGTCCAAGAATGCAAAGTGTTCAAAATAAAGGTTTCAATGTTGGACAGCACATTAATAGAAACCATACATGAACATTGCATAAAACACCCAAGTGTGTTGTTAGTTGGTATGATTGGACTAGGATGAGGGTGAGTGTGAGGGGTGGCTAGCGAGATGGGAATGTGATAATGTAGATAGAGAGGGATGGGTGGAGGTGCAAGTTAGGTTGGTGTGAGTAAGGATGTGCAGGAGTAGAGTAGGGAAGGCAGAGTGATGTGGATGTGATGAGTGGCACAGCAGGATGAGATTGAGTGTGGCTTTGTACTGTCTTGCGATCTACTGAGATCATTGAAAGGTTTGTGCCACTGCAGCCTGGTCCTCCTGACGACATCCCTGCTTGTGTCCTCCTGTGCAATGTGCAACCAGGCTGCGTTGGTCTCCTGGGGAGGTCTCTTCTGCCCAATGGAAGGGAAGAGAACCTCCCTGCGTGCTGTGACTACCTGCATTAGCATATGGAGGGAGTCATGGGAGAGCCTGGGTGCAGCAGTGCACCTCTGTGCAGCGCTTGTCAGTGTTTGCAGCACCTTAATGCTGTAGAACACTGTCAGCACAAATGTCAAAATAAATTTGCGCATGGTCCCTTTAAGGAAACTGGCTGATGCCGCATCATCAAATGACGTCATCAGACCCGCTTCCTTCAATTGGTCGCCAAATGCGCTATGCGGGCTTAACACGCCCTATCAGGGGAAAATCATTTTGGACAGCGGGCTGGAGCCGGCAGTGAGGCCGTGACCCGCCACCGACATGGCCCGCCACAGACCCACCGAGGTTGGTAAAATCCAGCCCATTGAAACATCAAGAATATTCAATCATGGTATTTTTCATGTATACAGAATAATAAAAGGTGTGGTTTTCCAGCTCTTAGATTCCATTTGAATCATACATCGATTGCAAATGAATAAACAACCTGCTCAAACAGACATATAAAGATTGAACTAGTGCCAGTATTTCATAACACTAGTCTGTGGGTAATCACGCTGGTTTTCAGAGCCCACCCACCCCCATACCATATGTCACTTCTGGTAGCACAGAACTCTGAAATGAATGCTGCAGCAATTATTTTTTTAATATATTTTATTCAAAGTACATATACATATTTAATAAATATACATGACCCTAATATATTGACATTAAAAGGGAGAAGTATTTTTACACTTTCTTCTTAATCATTTTCTCCATTAATGTAACAGAAATGGCATTAAGGCACTAATGTCAATGAACCATCAAACTTCACAATTTAGAACAAAGCCTTTGGAAGTTGTAACCATATTAGTAAGGCTAATACTAATGATAACCAACTCAGAAAATATTTATAGCTAATCAAATATTAATATTCTGATCAGGCACAATTGCTGTGTTCATTTCATTTGTCCTTCTCGCTTATTCATGATCGGCAGTTTAAAATAATGATTTGTCTCACAGCAATAATGGGTATAATAATGGGACTGATTAACAGGGGTAAACTCTAGGATAACTTGTACACTGGTAACTTAGTAAATAGATACCTGAAGGAGAAGCTCCTGTTTGACCAATCTCCATGACTTTTTGAGGAAGTGGCATCCTGGATGGACTGAATAGCCCACGATGTGGGCAGCTTTTCACAAGTTCCACAGAAAGGCTGTTTTCAGCTTAAATTGATGGGGTTCAAGGTAGAGCCTGGATAAAAATGGGTTGAAGGGTAAGAATGAGTGGAAACTTGTAATGAGGAATGATGTTAGAGGGGGAAGTGCAAAATGGAGTGCCTGACGCATTTGGTGTGGGGTGGGGGGAAGCAATTGAATTTAATGAAGCAATCAGAGACAGAGTTAGATATAATGGCCACAATATTTACAGGGGGGCGGGGTGGCTGAAGTCCTGCCAATATTAATGGCACGACCTCATTATCATTTTTAAATTCCGTTTCTTGCCTGGCAGCCGGCCAAATTGATCGGTTGCCGGGTGGGAAAACCAGCACCAGGAGGCCACAGCCGGGAACCCTTGGGGATGGACCCCAGCAATTGGGGGGAGGGGGCAGGCTGCAGGTCGGGGCTTGGGTGGTGGGGTCAGTTACGTTCACTGGAAGTGGGGGGGGCAGGCTGAAATTTGGGGAAACTTAAATTTAAATTAGGTTCCCAATTGCACTGTGAGAGCCTTACTGCTCGCAACCTTGAGTCATATTTGACCTTGAAATGAGCTTCCAACCACATATCCGCGGCATAACTAAGACCGCCTATTTCCACCTCCATAAAATCGCCCGACTTCGCCCCTGCCTCAGCTCATCCGCTGCTGAAACCCTCATCCATGTCTTTGTTATCTCTAGACTTGACTATTCAAACGCACTCCTGGCTGGCCTCCCACGTTCTACCCTACGTAAACTTGAGGTCATCCAAAACTCTGCTGCCTGTGTCCTAACTCGCACCAAGTCCTATTCACCCATCACCCCTGTGCTCGCTGACCTACATTGGCTCCCAGTTAAGCAACGCCTCGATTTCAAAATTCTCATCCTTGTTTTCAAATCCCTCCATGGCCTCACTCCTCCCTACCTCTGCAATCTCCTCCAACCCCACAACCACCCCCCCCCCCAAGATATCTGCACTCCTCTAATTCTGCTCACTTGATCATCCCTGATTATAATCGCTCAGCCATTGGTGGCCGTGCCTTCTGTTGCCTAGGCCCTAAGCTCTGGAATTCTCTGCCTAAACCTCTCCACCTCGCTACCTCTTTTTCCTCCTTTAAGACGCTCCTTAAAACCTACCTCTTTGACCAAGCTTTTGGTCACCTGCCCTAATTTCTCCTTCTGTGGCTTGGTGTCAAATTTTTTGTCTTGGGACGTTTTACTATGTTAAAGGTGCTGTATAAGTACACGTTGTTGTTGTTGTTCAAATATGTTAATGAAGTGTCCGGCTCTACAGATGAGACACAGGTACAAATGGCGGCAGGCGCATACGCATCATTTTAGGGTCACTTTTCGCATTTTTTAGGATTTCTATCTCTCTATCACTCTCTCCCTCTCACGCTCGATCTCTATTACTTTATCTCTCATCTATTACTCTCTCTATTGCACTCTCTCTCCATTACTCTCTATCTCACTTACCATATTGTGGTGTATGTGCCTTTAAGAGCCCCAGGTGTGCGTAATGCCGGTAATTGCCACTTGGGCTATATAAGCCTGTGTATTGTGTATATCCTTTAGAAACCCCCCCAGACTTGCTTAGTAAATACCTATGAACCAACTCCTGTCTTCAGTGTCTTTATCTACACACGGACACTACAGTGGCGACGAAGTGGAAACGGACTTACCTGCAATTCGGCAGCACCTCAAGGACATCGATTCCTCCAGCGTCCAGAAGACTCAAGGAAGTAAGAGAAACTGTGGTTTCACCAGCTGGCCAAGCTGGTGACAGGTACTGCGCTAATCCTTCCTGGGCGTCAGGCTGGAGCTCCAGCGGCGGGCTCTACAGCTGAGACAGGCAGCGAAATTGGAGGCAAGCAATAACGGACTGGGAGGGTGCACTCGAGAGACGGCCGGCGCGGCAAGCAGGTCAGCGTTTAGACCTCCGTCGGGAATGAGTCTCCAACAGTGAATAAACGGAAACCACAGTAAAACAGCGTTGTTATCGGTAGCAGCGGCGGGAAAGCGCGGGAAGTGCCATATCGTTGCTACAGAGAGAAAAAAAAAAGCGCGGGAAGCGCCATATCTTTTCTGAAATGCCTAAATCTGGTAATATTGAGGCTTTTGATGGCGAAATAGAAGATTGGACCACATACGTGGAAAGAGTAGAGGTTTATTGCACTGCAAATGGAATAACAGATGAAAAAAAAGCTTCAGTACTTCTGAACTTAATGGGCGCGAAGACATACGGGCTGTTACGAAATGTAATCACTCCAGCCAAACCAAAGGACAAGACTTTTAAAGAAATTGTTGATACCCTGCAGGAGCATTTAAACCCAACACCGCTGCTGATAGCGGAACGATTCAAGTTCTTCAAGAGAAATCGACACAAGAATGAAAGTAACGCTGATTACCTAACCGAATTAAGAAAGCTATCAAAGTACTGCCAATTCGGAGCAGGACTATCGGATTATCTTCGAGACAAATTTGTTTGCGGTCTCTTAAGTGAAGGAACACAAAAAAGACTGCTTGCTGAAAAAGATTTAACATTGGACAAAGCTTTCAGTATGGCTGTATCATACGAAGCAGCAGCAAAAGGAGCTGCAGAGATACAACAAGAGACACAGGACTTCGGCACCCATAAAATGACACAGGAGTTCGGAAGATGTTATCGCTGCGGCAGATCCACCCATAACCAGAGGGACTGCTGGTTCAAGGGCAAAGCATGCAGGCAATGTGGTAAGATTGGACACATTGCACAGGTATGCCAATCTGGACAAAATAAATCCACTGACAGAAAACAAAAAATCAATAAAGAAAAGTACAGGAAGGTACAAATGATGACGGACAATAGCTCCGAAGACCAGAATAGCGATAGCGACTCCGGAAACAAGAGACTAAGCTGTCTCAAATTACATAATGTACTTGCCAAAGAGGATTACCAAACCATTTGGGTTACCCTCACAATAGCAGGGTCCCCAGTTAAAATGGAGCTAGATACAGGATCAGCTCTAACCGTAATAAATCGACGAGATTACGAGAGGCTATTTTCGCATATACCTCTAAAAGACACATCCATTATCTTAAAAACATATATGGGGCAGAAAGTCTACCCCAAAGGAAAAATAAGGGTGCCTGTGGTATACAACGGCAAAGAAATACAAAAGTTGTATTTATACGTTCTACAAGATGGTGGTCCACCGTTGTTGGGACGTGAATGGATAAGGAAGATACGTTTAGACTGGCACTCCATTCAGGCACTGACGGTGACCAGTAAGGAAAAAAACAATGATGACATCATACCTGAACGATTAAAAGACATCTTGGCCAACGCCAAAGAAGTGTTTCAAGAGAAACTAGGAACCTTGAAAGGCATCACCGCCTCAATAAAAGTGGAAGATACAGCAATTCCAAAAATTTTTAAGGCAAGACCGGTGCCATACGCAATACGTCCGGCAGTCGAGGCAGAGCTGAAGAATTTGGAAAAGGCAGGCGTATTATCCAAAATAGATTGGAGCGAATGGGCAACACCCATCGTTCCAGTCATGAAAAAAACATTGAAAAATAACTCTGAGGAACAGAAAAAAATTCGCATCTGTGGGGACTTTAAGGTGACTGTAAACCCGGTCCTTCACACGGTACAGTATCCTCTTCCGAGGATAGAAGATATTTTCGCCTCACTATCCGGAGGGAAACGTTTCACAAAAATTGTCTTGGCACAGGCATATCTACAGATGGAGGTTGAGGAGACCTCTAAAAAGTATCTCACAATAAACACACACAAAGGCCTGTACCAGTACAATCGACTGGTTTTTGGAATAGCATCAGCTCCAGCTATCTGGCAAAGAGCTGTGGAGCAAGTCCTGCAAGGGATTCCGGGGACTCAATGCTACCTAGATGACATCCTTATAACAGGAGAAAACGACAACGAGCACCTTGCCAATTTGGAGCAGGTGCTCATTAGGCTGAAAGAACGGGGCCTACGAGCAAATCGCCCCAAGTGCGAATTTTTCCAAAATCAGATATCATATTGTGGCCACATAATTAATAAGGAAGGGTTGCTTAAGTCACCTGAAAAAATTGAAGCAGTTATAAAAGCCCCAGCACCTGAAAATGTTTCACAATTAAGGTCATTCCTGGGATTGATAAATTACTGTCATAAATTTTTACCAAACTTATCAACTATTCTACACCCTCTTAATGATCTTCTACAGACAGGAGTGATTTGGAAATGGAACGAAGACTGTAAACGTGCCTTCCATAAATGTAAAGACTTAATCACATCCGAGAAAATTTTGGCTCATTACAACCCATCACTACCAATCAGACTGGCATGCGATGCATCCCCTTACGGCATAGGAGCGGTATTGTCCCATAGATTCCCTGATGGCTCGGAACGGCCGATAGCTTTTGCGTCACGCTCATTGAACTCAGCTGAGCGTAACTATGCCCAGATAGACAGGGAAGCACTCAGCCTGGTATGGGGAGTGAAGAAATTCAACCATTACCTACACGGACAAAAATTTACCTTGCTGACTGACCATCAACCCCTCATCTCCATATTCAACCCTAAAAAAGGTGTCCCCATTATGACGGCACAAAGACTACAGAGGTGGTCCCTTTTTCTAGGGGCACACCAATACAACATTGAATACAAAGGGTCAAAACAGCATGGGAATGCTGACGGTTTATCACGCCTACCGTTGCCAACGATAGAAGAGGCACCTACAGTAGACCCAGTAGAGATATTCCACTCTACCATAGTGGAATGTCTACCGGTGACAAATTCTGCCATTGAAAGGGAGACAAGAAATGATCCTACTCTCTCACGGGTCTACGATTTAACAGTGAAGGGATGGCCAGCACATGGCGAACCACTGTTGCCAGCATTCTCGCAAAGAAGAGAACAGCTGTCAGTGTGCCGAGGAACCTTGATGTGTGGATCCAGAGTGGTGATTCCACCCAAACTCCAGGATAAAGTGCTAAAGGAGCTTCACTAGGAGCATCTGGGTGGAGTGAAAATGAAGAACCTAGCTAGGGCATTTGTATGGTGGCCAGGTATCGATGGAGACATCGAAGACATGACCAAGAGCTGCCTAGGATGCCAGAAGGTCCAAAATGCTCCGCCACAGGCCCCTCTACATCCATGGGAGTGGCCCTCATCTCCCTGGCAAAGGGTGCACATCGACTTTGCTGGTCCATTTATGGACTCAATGTTCTTAATCGCAGTTGATGCACACTCCAAGTGGCCGGAGGTAATAAAGATGTCCTCCACCACCACGGAAAAGACCATCACAGTATTAAGGACCATATTTGCCAGGAATGGGCTGCCGGAGCAGATATGTTATGATAATGGACCGCAATTTGTGTCCGAAGAATTCAGAAAGTTCTTAAAGAACAATGGGGTAAAGCACTACACGTCCGCCCCATACCATCCCGCCACCAATGGATTGGCTGAAAGGTTTGTCCAGACCTTCAAGAAGGCCATCAAGGCCATGGGTAATGAAGACATAAAACTTCAGCACAAGGTGGATAACTTCTTATTTGCATATAGGAATGCAACGCATATGGTTACTAACCAAACTCCCACCATGATGTTCTACAATAGAAACCTAAGATGCTGGCTGGATTTGGTCAAGCCCAACATCCGAAGGGACGTGGAGAACCGGCAGTTTCAGGGCATGAATGAAAGGCCAACTAGGGCCTTCCAGATAGGCCAACCGGTTTTGGCCCGGGACTACCGTACCGAGAAATGGCAGCCTGGAACTATCTGCACACGATTAGGACCACTGATGTATACCGTGGACATCGGAGACAGCATAATAAGGCGCCATGCTGACCAAATCATCAAGTCATCCGAAAAGGGACAACCTACACCACCACTCTATACATCTAACGATGAAGTAGTGATACCCATATCTACCTCCGATCCGGTGATACTGGAGCCCGATGAACCCGACACTGGCCTTCAAGCCGAATCAGCCTTGCCAGAAGAACCTACTACACCACCAGAAACTACTACACCCCCGAGGCGTTATCCGGACCGAGTCAGGAAGCCTCCTGAGAGACTAACTTATAATTAATTAATACAGCAATGTATATTATTTTGCATATAACATGTAATTAATAATTACTTAAAATATGATGTACTAGTTAACTAGAAGGGGAGGAATTGTGGTGTATGTGCCTTTAAGAGCCCCAGGTGTGCGTAATGCCGGTAATTGCCACTTGGGCTATATAAGCCTGTGTATTGTGTATATCCTTTAGAAACCCCCCCAGACTTGCTTAGTAAATATCTATGAACCAACTCCTGTCTTCAGTGTCTTTATCTACACACGGACACTACACACATCTATTACTCTCTCTCTTGCACTCTCTCCATTACTCTCTATCTCACTTACCATATCCATTACTCTCTCTATTGCATCTCTCTATCCATTGCGCTCTATCTCACTCACTCTAGCCATTTCTCTCTCTAATACTCTCTATTATTCGCTCTCTCTATTACTCTTTCTCTCTATCTATTAGTCTCTATTACTCTCTGTATTACTCTATATCTCACTCTCTCTAGCTCAGTCTCTATTACCCTCTCTATCTCACTCTCTCTATCTGTCTCTATTACCCTCTCTATCTCACTCTCTCTATCTCACTCCCTCTATCTCAGTCTCTATTACTCTCTCTATCTCACTCTCTATCTCACTCTCTATCTCACTCTCTCTATCTCACTCTCTATCTCACTCTCTAACTCACTCTCTCTATCTCAGTCTCCATTACTCTCTATCTCACTATCTCTATCTCTCTCTCTATCTCACTATCTCTATCTCTCTCTCTGTCTCACTCTCTCTATCTCACTCTCTCTATCTCACTCTCTCTATCTCACTCTCCCTATATCACTCTCTCTCTATCTCACTCTCTATCTCACTCTATCTCACTCTCCCTATATCACTCTCTCCATTACTCTCTAGCTCACTCTCTATCTCAGTCTCCATTACTCTCTATCTCACTCTCTATCTCACTCTATCTCACTCTCCCTATATCACTCTCTCCATTACTCTCTCTAGCTCACTCTCTATCTCAGTCTCCATTACTCTCTATCTCACTCTCTCTATCTCAGTCTCCATTACTCTCTATCTCACTATCTCTATCTCTCTCTCTGTCTCACTCTCTCTATCTCACTCTCTCTATCTCACTCTCTCTATTACTCTCTCTATCTCACTCTCTCTATCTCACTCTCTCTATTACTCTCTCTACCTCACTCTCTCTATTCTTCTTCTTAGGCAGTCCCTCGGAACCGAGGATGACTTGCTTCCACATTAAAAATGAGTTCTCAGGTGACTGATGAGTCCAATGCGGGACCTACAGTCTCTGTCACAGGCGGAGCAGACGGTGGTTGAAGGGGCGGGTGGGTGGGGTGCTTGAGTTGACGTGTGCTGCTTGCGCTTGGCTTCCACTTGCTCCCAGCGAAGAGACTCGAGGTGTTCGGTGCCTTCCCGGATGCTTCTCCTCCACTTTGAGCGGTCTTGGGCCAGGGATTCCCAGGTGTCACTGGGGATGTTGCACTTTTTCAAGGAGGCTTTGTGGGTGTCTTTGAAGTATTTCCTCTGCCCACCTGGGACTCTCTTGCCGTGTCGGAGCTCCAAGTAGAGCACTTGTTTTGGGAGTCTCGTATCGGGCATGCGGACGATGTGACCCGTCCATCGGAGCTGATCGAGCGTGGTCAAAGCTTCGATGCTCAGGATGTTGGCCTGAGCGAGATACTGACGTTGGTGCGCCTATCCTGCCAATGGATTTGCAGGATTTTGCTGAGGCAGCGTTGGTGGTAACTCTCCAGTGCTTTGAGGTGCCTGCTGTACATGGTCCATGTCTCTGAAGAATACAGGAGGGCGGGTATTACTACTGCTCTGTAGACCATGAGCTTGGTGCCGGGTTTGAGGTCCTGGTCTTCAAACACCCTCTTCCTCAGGCGACCGAAGGCTGCACTGGCACACTGAAGGCGGTGTTGGACTTCATCATCGACGTCTGCCCTTGTTGACAGTAGGCTCCCGAGGTATGGAAAGTGGTCCACGTTGTCCAAGGCCTTGTCGTGGATTTTGATAATCGGGGGGCAGTACTGTGTGGTGGTGGCAGGTTGGTAGAGGACCTTTGTCTTCATCTCTCTATTACTCCCTCTATCTTACTCTCTCTATTACTCTCTCAATTACTCTCTCTATCTCAGTCTCTATTAATCTCTCTATCTCAGTCTCTATTACCCTCCCTATCTCACACTCTCTATTACTCTCTCCATTACTCTCTCAATCTCACTCTATCTCTCTCTATTACTCTCTCTATCTCACTCTCTCTATCTCAGTCTCTATTACTCTCTCTATCTCAGTCTCTATTACTCTCTCTATCTCAGTCTCTATTACTCTCTCTATCTCAGTCTCTATTACTCTCTCTATCTCACTCTCTCTATCTCACTCTCTCTATCTCTCTCTCTACCTCAGTCTCCATTACTCCCTCTATCTCACTCTCTCTATCTCACTCTCTCTATCTCTCTCCCTACCTCAGTCTCCATTACTCCCTCTATCTCACTCTCTCTATCTCACTCTCTCTATCTCAGTCTCCATTACTCTATCTCACTCTCTCTATCTCACTCTATCTCAGTCTCCATTGCTCTCTCTATCTCACTCTATCTCACGCTCTGTTACTCTCTCTATCTCAGTCTCTCTATCTCACTCTCTCTATCTCAGTCTCTAATACTCTCTCTATCTCAGTCTCTGTATCTCACTCTATCTCAGTCTCCATCACTCTCTATCTCATTCTCTATTACTCTCTCTATCTCACTCTCTCTATCTCAGTCTCCATCACTCTCTCTATCTCACTCTCCATTACTCTCTCTATCTCACTCTCTCTCTATCACTCTCTATTACTCTCTCTATCTCACTCTCTATTACTCTCTCTATTTCACTCTCTCTATCTCACTCTCCATTACTCTCTCTATCTCAGTCTCTATTACTCTCAATTCAATTCAATTTCAATTCAAATTGCTTTATTGGCATGACAAGATACATCTTATGTTGCCAAAGCACAGAAATACATGTATGATTGACCACATAAACACAGATCTAGACATAGTGTATAGACAAGTATACCCATGTATACATAGATATATACACACATATAATATGCATATAATCTTTTCTTAGATTTAATGGTCACTGGTTGTCCCTCTGCTTGTGGCAAGCTGTAACATAGTTTGCCGCTATAGTTACACATTTTCTCTGTTCCCCCAATAGATATGGGAGTTTTTGGTGGTCATTCACATTTTTGAATTCAGGGCATATTTTTGTGAATTTTGGGTAGAAATTCTCCCTTATGTCCTGATAGTTTTCACAAGTTGTGAGGAAGTGCATCTCTGTCTCCACCACTCCCTGACTGCAGTGAGAGCATATCCTGTCCTCTCTGGGCAGCCAGGTCTGCCTGTGTCTGCCTTTTTCGATGGCCAGGCTATGTTCACTAAGTCTGTACATTGTCAAGGCTTTTCTCAGTTTGCTATCCTTTACCATGGTCAGGTATTCAGCCATGGTGTATTGTCTGTTTAGGGCCAAATAGCAATCGAGTTTGTTTTGGGTTTTTGTCGTTTCTGTCCAATAGGTCAAATATTTTTCCTTTTGTTTAGTGATAATTGTGTTGGGTCGAATTCTCTGTGCTAGGATGTCACTGTCCTGGGGCTGATTATTATTATTAGTGTTGGTATTTACTTCACTGAGTCCCAGGACTAGTTGACTGAGGGGACTCTTCTCTATGATCATCTCTTGGCATTTCAAGGCTTCGTAATGATAGCAGTGGGGGTTGCTCATTTTTAGGTGTTTCCAAAATTTGATGGCTCTTTTTTGGATATTAATTAGTAGTGGATATTGGCCTAGTTCTGCCCTGCATGCATTGTTTGTGGTTTTCCTCTGAGTCTGGAGGATACTTTTACAGAATTCTGCATGCAGGATCTCAATTGGGTGTTTGTCCCATTTTGCGAATTCGTGTTGTGTTAGCGGACCCCACACCTCACTGCCATAGAGTGCAATTGGTTCAATTACTGATTTTAAAATTTTGAGCCAAATGCCAATTGGAATTTCTATTTGGGTTGACTTTTTAATGGCATAGAAAGCCCTTCTTGCTTTCTCTTTCTGTTCATTCACAACCAAATGAAAATTTCCCGTAGAACTGATTTTTAAGCCTAAGTATGTGTAATTTGTAGTTTGTTCAATTTTAGTTGCTCCTAGTGTGAAGTTTATTCTGGGTCCCTGATGTCTGGATCTTTGCTGGAACACAAGAACTTTGTTTTTTTGGGGGTTTATTGTCAGGGCCCAGGTCTGACAGAATGACTCTGGCAGATCCAGGTTCTGCTGTAGACCCTCCTCAGTTGGTGAGAGCAGAACCAGGTCATCTGCATAGAGGAGGAATTTAACCTTGGAGTCATATAGGGCGAGGTCAGGTGCTGTAGATTGTTCAAGTAGTTTTGCCAATTCATTTATGTAAATATTAAAGAGTGTCGGTGAGATAGGCGAGCCCTGCGCCACGCCACGCCCCTGTGAGAAATATTTTGTTTGTTTGTCTCCAATTTTAACTGCACATTTATTGTTTGTATACATTGATTTAATTACATCATATGTTTTTCCCCCTACACCACTTTCAATAAGTTTTAAGAATAGACCATCATGCCAAATAGAATCGAAAGCCTTCTGGAAATCTATAAAACAGGCAAAAATTTTGCTTTTGTTTTGGTGAACATGTTTGTCAATTAGGGTGTGTAGGGTGAAAATATGGTCCGATGTTCTATAATTTGGTAAGAATCCAATTTGGCTTTTATTCAAGACATTGTGCTCCTCAAGGAAGTTTATAAGTCTTTGGTTTATGATACTACAGAATACCTTCCCCAGGTTACTGTTCACACAGATGCCTCGATAGTTATTTGGGTCAACTTTGTCTCCACTTTTGTATATGGGCGTTATGAGTCCTTTGTTCCAGATATCAGGGAAGTAACCGACACTCAGAACCAAGTTGAAGAGTTTTAGGATAGCCAATTTCATTTTATCGTCAGTATGTTTAATCATCTCGTTTAGGATGCCATCTGCACCGCAAGCTTTTCTTGGTCGCAGGTCCTTGAGTTTTTCAAATAGCTCTTTTTCAGTTATTGGGGGGTCTAACGGGTTTTGGTAATCTTTTATGGCCAGTTCGAGCTTTTCCAATTCTTTGCATATTAGATCTTGCTCTGGGCTTAGTGTGTTTTTCTGGTATAATTTTTCAAAATGGTTTTCCCATATGTCTCCATTTTGAATGGGCAATTCGTCGTGTTGCTTTTTGTGTAATGTATTCCAGTTGTCCCAGAAACAATTAGAATCAATAGATTCCTCAATGGAGCTGAGTTTATTCTTAATATACTGTTCTTTCTTGGCTCTGAGTGTGTTTTTATATTGTGTTAGTGCCTGACAATAAGCAAGGCGTAGTTCCTCGTTTTCTGGTTGTCTGTGTTTTTGGTTTGATATTTTTCTGAGTTTTTTCCTCATGTTATGACAGTCTGAATCAAACCATTTTTCGTGGTTTTGTGCTTACTCTTGCGAGATATCAAGTTCGACATTGTTGCCAAATTATCAAATATATTATTTAGGTTATTCACTGCCAGGTTTACGCCTTCTTTATTGTGAGTGTATGTGTTTTCCAGAAAGGTGTCCAAGAGAGATTGAGTTGATTGGCTGCTGGTATTTTTCTGATATTTTTCCGTACTGTTTTGGGCCCGTCTGTAGGATTTTTTAATGTTGTACAGCTTACTGGGCTGTGTTTCTGTGTTGGTTGTTTCTGTCCTTTTAAGATACGCAGTAATTTGGCTGTGATCTGACAGTGGTGTTAGTGGTTTGACTGTGAATGCTCTGAAAGAAGATGGGTCCAGATCTGTAATCATGTAGTCTACGGTGCTGATGCCAAGAGGTGAAGAATAGGTCGATCTTCCTAGGGAGTCTCCTATGAACCTACCATTGACAATGTACAGACCCAGGCTTCGACAGAGCTGCAGGAGCTGCTTTCCGTTTGCATTTATCTGTTTGTCGTAGTTATTCCTGTGTGAATGTAAAGGGAGATCAAACTGGTTATTTCCAAATATCTCTATCTCACTCTCTATTACTCTCTCTATCTCACTCTCTCTCTCTATCACTCTCTATTACTCAATTCAATTCAATTCAATTCAAATGCTTTATTGGCATGAAAGTTTACAGAGAACCATATTGCCAAAGCTTACATAGCAAAAAGGTACAGTTTTCCAACATTCTGTAGGTGTCAATCGATTTGACATTTGTTGGGTACATACAATATTACTTTTAACAATATTAATTTTAAACAGTCTTACTTTTAAACAGTCCTCAGGTTGTGACATGTTGTTACATATTTGGCCCCAAGGTATGGTCTGTCTCCTTCTCCCAGGACTAATCTCAATTTTGACAGGTCATCCAATTCCTTGAAATCTGGGGTTGTTTGGCTTAGCTTGTTGAATAATATGTTTCTTGATGTGTTGAATTTTTCGCATTTTAGGAGGAAATGCATTTCTGTTTCAACCTCGCCGGCCAGACATTGATCGCATATTCTATTCTCTCTAGGCTGCCAGGATTTCTTGTATCTGCCTTTTTCAATTTCCAGTTGGTGGTCGCTTAGTCTGTACCTGGTGAGGGTCTGTCTCTGTTTTGTGTCTCTGATGGTCGTGAGGTAGTCTGCCAGTTTATAATCTCTTTTTAGGGCCCGGTAACATTCTAATCTGCTTTGGCTTTCGGTTATTTTGTTCCAATGTTCCAGGTAGGTTTCTTTGCATTGTTTAATGATTTGGTTCACTCGGATTGGTGTTTGGACGGCTGTGTTGGTCTGGGGCTGGTCAGGGTCCGGCTGAGTACTTAGTTTCAGTAGCAGCTGACTCAGGGGACTCTTTTCTGGGTTTAGCTCTTGGGTTTGAAAGGCTTTGAAATGAAGGGTGTCTGGGGAGCTAGATTTGAGGTGATTTAGGAAGTTTAGTGCTCGTTTTTGGATGTTTATTATCAGTGGGTATCTGCCTAGTTCGGCTCTGCATGCATTTGTTGGCGTTTTTCTTTGGGTGCGAAGGATGCTTCGGCAGAATTCTGCATGTAGGGCTTCTATTGTGTGTTTTTCCCATTTAGTGTAGCTTTGGTGATTTAGCGGGCCCCATACTTCACTACCGTACAGTGCAATGGGCAGGATTATGCTGTCAAATATTTTGAGCCAGATTTTGATTGGGATTTGGATGTTGTAGAATTTTCTTTTTATTGCATATAGGGCTCTTCGGGCTTTTTCTTTTAGTGCATTCACTGCTATGCTGAAGCTCCCTGATGCTGTAATAGTTAGACCAAGGTAGGTGTAGCTCATAGTGTGTCCTATAGCGGTATCACTGAGGGTAAATTGGTATTTGTTTTCCTGACATCTGGGCCTTTTTTGAAAAATCATGATGTTGGTTTTCTTTAGATTTACTGTTAGAGCCCAATTTTGGCAGTATTTGTCGAGTAGGTCTAGTTGTTGCTGTAATCCCTGTTCTGTGGGAGACAGCAGAACCAGGTCGTCCGCATAGAACAGGGATTTCACTTCTCCATCAAGGAGACGGAGACCTGGTGACTCGCTTTGCTCCAGCATGTCTGCTAATTCATTTATGTATATGTTGAACAGGGTCGGGCTCAAATTGCAGCCCTGTCGGACGCCTCTTCTCTGGGTGAAGAAATCGGTGCGTTTGCCTCCAATTTTGACCCCGCATTTGTTTTTCAGATACATTGATTTAATAAGGTCATAGACTTTGCCCCCTATTCCACACTGAAGAAGTTTATAATAGAGCCCTTCGTGCCATATAGAGTCAAAGGCTTTCTTGAAGTCGATGAAACAGGCGAATATTTTCCCATTTTTTGTTTGGTGTATATGTTTTTCAATGAGGGTGTGAAGGGTATAGATATGGTCGGCGGTGCGGTGTTTTGGAAGAAAGCCTATTTGGTTTTTTCTGAGGATATTATGTTTGTTAAGAAAATCAAGTAATCTACTGTTTAGAATACTGCAGAATAACTTCCCTAGACAACTGTTGACACAGATGCCGCGGTAGTTATTTGGGTCTGATTTGTTTCCGCTTTTATATATGGGGGAGATTAGTCCTTGGCACCAGATATCGGGAAAACAGCCTGAACGTAATATGATGTTGAATAATTTGAGTACCGCACCCTGCATCTCCATATTGCTGAACTTGAGCATTTCATTTTTGATGTTGTCTGGGCCACAGGCTTTCTTTAGGTGGAGAGATTTTGTTTTTGTGGCCAGTTCTTTCCATGTGATTGGGGAGTCTAGAGGGTTTTGGTTGTCTTTAATTGTTGCTTCTAATGTGTGGAGTTTTTCTGTGACCTGATGTTGACTTGGGTTTGTTTCGTTTATTGGGATGTCTTTGTAGAGGTTTTCAAAATGTGTTCTCCAGATGTCGCCATCTTGGATTGGTAATGCTTGCAATTGTGTTGTACTCAGGTTATTCCACATTTCCCAGAATTGTTTTGGATTGGTGGAGTTTTCAATTTCTTCGAGTATTTTGTGGGTATAGTTTTGTGTTTTGTTCCTAATGGTGTGTTTATATCTTTTGAGGGTTTCATTGTATCTAGTACGTAGGTCCGGATTGTTTGGTTGCCGATGCTTTTGGTTTGATATTTTTCTCAGGTCTTTTCTGGCATTTTTGCATTCGTGGTCAAACCATTTCTTATTTTTATTTTGTCTTTTGTGACTCTTCCTCTTCTGTTTCACGAGGTCGGCTTTTACAGCTGCCTCATGGAAGATCATATTTATATCCTCTATGGCCATGTTTACACCATCTCTGGTGATCTCATATAGATTTTCTTTAAATTTTGAAATTTTACTTGTGAGATCAGGTGAATTTAGTGCTGTGATGAATTTATCTCCACTGTCTGGGGCCCATCTGTATGTCTGGTTTATTTTATGTAGCTTAATGGGTTCCTTTTTTGTGTCTGTAGTTTGGGCAGAAAGTTTAAGGTACACATTTATTTGGTTATGGTCTGAGAGGGGGGATTGCTGCCTGACAGTGAATGCGTTGATATCGCAGGGGTCCAGGTCAGTGATTGTATAATCCACCACACTAGACCCAAGAGTTGTGGAATATGTGAGTCTCCCTAAGGAGTCCCCTCTGAACCTACCGTTAACTATGTACAGGCCTAAGGCTCGGCAGAGTTGCACTACCTCCCTACCGCTTTTATTTATTACACAATCGAGGTTGTTTCGGTTTGCGATGGCTGGTGTGACATATAGAGGGGTCTGGCCAAACACATGGTTGTTGCCCTGTGGGTCTATGAAGTCAGGTTCACATCCTGTCCTTGCATTTAGGTCCCCACATAGTAGCACCTTTCCTTGGGCCTGGAAATGGCTGATTTCCATGTGGAGAGTGTCAAATATCTCCTCTTCAAAATATGGCGATTCTATTGGAGGTATGTAGATCGCACATAAGTAAACATCGTTTTTTGCTATTCCTATATTTTTATCTAATTTTAGCCATACGTGTGATTTTCCCTGTTTTATCGGTGAGATGTGTTTGTTCAGTTCTCCTTTATACCACACCAGGATTCCCCCGGAGGTTCTGCCCTTGCGTGTCTTAGTGTTCTTTACTGAGGGCACAATGATTTCATGGTACATTGGAGGACAGTGGGTCGGCATGTCCTTTTGGCACCATGTTTCTGTTAACACAATTATATCAATGTCTTTTATAGCTTTTAGGAATTCAGGGTCTGTACTCTTCATCCCAAAAGTTGAGGAGCGGAGGCCCTGGATATTCCAGCAGCTTATGTGGAAAGAACGCATTTATATAGTTCAATAAAACGAAATAAAATGGACCTATTTTGTGGGATGCGTGTGGGAACACTATTTTCTATAATGCTAAATGATGATTTAGTATAAATTTCATGAGGCATGCACATATATCTATCTAATAATAGTAATAATACTGATAAGATAACAATAATGATAATGATAAATAACAATATTAATAATTTCTCCGGCTCTCTCTCTGTATCTCACTCTCTCTATCACTCTCTATTACTCTCTCTATCTCAGTCTCCATTACTCTCACTCTATCTCACTCTCTATTACTGTCTCTATCTCACTCTCTCTATCTCACTCTCTGTTACTCACTCTATCTCACTCTCTATTACTCACTCTATCTCACTCTCTATTACTCTCTCTATCTCACTCTCTATTACTCTCTCTATCTCACTCTCTCTCTCTATCACTCTCTATTACTCTCTGTATCTCACTCTCTCTCTCTATCACTCTCTATTACTCTCTCTATCTCAGTCTCCATTACTCTCACTCTATCTCACTCTCTATTACTCTCTCTATCTCACTCTCTCTATCTCACTCTCTATTACTCACTCTATCTCACTCTCTATTACTCTCTCTATCTCACTTTCTATTACTCACTCTATCTCACTCTCTATTACTCTCTCTATCTCACTCTGTATTACTCACTCTATCTCACTCTCTATTACTCTCTCTATCTCACTCTCTATTACTCTCTCTATCTCACTCTCCATTACTCTCTCTATCTCACTCTCTCTATCACTCTCTATTACTCTCTCTATCTCACTCTCTATTACTCACTCTATCTCACTCTCTATTACTCTCTCTATCTCACTCTCTATTACTCTCTCTATCTCACTCTCTCTCTCTATCACTCTATTACTCTCTCTATCTCACTCTCCATTACTCTCTCTATCTCACTCTCTCTATCACTCTCTATTACTCTCTCTATCTCACTCTATTACTCACTCTATCTCACTCTCTATTACTCACTCTATCTCACTCTCTATTACTCTCTCTATCTCACTCTCTATTACTCTCTCTATCTCACTCTCTCTCTCTATCACTCTATTACTCTCTCTATCTCACTCTCCATTACTCTCTCTATCTCACACTCTATCTCACTATTACTCTCTCTCTCCCCCTCTCTATCACTCTCACTCTCTATTACTCTCTCTATCTCACTCTCTCTCTATCACTCTCTATTACTCTCTCTATCTCACTCTCTCTATCTCACTCTCCATTACTCTATCTCACTCTCTATTACTCTCTCTATCTCACTCTCTCTCTCTATCACTCTCTATTACTCTCTCTATCTCACTCTCCATTACTCTCTCTATCTGTCTCTATTACTCTCTATCTCACTCTCTATTACTCTCTCTATCTCACTCTCTCTATCACTCTCTATTACTCTATCTCACTCTCTCTCTGTCACTCTCTATTACTCTCTCTATCTCCATCTCCATTACTCTCTCTCTATCTCACTCTCTATTACTCTCTCTATCTCACTCTCTATTACTCTCTCTATCTCACTCTCTATTACTCTCTCTATCTCACTCTCTCTATCTCACTCTCTATTACTCTATCTCACTCTCTATTACTCTATCTCACTCTCTATTACTCACTCTATCTCAGTCTCTATTACTCTCTCTATCTCACTCTCTATTACTCACTTTATCTCAGTCTCTATCTCACTCTCTATTACTCTCTCTATCTCAGTCTCTATTACTCTCTCTAGCTCACTCTCTCTATCTCACTCTCCATTACTCTATCTCACTCTCTCTATCACTCTCTATTACTCACTCTATCTCACTCTCTATTACTCACTCTATCTCACTCTCTATTACTCTCTCTATCTCACTCTCCATTACTCTATCTCACTCTCTCTATCTCACTCTCCATTACTCTCTCTATCTCACGCTCTCTCTATCACTCTGTTACTCTCTCTATCTCACTCTCTATTACTCACTCTATCTCACTCTCTATTACTCACTCTATCCAACTCTCTGTTACTCTCTCTATCTCTATCTCTCTCTATCACTCTATTACTCTCTCTATCTCACTCTCTATTACTCACTCTATCTCACTCTCTATTACTCTCTCTATCTCACTCTGTATTACTCTCTCTATCTCAGTCTCTCTCTATCACTCTCTATTACTCTCTCTATCTCACTCTCTATTACTCTCTCTATCTCACTCTCTATTACTCTATCTCTCTCTATTACTCACTCTATCTCACTCTCTATTACTCTATCTCGCTCTCTATTACTATCTCTATCTCAGGCTCTCTCTCTATCACTCTCTATTACTCTCTCTATCTCACTCTCTATTACTCACTCTATCTCAGTCTTTATTACTCTCTCTATCACTCTCTATTACTCTCTCTATCTCACTCTCTATTACTCTCTCTATCTCACTCTCTATTACTCTATCTCTCTCTATTACTCACTCTATCTCAGGCTCTCTATCACTCTCTCTATCTCACTCTCTATTACTCTCTCTATCTCGCTCTCTATTACTCTCTCTATCTCAGTCTCTCTATTCAATTCAATTCAAATTGCTCTATTGGCATGACAAGATACATTTTATGTTGCCAAAGCACAGAAAAACATGTATGATTGAACACCTAAATGCAGATCTAGACATACATAAATATACACACATATAATATACATATGATCTTTTCTTAGATTTAATGGTCACTGGTCTCTATCTCACTCTCTATTACTCTCTCTATCTCACTCTCTATTACTCTCTCTATCTCACTCTCTCTATCTCACTCTATTACTCTCTCTATCTCACTCTCTATTACTCTCAATTCAATTCAAATCACTTTATTGGCATGATACGGTACATCTTATGTTGCCAAATCATCAAAAAACATTTATGGTTGAACACATAAACGCAGATCTATTCATACAGTGTATAAACAGATATATCCCTGAGTGTATAAATATACATTCGTATAATTTGCATTTACTCTTTTCTTAGGTTTACTGGTTGTCCCTCTGTTTATGGCAAGCTGTAACATAGTGTGCCGCTAAGGTTACACAGTTTCTCTGTTCCCCTAGTAGGTATGGGAGTTTTTGGTCGTCATTCAAATTTCTGAATTCAGGGCATATTTGTGTGAATTTTTGGTAGAAATTCTCCCTGATGCCCTGATATTTTCCACAAGCTGTGAGGAAGTGCATCTCTGTCTCCACCACTCCCTGACTGCAGTGAGAGCATATCCTGTCCTCTCTTGGCAGCCGGGTCTGTCTGTGTCTGCCTTTTTCGATCGCCAGGCTATGTTCACTAAGTCTGTACCTTGTCAAGGTTGTTCTCAGTTTGCTATCCTTTACCATTTACTCTCTTTACCTTTACTTTTACCTTTACTCTCTCTATCTCACTCTCTATTACTCTCTCTATCTCACTATTACTCTCACTCTCTATTACTCTCTCTATCTCACTCTATCTCACTCTATTACTCTCTATCACACTCTCTATTACTCTCTATCTCTCTCTATTACTCTCTATCTCACTCTATCTCACTCTCTATTACTCTCTCTATCTCACTCTCTATTACTCTCACTCTCTATTACTCTCTCTATCTCACTCTATCTCACTCTATTACTCTCTATCACACTCTCTATTACTCTCTATCTCTCTCTATTACTCTCTATCTCACTCTCTATTACTCTATCTCACTCTCTATTACTCTCTATCTCACTCTCTATTACTCACTCTATCTCACTCTATTACTCTCTATCTTACTCTCTATTACTCTCTATCTCTCTCTATTACTCTCTCTATCTCACTCTCTATTACTCTATCTCACTCTCTATTACTCTCTATCTCACTCTCTATTACTCTCTCTATCTCACTCTCTATTACTCTCTCTATCTCACTCTATCTCACTCTATTACTCTCTATCTCACTCTCTATTACTCTCTATCTCTATTACTCTCTCTATCTCACTCTCTATTACTCTATCTCACTCTCTATCTCACTCTCTATTACTCTCTCTATCTCACTCTCCATTACTCTCTCTATCTACCTGCTACGCTCGCGCGGGGCCTCATTTTGGAAACGCCCCTTCAATAGTTTGACCAATCACAGGCCCCGTGAAAGCGGGGCGGAAGTGACGTTCCGTGGAACCAGCTTGTTGTTGGTAACGGTCGCCACGGTAACGCAGTCTGTCTGGGTCTTTCATTCCAATGTTTGCAAGCATTTTCCCTGAGCCGCGATGGACGAAGAGTCCCCAGCCGAGTGTATCTACAACCTGCTCCCCCACCCGGAGCCGCCACTTCGCCGCCCGCTCAAGTGAGTGTCTGGCGGGCCCCAGGTCACCGGGAGCCGCTCACCTCTCCCAGGATTGGGTGAGAGGGAGGGAAGGAGAGAATGGAGAAGAGAGAGAGCGAATGAGTGGTGAAGGGGAGAGGGAAGGAGAGTGAGTGGACAGGGAGGGAATGAGAGACAGGGTGATTGGAGGGTAGGGCAGAGAAGGGAGGAGAAAGAGAGAAGGTTAAGGGGAGAGGAAGGAGAGAGTTTTAAAAACTTTAATCTGGGGATGTGGGCTTCTCTGGCAAAGCAAGTGTTTATTGCCCATCCCTAGTTGGCCTTGAAAAGGTGGTGGGGTGACTGCCTTCATGAACTGCTGCACTCCATGTGGTGAAGGTACTCCTACAGTGCTGTTGGGTAGGGAGATCCTTCATTGGTACTGGGACAAAATCCCGGAACAGCAATATATGTTCAAGTCAAGATGGTGTGTGATTTGGAAGTGATGGTGTACCCATACACCTGCTGCCCTTATGCTTCCAGGTTTTGCGAGGTGCTGTCGAAGATGCCTCGATGAGTTCCTGCAGTGCATCCTGTAGATAGTACACAATGCGCCGGTGGTGGTGGGAGTGAATGTTTAATGGGCTGCCGATCAAGCGGATTGCTTTGTCCTGGATGGTGTTGAGCTTCTTGAATGTTGTTGGAGCGGTACCCACCCAGGCAAGTGGAGAGTATTCCAGCACATTTCTGACTTGTATCTTGTAGGTAGTGAACAGACATTGGGGAGTCAGGAGGTGAGTCACTTGGCATGGAATACCCAGCTTGGACTGCTCTAGTAGCCACAGCATTTATGTGGCTGGTCCAATTGAGATTTCTGGCCAATGGCTACCACCAGGATGTTGATGGTTGTGGATTTGCCCATGGTAATGCCATTGAATGTCAAGGCGAGGTAGTTACACTCTCTCTTGTTGGAGATGACCATTGCCTAGCACTTGTGGCACGAATGTTACTTGCCACTTATCAGCCCAAGCTTGCAAGTTGTCCAGGTCTTGCTGCATGTATACTTCATTATCTGAGGAATTGCGAATGGAGTTGAACACTGTGCAATCATCAGAGAACAACCTCACTTCTGACCTTATGATGGAGGGACGGTCATTGATGAAGCAGCTGAAAATAATTGGCCTAGGACACTGTCCTGAGGAACTCCTGCAGCGATATCCTGGGGCTGTGATGATCGGCCTCCAACAGCCACCATCTTCCTTTGTGCTAGGTATGACTCTAGCCACTGGAGAGTTCCCCCCCAAATGCCCCTTTAAAACTCAGTTTTACTAGGGCTCCTTGGTGTCACACTCAGTCAAATGCTGCCTCGATATCATGGGCAATCACTCTCACCTCTGGAATTCAGGTCAATGTGTGCCACTTCTGGATGCCCAGTTTTGACCTGCCAGTTCAGTATCCCACTTAGCACAGTGATAGTGCCACACAACATGATGGAGGGTGTCCTCAGTGTGAAGACCGGACTTGGTCTCCACAAGGACTGTGCAGTGATCACTCCTACCAATACTGTCCAGGACAGATGCATCTGTGACAGGTAGATTGGTGAGGAGAAGGTCACATAGGTTATTACCTCATGTTGGCTCTCTCACCACCTGCCACAAGCCCAGTCTGGCAGCCATGCCTTTCAGGACTCTGCCAGCTTGGTCAGTGGTGGTACTACCGAACCACTCTTACTGATAGACATTGTAGTCCCCCACCCAGAGTGTATTCTATGCCCTTGCTACCCTCATTGCTTCCCCCAAGTGGTGTTCAATATGGAGGACTACTGATTCATGGGCTGAGGGAAGGCTGCAGGTGGCAATTAGCAGGAAGTTTCCGCCCCCATGTCATGTGACTTCATTGGGGTCTGGAGTCAATGTTGAGGACTCCCAGGAATACTCCCAGGAATGCTCCCAGCTGACTGTATATACTGCTATGCCCCTACCTTTGGTGGGTCTGTCCTGCCAGTTGGACAAGATATACCCAGGGATGGTGATGGAGGATTCTGGGACGTTGGGGTGAGGGTATAATTCTGTAAGTTTGATTATGTCAGACTGTTGTTTGACTAGCCTGCGCGACAGCTCTCCCAACTTTAGCCCAAGCCCCAAAATATTAGGGAGAGTGGGTGAGTGGAGGAGAGGGGAGAGAGCGTGAGTTGAGTGGAAGGGGGAGAGCGGAGGAGAGAAAAGGAGGGAGAGGGAAGGCGAAAATGCGTAAGGGGAGGGTTGGGAAGGAGGGGAGAGGGAAGGAGAGAGACCGAGAGAGAATGAGTGGAGGGCGATGTCTACATTGGTAGCCTTGAATGAACCCAAAATATAAAACTTAAATGCAGTTGTAACCTTGACAGCCCCTGAGTCTGGATATGTTGGAGCCCTGAGAGACAACACTATCATCTGTGTGCTTTCAATTCATACCTCTGCTGCACGGTACTTGCTCACCATAGCCACTGAATGGCATCAGTCCTAATGGCATCAGTGAGGTAAATGAAGCATTCTGCACAAATCTTGCTTGGCATCCCTTGTGCATTGAAGCCTCTGCAGGCACTGCTTCTCTAACCAATAGAGGTTTGTGCACCTCTATCTGTAAATGCTGGTATGTGGCTTCTGCAAGGTGGATGCAGAGTGTCTCTGGTGCAGCCTGACCTGCCTGGCATCCATCCTTTGGACATCCGATTCCTCCAGAAAGCATGAATATAGAAACATAGAAAGATAGGAGCAGGAGTAGGCCATTCGGCCCCTCGAGCCTGCTCCGCCATTCGATGAGATCATGGCTGATCATCCAAACTCAGTACCCCGTAGCTGCCTTCTCCCCATATCCCTTGATACCTTTAGCTCTAAGAAATATATCTAACTCCTTCTTGAATATATTTAAAGACTTGGCCTCAACCGCCTTCTGTGGTAGAGAATTCCACAGGTTCACCACTCTCTGGGTGAAGAAATTCTTCCTCATCTCTGTCCTAAATGGCTTACCCCTTATCCTTAGACTATGACCCCTGGTTCTGGACTCTCCGACCATTGGGAACATTCTACCTGCATCTAGTTTGTCCAGACCTGTCAGAATTTTATAAGTTTCGATGAGATCCCCTCTCATTCTTCTAAACTCCAGCGAGTGTAAGCCCAATCGACCCAATCTCTCCTCATACGTCATTCCTGCCATCCCAGGGATCAGCCTTGTGAATCTTCGCTGAACTCCTTCCATGGCAAGAACATCCTTCCTCAGATAAGGTGACCAAAACTGCACACACTACTCAAGATGTGGTCTCACCAAAGCCCTGTACAACTGCAGCAGGACATCCTTGCTCCTGTACTCAAACCCTTTTGCTATGAAGGCCAACATACCATTTGCCTTCTTCGCCTGCTGCACCTGCATGCTTACCTTCAGCGACTGGTGCACAAGGACACCCAGGTCTCGTTGCACTTCCCCTTCTCCCAATCTATTGCCATTCAGATAATAGTCTGCCTTCCTGTTTTTGACACCAAAGTGGATAACCTCGCATTTATCCACGTTATATTGCATCTGCCACGCTTCTGCCCAATCACCCAACCTGTCCAAATCATCCTGGAGTTTCTCGGTATCCTCCTCGCAGCACACATGCCCACCCAGCTTTGTGTCGTCTGCAAATTTGGAGATATTACATCTAGTTCCCTTATCTAGATCATTAATGTATATTGTGAATAGCTGGGGCCCAAGGACCGATCCCTGCGGTACCCCACTAGTCACTGCCTGCCACTCGGAAAAAGACCCGTTAATTCCTACTCTTTGCTTTCTGTCCGCCAACCAGTTCTCTATCCAAGTCAATACCTTGCCCCCAATCCCATGTGCCTTAACTTTACACGCTAATCTCTTATGCTGGACCTTATCGAAAGCCTTTTGAAAGTCCAAATACACCACATCTACTGGTTCTCCCTTATCTATTTTCCCAGTTACATCCTCAAAAAATTCCAGTAGATTAGTCAAGCACGATTTACCTTTTGTAAATCCATGTTGACTTTGTCCGATCCTGTCACTGTTTTCCAAGTGCTCAGCTATTACATCCTTTATAATGGACTCTAGCATTTTCCCCACTACCAATGTCAGGCTTACCGGTCTGTAATTCCCCGCTTTCTCTCTACCACCCTTTTTGAATAGTGGGGTACTCTTTTGTTTGGACCCAAAAAAAAACAATTGGACTGTAAATAAACAAAAGTTCAACTAAAACTTAACACATCAAATTAAAATTTGGTTTTCCGGGTTGATAATGCACTCCAGTCCCCGCGGCGCCCACCGGTCACGGAAATACTCAGCGCGCTTGAATAGTGGGGTAACATTTGCTACCCTCCAATCCGTGGGTACAGTTCCAGATTCCAGCGAATTTTGGAAGATGATCAGCAATGCATCTACTATTTCTAGGGCCACTTCCTTAAGTACCTTAGGATGTAGATTATCAGGCCCTGGGGATTTATCGGCCTTCAATCCCATCAATTTCCCCAACACCAATTTCCCCAATATAGGGAGATTCTTACGAGGAAATCCTGTTGCAGTTGTTGGAGGGAAAAAAGACTGCAACAGAACAATTGGCACAAAGGCTTCTAAATACGTAAGTGACAGCAGCAAAAGATAGAAAATGCAAGAAAGACGGTTTAGAAATGGCTTGACAATTTGTAAAACAATCTTCTTACTGGGATTGCAATGAATTTCTGTATAAAGTAGACTAATAGAAGGTACAATTCAAATACAGGAAACTTTGTGCTATCCGGAGGTGAGCTATCCGGCAATCTGGAGCCACCGGCAAAAATCAGCAGCCGTTTTTTATTCTTTTTGTTTGTTTTTTTTGCTTTGTTTGAACAGTCAAGCTGTGCAAGGTCTGTAGCTATAGCAACAGCTTCAGCTACAGAGCTTTAGGGCCACACCCGAGTGTTTAGAAGCTGTTGCTAAGCAACAGTGTTTGTTGTCAAATACAGAGATAAGAATCTCCGTATCTCTCAACATTAACTCTGGAGAGTACAGCAGTTTTGATAACTCTGGAGAGTACGGCAGTTTTGAGGCAACGGCAGCAGCTCGGTCCCGTGGGTGCCGGATAGCACAAAGTTTCCTGTAACTATTCTCTGCACTGCAACATTCTATTTTATAGTTTCAAGAACCATGTATTAGAATTAATAGTTGTGCTACCTATCAACTGGTTTTTACTTTTTAAAATAAAATAAATGTTGCTTATGCCAAAACAACAGCTAGCTACTTTGTTCATGTGAAAGTGCTCAGAAATATTTAGAAAGTTTTTGATTTTTTTTCAGGTATCATTCAGTGCAACGGAAAATTGTACAGCAAGACTGGGATAATAAGAAATCTTCATACAAAACAATGGGTTTACCCAAAGTCGAGCCACCTTGCCCAAACAAACATTTGTTGAAGCATTCCAAGGAACAAAAACTACCAGAACGTAAGCCTCTGTAAAATATTGCAAAATATTTTATAACTTGCAATATCTAACTGTATAAACTAAAATAAATATTTTATTAGTGTCTGTGTGATATTCAACACATACTTTTACATACTTCAGTTTCCTTTTAAAAGGTTCAACTCACTTTGAAGTGGAGGGTCGTTTCATTTTCACCCTTGCTGTACTGAAAGTTGGGGATGATTCCAGAAGCTAACCCACAGCACGTGATTTTTCACACATTAATTTTAATGGTTGGACGATCACCGGTCTGTATGCCTATAATGCACTCCTTGTTGGGGGTGTACGAGTGTGGAATCAGCCCTAGGCTACAGTGTTGGCTGAGTTGGGCATTTTTTATTCATTCACGGGATGTGGGCTTCGCTGGCAAGGCCAGCATTTATTGCCCATCCCTAGTGGCAGTTCTCAGTCAACACTCTGGTGCCTTGCTGAAGTGGTTAGTCTTCATTAAATAGCCTAGACTGAGTGGGGGTAACTTTCAGTTTTGGTGGGGCTAGAAAACTGGCAGTATTGCATAAGCCATCCCTTGTACGCCCAAGCCGGTTTGCCTTTCCATGTGTTGATAGACTATTTAGCCATGCAGGGCATCACAATAGAGTCTGATCCTATCCACGCGACATTTAGATTCTGGAGTCGGGAGGAGAGAGGGAAACTAGAGAATGCAGCTTGGGCAGTAGAGGGAAAACTGGGGATGATGGGGAGAGAAGGAGACTGGGGAATGGGGGCCAGGGAGGGGGAAGAAAGGGAGACAAGAATGGGGATCGAGGAAGAAAGGGAGAATTAAATGGGGGTCAGGGAGAGAGGGGGAATTGGTGCTAGGGAATGGTGGGGCTGGGGGGAGAGAAAAGGGGGATGTGGGGTCAGAGAGAGTTGGAATGGGCATCAGGGTTGGTAGAAAGAGTGGGAATGGGGGTCGGGTGAGTGGAACATAGGAACAGGAGTAGGCCATTTAGCCCCTCGAGCCTCTTCCACTATTCAATGAGATCATGGTTGATCTGCGAACTAACTCCATATACCTGCCTTTGAGAAAATGGGAATGGGGGTCAGGCGCATGGGGGTGGTGGGGGGTGTGGTCGACAGATGGAGAGAGAGGGAAAGGGGGTCAGGCGATGAGGGTCTGGAAGGGAGAGGGCGACTGGAGAATGAGATCAGGGCTGGTGACTCGAGAAGGAGTCTGGGGAATCGGGGGGTCGTGGGAGCGAGGAAGACTGTGAAATGGGGCTCGGTGGGGACAAGAGGGAGACTAGGGAATGGGGTCGGGGGACTAAAGGTCGCGAGGATTGGGGCTCATGGGGGGCGGTGGCGGGGGAGTGGAAGGCCAGAGAGAGGCAGACAGGGAAATAGGGTGGGCGTGGGAACCAACATTTTTTGCAGAACCGGGAGCAGCAGCCGTACCGTGGTGAGTGGGAGTGGCACCCAGAGAGGAGCAGCCAAAGTGAGTGAAATCTGCTGACTTTACTGTGGGTAAATAGATTGTTTCCACTGGTGGGTGAATGGGGAACAAGGAGACGAAGACTGAGGATTCTCACTGGAAGAACTAAGGGAGAAGGAAGGTTTTTGCACTGAGGGCTATTAGACCACAAGATGCTTCAGCACAATTAGCTATTGAGGTAGAGACATCATGTAAAAGGGGATGGGATAAATATTTGAAAAGGAGGAATATAAAAGGATCTGGAGGGGAGTGGGGTTACAGGAGAGAGAGTTAGCACCGCGGGCCGAATGGCCTCGTCCTGTGCTGTAATTTCTATTATTCTATGACAACTCTCCTTTATTGAGTCTGAGGCCAGGGAGTGGTTTAGACATGTTGGTGCTGAGTTTAGGATGATGTGCCCTGTGAAAAGAGCTACAAACAGCGTGCCAGCTGCCCTTTATGCAATCTCTCAGTTTGGTTCAGGTCGGTCTGTGCCAGCCGGTTTTGATATATGACTGAGATTCCCAGTTCAGAGTTGTTACCTTCACACAGCTGAGTCCAAACCAGAGTCCAAGGAGATAGGGCGAGAGATCAGGCCTGTTAAAAATGGCATTGACTGAGGAGCCTTGTGCAGTGCAGGAGGATTCTGACTGTAGTTACAGGATGAATATCAGCAGATTATAGCATTACTACTAGTTACAGGTAGAATATTGGGGCATTACACCTATTACTACCAACTACATATAAACTATCGGTTAGTTATTCTATTACTGTTGGTTATGAGGGGAATCTGAGTGTTACCAGCATTAGCTATTGGTGCAATTTCAGTGAGTTACAATTACTTACTTGTGGAATCAAAGTTCCTCCACACTTCTGCTTTTTACTGGGTTTTATTCCCTCTACTCCAGGGGTGCAGGGACCAATTGTAGTGACCCAACTGCTGCTGCAGCTGAGATCAGCTAACTTAGCTTAGACTGGGACCTTCACATTGCTTAGTGTTACATCAGGCAGTGCCTCTACTTGTCAGAGGGCCAACTCAGTGCTCCCGATGGAGCGGTGCTTGTAGGTCTGGTACCATGGGAAATTGCGAGTGCACAGCCCGTGATTTCCGTACATTAATTTTAATGGATCAAAAATCACAGGCTGTGTGCTCACGTTGTGATCCCTATTGATAGTGTAGAACTGCAGAATCGGTCTGTAGGTGCCATGGGTAGCTGGGTTGTGTCTGTTCTCAGTCAGTCAGTGGATTAGGAGGAAACCATCATATCTGGGTCTCATTCTGGGTCTTCACTGAACAGTGATGGTCGCAGAGGAATCTGCAGCCTAGATCATCTCAAGAACTCAATATGTTTCATTCCACAGGAAAACCTTACAAAGTCCCTGTAGATGGAATAAAATCCTCTATCCCGTCTGAGAAGCCAATAATGGGACTCCACACTAAGAAAAACTTTGTTCAAGCCAATATAGTTGACGTTAAGATGTCAGTGCCCAAGAAACCTGTGCCCATCTATGTCGATACCAGAAGAGGAAATAAAAACTTATTGGAACCATCAGGGCTTCTTCCGACACTCCTGTACAGAAAGGTAGATACCAGTATTTGTGTGTTAATGGAGTGGAATAAATGTTTGCTGTTTTTCTATGAAGATTAACCTTTCATATCAACTTTCAAATCCTTCACCAGATATAAAGGAAACTTTATACGTGTTTGTCATGCACCAAACATTTTCAGTCCCTTAAAAGAAAATAGTCTTTCTTCCAACTATTCAAGTATCCCATTCATCTGAACATAAGAAATAGGAGCAGGAGTAGGCCATTTGCCCCTTCGAGCCTGTTCCACCATTCAATAAGATCATGGCTGATCTTCTACCTTGTGGTAAACCACTGTTTGTATTCCACTGTGTACATGCCTGTACATGCCTCGGCTGACTCCTCCCACGAGTCCAGGTATAAAGGTGACTGCTCCACAGTCCCTCTGTATTCTGGACCGGTCGACCACTCGAGGCACACCTTCATTCTCTTGTTAATAAAAGCCTGTTAGTTACTCGCTTAATCTCAGTCTTTTGAGTTATTGATAGCGCATCAATTTTATTAACAAGATTTTTATAATGGAGAAGATCCTCACACCAGCATGCCTGGACTTAGATCATCGGGAGGCGGACTCATCCACCAAGTTTACTCACTGGCTTAGGTGTTTTGAAAAATTCCTGATCGTCTCCGCTGCCACGGTCAAATCGGACGAGGACAAACTGGATGTCCTGACCTCCAAAGTGAACCACCGAGTGTACTCGGTCATCCAGGACGCGACCTCGTACGCGGATGCTATCAAGCTCCTCAAGGACCAGTACACGCGCCCAGTGAACGAGGTGTACGCTAGGCACCTCCTGGGGAGTCGTAAACAACAACCTGGGGAATCGACCGAGGAATACCTTCAGGCACTGTCTGTGCTTGGCCGGGCCTGTGGTTGTAAGGATGTAAAGGCCGCCGTGTACACAGAGGAACTTATCCGGGACGCTTTTGTAGCGGGCCACAGGTCCAATTACACCCGACAGCGACTGTTGGAGCAGAGTGACCTCGATCTCAACAAGGCCTCTGAACTCGCACTATCATTGGACGCAGCCTACCGGGGCATGGATGCCTACTCCTCTGCACCGTGGATGCCGTGGGGAACGACAGCCTGGGACACGGTAGGACCGTCTCATAGCGCCGTGCCACCCCAGCCACATCCCAGCAACGGCCCAACTACCGCAGCAGTGTCCCAAGGCCAGACAGCAGTGCCCCAAGGCCAGAAATGCTACTTCTGTGGCCAGGCCAAACACCCCAGAGCGCGCTGCCCGGCGAAAAATGCGATCTGCTCGGGCTGCGGGAAGAAGGGACACTACGCCAGCGTCTGCAGAGCCAAAGCCACCCCGAACCCCAGCAGCGCCGCGTGTGGGCCGTGCGGGCCGCCATCTTGGGCCTCCCCAGCCATGTGCGAACCACCGGAACAGCAGCCATTTTGGACACCTCCAGCCACATGGGGATTATGGACGCCGCCATCTTGGACGACAGCCGGGACACAACAGGCCCCCAACACCGCCTCATCTGATACCCGCAGCGACACACCGACCCCTACGCTGGCCTCTGTTACGCTGGACCAAGCGAGACCACACCAACTGGCCCGGTCCACAATGGACATTAAGGTAAATGGTCACGAAACAATCTGCCTTTTTGACTCTGGGAGCACGGAGAGCTTCATCCAGCCCAACACGGTGCGGCGTTGCTCTCTCCCAGTCCTGCCTGCGCACCAGCGGATTTCTATGGCCTCCGAGTCCCAGTCGGCAGACATTGGCGGCTACTGCGTGGTGACACTCGTAGTAGACGGGACTGTGTACGATAATTTTAAACTTCTGGTCCTGCCCCACCTCTGCGCTGCCGTTCTACTGGGGTTAGATTTTCAGTGCCACCTTAAAAGTGTTACGATGGCGTACGGTGGACCCCTCCCCCCACTCACAGTCCGCAGCCAGCAGCTTCAAAATTGCCCGCCGCGCACCAGGTGCAACCTCTCCACACTCAGAGTCACCCCCCCCCCCCACTGTTTGCTAACCTCACCCCCGACTGTAAGCCCATCGCCACAAACAGCAGGCGATACAGTGCCGGGGACAGGGTTTTCATTAAAACCGAAGTGGAGCGGCTCCTGAAGGAGGGGATTATTGAGGGCAGCACCAGCCCCTGGCGAGCCCAGGTTGTGGTCGTTAAGACCGGCGAGAAGCAGCGCCTGGTCATCGACTACAGCCAGACAATAAATCGCTACACCCTGCTGGACGCTTACCCACTCCCCCGCATAGCTGATATGGTCAACCAGATCGCGCAGTACCGCGTCTTCTCGACCATTGACCTGAAATCAGCGTACCACCAGCTCCCTATCCGCCCTGAGGACCGCCAGTATACTGCCTTTGAGGCAAACGGCCGCCTCTATCACTTCCTTAGGGTTCCCTTTGGCGTCACCAACGGGGTCTCTGTCTTCCAAAGGGAGATGGACCGGATGGTCGATCAAAATGCGTTGCAGGCCACTTTCCCATATCTGGACAATGTGACCATCTGCGGCCATGACTTGCAGGACCATGACGCAAACCTCGAAAAATTCCTCTGCACCGCCAAACTCCTCAACCTGACGTATAACAAGGAGAAGTGCATATTCCGCACAACCCGCCTCGCCATCCTTGGCTGTGTTGTGGGACACGGAGTCATCGGTCCCGACCCCGACCGGATGCGTCCCCTTATGGAACTCCCACTGCCCCACTGCCTCAAGGCCCTGAAGAGGTGCCTAGGGTTTTTCTCCTATTACGCCCAGTGGGTCCCCTACTATGCGGACAAGGCCTGTCCACTGATCCAAGTCCACCTCCTTTCCCGTGATGGCAGAGGCCCGCTTAGCCTTCCACCGTATCAAGGAAGACATTGCCAAAGCCACCATGCACGCAGTGGACGAATCCATCCCCTTCCAGGTGGAAAGCGACGCGTCCGACTTTGCCCTGGCCGCTACCCTTAATCAGGCGGGGAGACCCGTGGCCTTCTTTTCACGAACCCTCCAGGGCCCGGAGACCAGACACTCCGCTGTTGAGAAGGAGGCCCAGGCTATTGTGGAGGCCGTGCGTCATTGGAGGCACTACCTGGCCGGAAAACGATTTACCCTGCTCACTGACCAGCGTTCAGTTGCTTTTATGTTTAACAACAAGCAGAGGGGCAAAATCAAAAACGACAAGATCTTGAGGTGGAGAATCGAACTTTCCACCTACAATTACGAGATCGTGTACCGACCCGGGAAGCTCAATGAACCCCCGGATGCTCTATCGCGTGGCACCTGCGCCAGCGCGCAGATCGATAGACTGCGGGCCCTCCACAATGACCTCTGCCACCCGGGGGTCACCAGGTTCTTCCACTTCATCAAGGCCCGCAACCTGCCTTACTCCATTGAGGAGGTCAGGACCATGACCAGGAACTGCCAAGTCTGCGCTGAGTGCAAACCGCACTTTTATAGACCAGACAGGGCTCACCTGATAAAAGCCACTCGCCCCTTCGAGCGCCTGAGCGTCGATTTTAAAGGGCCTCTCCCCTCCTCCGACCGCAATGTGTACTTCCTCAACATTATTGATGAGTACTCCCATTTCCCGTTCGCCATCCCCTGCCCGGACATGACCAGTGCCACGGTCATTAAATGTCTGAACGACCTCTTCACCCTGTTCGGTTTCCCCAGCTATATCCATAGCGACCGGGGCGCATCGTTTATGAGCGACGAACTCCGCCAGTACCTGCTCGCTAGGGGTATTGCCACAAGCAGGACCACCAGTTACAACCCCCGGGGGAACGGACAGGTGGAAAGAGAGAATGCGACAGTTTGGAAGGCCGCCCTGCTAGCCTTAAAGTCTAGGGGCCTTCCGACCTCCCGCTGGCAGGATGTGCTCCCCGATGCGCTCCACTCTATTCGGTCACTGCTCTGCACTGCCACTAACGCCACCCCTCATGAGAAAATGTTTGTCTTCCCAAGGAAGTCCACATCGGGGACATCGCTACCGCCATGGCTGACGTCCCCAGGGCCGGTCCTACTTAGAAGACACGTGAGGACCCATAAAACAGACCCCCTGGTCGAGAGGGTCGACCTCCTCCATGCCAACCCCCAGTATGCTTACATTGCGTACCCGGACGGGCGGGAGGACACAGTCTCCATACGAGACCTCGCACCCTCGGGGGCCGCAGTAACCCACAACCCACTACCACCCCCCCCCCCCCCACGATCCAATATCCAGCCCCAGTAGACGGCAGGCTTGGTCCCCGCGACCCGCTCGACACCCACGAGGACTACACACCAGTGCCCCAGCCTACGCGGGACTCGACGCCGGAAGCTTCACTACCCCTGCCGTCGCCACGTCGATCACAGCGGCAGACAAGACCTCCGGAGAGACTACAATACACTAACTTTTAATACACTTCACCCCGCCAGACTCATTTTTAAACAAGGAGTGAATGTGGTAAACCACTGTTTGTATTCCACTGTGTACATGCCTGTACATGCCTCGGCTGACTCCTCCCACGAGTCCAGGTATAAAGGTGACTGCTCCACAGTCCCTCTGTATTCTGGACCGGTCGACCACTCGAGGCACACCTTCATTCTCTTGTTAATAAAAGCCTGTTAGTTACTCGCTTAATCTCAGTCTTTTGAGTTATTGATAGTGCATCATACCTCAACTCCACTTTTCTGCACTATCCACATATCCCTTGATTCCCTCAATATCCAAAAATCTATCAATCTCTGTCTTGAATATATTCAATGACTGAACCTCCACAGCC
The DNA here is from genome assembly GCF_052327205.1 of Somniosus microcephalus. Classification (NCBI taxonomy): domain Eukaryota; kingdom Metazoa; phylum Chordata; class Chondrichthyes; order Squaliformes; family Somniosidae; genus Somniosus; species Somniosus microcephalus. Next base: position 69,285,980 of record NC_140991.1, read on the forward strand.
CTCTGGGATAGAGAATTCCAAAGATTCACCACCCTCTGAGTGAAGAAATTTCTCCTCCTCTCAGTCCTAAATCACCAACGCCTTAATCTGAGATTGTGACCCCTGGTTCTAGACTCCCCAGACAGGGGAAACACCCTCCCTGCATCTACCCTGTCAAGCCCCATAAGAATTTTGTATGTTTCAATGAGATCACCTCTTATTCTTCTAAACTCTAGAGAATATAGGCCTAGGCTGCTCAATCTCTCCTCAGAGGACAATCCCCGCATCCCAGGAATCAGTCTGGTGGACTTGCGTTGCACTCCCTCTATGGCAAGTACATCCTTCCTTAGGTAAGGAGACCAAAACTACACAATATTCCTGGTGTGGTCTCACCAGAGCCTTATATAATTGCAGAAAGACGTCTTTACTTTTATACTCAAATCCTCTTGTAATAAAGGCCAACATACCATTTGCTTTCCTAATTGCTTGCTGTACCTGCATGTTAACTTTCAGTGATTCGTGTACAAGGCCACCCAGGTCCCTCTGAACACCAACATTTCCCAATCTCTCACCATTTAAAAAATACTCAGATTTTCTATTTTTCTACCAAAGTGGATAACTTCACATTTCTCCACATTATATTCCATTTGCCATGTTCGTGCCCACTCGCTTAGCTTGTCCATATCCCCTTGAAGCCTCTTTGCATCCTCCTCACAACTTACATTCCCACCCAGCTTTGTATCATCAGCAAACTTGGATATATTACATTTGGTCCCCTCATCCAAATCATTGATATAGATTGTGAATCGCTGAGGCCCAAGTACTGATCCACTAGTTACAGCCTGCCAACCCGAAAGTTATCTGTTTATTCCTACTCTGTTTTCTGTCCGTTAAACAATCCTCAATCTATGCTAGTATATTACCCCCAATCCCATGAGCCCTAATTTTGTTTAATAACCTCTTGTATGGCACCTTATCGAATGCCTTCTGAAAATCCAAATAGACCACATCCACTGGTTCCCCCTTATCTATTACAACCTCAAAAACAGATTTGTCAAACACGATTTCCCTTTCACAAATACGCGTTGACTCTGCCCAATCCTATTATTATTTTTCTAAGTGCCCTGTTACCACATCCTTAATAATAGATTCTAGCATTTTCCCTACTATTGATGTCAGGCTAACTGGTCTGTAGTTCCCCGTTTTCTCTCTCCCTCCTTTCTTAAAAGGTGGGCGTACATTTGCTACCTTCCAATCCGTAGGAACCGTTCTAGAATCTATGGAATTTTGGAAAATGACAACCAATGCATGCACTATCTCTATAGCCACCTCTTTCAAAATCCTAGGATGTAGGCCATCAGGTCCAAGGGATTTATCAGCTTTCAGTTCCATTAATTTCTCCAGTACTATTTTTTTACTAATTCTAATTTCTTTTGGTTCCTCATTCTCACTAGACACTTGGTTCTCCACTATTTCCGGGAAGTTTTTTGCATCTTCTTCCGTGAAAACAGACACTTAGGCTGCAACTTTAATTCTGGAGGCAGGATGGAGGGCAGGTCAGCTGGTTTCCAGGTTCTGGTCCCGCCCCCAGCTGCCTCTGCTCTGCAGACGTGATTATCCCTTGATTGGTCTTGATAAGCCCGCCCTGCGGGCTTACCAGCCAATTAACAGGAAGCAGGTCTGATGATGTCATTTGATAACACGTCATCTGCCGGTTTCCTTAAAGGGACCATGCACAATTTTATTTTGACAGTTGATCTGTCAGTGCTTGACAGCACTGAGGTGCAGCAAACACTGATAATCACTGCACAAAGGTGAACACTTGCACCCAAGCTCTCCAATCACTCCCTCCATATGCTTATGGCGTGAGTCACAGCACGCAGGGAGGTTCTCTTCCCTTCCAAGGGTGGAAGAGACCTCCCCAGGATACCAACTTACCTTGCACCTCCACCCAACCTTCTCTATCTACTTTATCACTTCCCCATCTCGCTAGCCACCCCTCACACTTACCCTCATCTTACTGCAAGCATACCAACTAACAACACATAAGGATAGGCACTTGAGAGGTTTAGCCAATGTCCATGTGAAGTTTCTGGTAATGTGTTGTCATACAGTGTAATATCTTTTTCCAAAAGTGCCCCTTATTGGACAGATCTGAACACACCTTGGGAAGTGTCTTACTGAGTTCCAGTGATTGTTCAGTCATAACTCCCCCCACCCCCCTCCCCACTATAGTGATGTGTGTGCATGGAATGGCTTGAACATTAAAGGGATGCTTCACGGTGCTGGTGTGGGATGGTGTCAACCTGGCGCATCATGTGGCAGCCAGGGTTTACAGTGTCAAGTGAAGTAAATCTGGCCATGGTGATGCCATCGCTGGCCTCCCGGACAGCAATTTTGTCAGGGGCTGATGCCCTGTGTCCAGTGCAGCATCAAGTGATGGCGGAGAAGGTTGGTGATGAGGTTGGTGATGTTGGTGTTGGGGCTGATCGTGGAAAGATTCGGAGGACCAAGGTCTGATTGTTTCATTGGCTCCGATGTTACTGGAATAGATGGCAGCTGCAGGTGAGATGACAGAAGCAAACTGTCACTGGTGAGAGAGTTTCTCCCAATGAGGTGGCACTGGACACACAGATAGATTTAAAAACTTGAAAGCTAAAGAAATCTCTAGATGTATTAAAAATGCAGTTACCAACATTTTCTTTGCTCTGAAACTCACCATCTGCAACATGGCATCATTGACACCACTTCTGCAGCTGTCATCTTTACACAAACATCAGAACAGACTTACAACACACCAGGTTGAGCTTGGCGTGTTCCCCAAACAGCGGGTATCCAGTGGGTTAGAATCTAAAATTACAGGTAAGCCTCAAAATCCTCTTAAATTGGCTCTTAACAAGCCATGCAAGTACCAGAATTGTCTCCCCCGCCGCTTGGTGTCAGGTCAGTTCTGCACTGACAGACCCGACACCTGGGAGACTCACATGGAGGCGGGTTGACAGTGGGTTTCCTACCCGGTCAATCTTTGCGATTTTGACAGCGGTCCCGCCTCCAAACCCACCCCCTCAGCGCAATTAAATTTGCAGTCAACGTATTTGTTTAATTTCTCTGCCATTTCCTTATTCCCCATTATAATTTCTCCTGTCTCAGCCTGTAAGGGACCCACATTTACTTTCACTTATCTTTTCCTTTTTACATTCCTGTAGTAGCTTTTACAATCTGTTTTTATGTCTCTCGCTAGTTTACTCTCAAATTCTATTTTCCCTTTCTTTATCAATTTCTTGGTCCTCCTTTGCTGAATTCTAAAATTCTCCCAATCCTCAAGCTTACTACTCTTTTTGGCAACATTATAAGCCTCTTCCTTTGATCTAACACTATCTTTAACTTCTGTTGTTAGCCACGGATGGACCACTTTTCCTGTGGGGTTTTTATTCCTTAACGGAATGTATATTTGGTGTAAATTATGTGTTAATTCTTTAAATGCTAGCCAATGCTTCTCTACCATCATACCTTTTAATGTAGTTTCCCAATCTACCTTAGCCAACTCGCCCCTCAGACCTACGTAATTTGCTTTGTTTAGATTTAAGACCCTAGTTTCGGATTTAACTTAATCACTGTCAAACTCAATATAAAATTCTATCCTATTATGGTCACTCTTCCCTAAAGGCCCCTTTACTACAAAGTTATTAATTAACCCTTTCTCGTTGCACAATACTGGACCTAAAATAGCCTGTTCCCTAGTTGGTTCCTCAACATACTGATCTAGAAAACTATCTTGCATACATTCCATTAATTCGACGTCCACTATTACTGCCAGTCTATATGTAGATTAAAGTCCCTCATGATTACTGTATTACCCTTGTTACATGCACCTCTAATTTCATGATTTATAATCTGCCCTACATTACAACTACTGTTTGGGGGCCTATAAACAACTCCCACCAATGTTTTCTGCCCCTTGCTGTTTCTTAGCTTCACCCAAACTGATTCTATTTCTTGATTTTCGGAGCTAAGATCCTTTCTTTCTACTGTCTTTATCCCATCCTTTATTATCAGGGCTACCCCTCCTCCTTTTCCATTTTACCTATCTCTTCTAAAAGTTAAGTATCCTGGAATATTTAGTTCCCAACCTTAGCCACATTGCAACCACGTCTCTGTAATGGCTATTAGATCAAACCTATTAATTTCTATCTGCGCTATTAATTCATCTATTTTGTCGTGAATGCTTCGCGCATTCAGATATAGTGGGGGGAAAAATTCAGTTGGTTTGCGCCTCCCGTTAGCGCCTTAAGAGGGCGCTAATGGGGCGCAAAGCAACTAGCGCCCGGGCGCGGCGATGTCTGCGCCGTTCGCAAAATTGAGCAGACATTTTGCGGCGGCACTAAACAATACCGCCCCGATCTCCTGCGCCCGCAGATCTTGACATCAGTCGAGCATGCAATGCCCTTGTGGTGCCCCGGACCAGATATTGAGTGGCGACCCCCTCCTTTCCGCCTGGCGCAAGCAACGACTGGTAGACTGGAACATTTCCCAATCGGTTTTGGGCTGGTGGGGTGCTATTTAAAGGCGGCCTCTTCCTGGCTTTTTCTGTGGTAGACATTTTTGCACCACTCATTCTGACAGAGAGAGAGAGAGAGAGATTCTGAGAGAGAGAAGGAGAGACTTCTGTGAAGTAGTTTTGGCTACTGAGCATCACTTTGCAGGTACTTTTGGATTTGACCTTCATTACTTTGATTTCCAAGAAACTATGGGGGCTGCACTGATTCGGGGCACCGTCCTGCGCCTGCAAAATCGGAGGCAACAGAGACGCAGAGAGAATGGCAATCATGGCCAGACGGAGGAGGGCCAACAGGCCTCTGTTCAGGAGACCTTACCTTCCCAGGGTATTTCGCCAACAGTTCTCCTACATTAATTTGTCTGAGGAGCAGTGTTTGCGAAGGCTGCGCTTCAGCAAGGAGGTAGTCACTGAGCTCTGCCACCTGCTGCAGCCAGATCTGCAGCCTCAACTGAGGAGCAGGACGTCTCTGTCGGTGGCAGTGAAGGTCACAGTGGCTTTGAACTTTCATGCCACCGGCTCATTTCAAGCAGCTACTGGGGACATCGCCAATATCTCCCAGTTCACGGTCCATTGCTGCATCCGTCAGGTCACAAATGACCTCTATAAAAGGAGATGCCAGTACATCTCTTTCCCGATGACCCGGGCCAAACAGCATGAACGCGCATTGGACTTTGCAAGGATAGCGGCCTTCCCCATGGTACAGGGCGCCATTGACTGCACGCATGTGGCATTGCAGAGGATTTCCGCACCGTAAGATGTTCCACTCCTTAAACGTCCAGTTGGTCTGTGACCACAGACAGCTGATACTCGCTGTCAATGCCCGCTATCCTGGCAGCAGCCACGACGCTTTCATCCTGCGCCAGACTGCTGTGCCAGAACTTTTCCAGGCATCGCATCAGCCAAGTGGTTGGCCCCTCGGGGACAAGGGTTATCCACTGTGCACCTGGCTGATGACACTGCTGTGTAACCCCAACACCCCTGCTGAGCTGCGATACAACGAGAGCCATCTCACCACCAGGAACATTGTTGAGCAGACGATCGGCCTGCTCAAGCAACGGTTCCGCTGTCTGGACCACTCAGGAGGAGCCCTGCAGTACTCGCCTGAGCGAGTCTCCCTCTTCATAGTTGTGTGCTGCATGCTGCATAATCTGGCAATCCTCAGGACCCAGCCAATGCCACCAGGCCTTGGAGCACCACCAGAGGAGGAGGAAGAAAAGGGGGAGGATGATCATCAGCAGCACCAAGGCGGGAGGGAGGCCCACAATGTTGAAACTGCAAGGGCCGTCCGTCAATGGCTGATAGCAAGCTGCTTCTAGGCCCCAACTGAGGAAATGGCTTCTGCCATGGAGAGCAACATGAATGATTCCAAAGACCAAACGTACATTTTGAATACAAAAACTTATTTATTTTACAAAATCTGTGTGTGTCATTTCTTCATGACAAACTAATAGAAACAAGCACAAAAAATCATTCATTAACATAACTGGTTCTCACAACCTGGAGATAATGTCCAAACCACTAAACAAAAGTTTGAACACGAACCTCGGCCTTTAATAAAAAATTGACCAACATTTCGTCACACCTCCTACTTTTTGCCCTTCGAGGGTGATCTCTTTCCCTTGCGCACTTTCCCCCTTCCCACCCTACTGCTCCTCCGTAATGGGGCCCCAGTGGCTGCAGCGAGGCTGGTGGAAGGCTGCTGATGGTCAGAACCTGAGACTGCAGATGCCCTTGAAGGACAGCCTCGACCAGCTCTGGGCCTGGAGGGCCCGGCTGCAGACTGCACCAACTCTGCATGGGCGGCAGCAGTCTGGGCTACAGGCGGTGGCAAGTGCAATGGGGAAGTGACAGTGGTGGCAGCAGGAATGCTGTCATCTTGAGAGAGGATAGCAACTCCCTGCTCGACCGACACACTGGCACTCCCACGGGGCAGCACATCAGCATCCGGAGCAATCTACTGGAGCACAGATTGCTGGCCTGCTGCGGCACGGAGAGCCCCGGGGAAATGTGTCTGAACCAGCGACAATGGCAGCAGTCAGTGCTTGCGTGGCCTCAATCTGAGTTTGCATGAGAGCAGTCTGAGATGGGATCACGGCAGCCAGTGACTGAATTGCAGCACTAAACTTTAGCGTGGCATCCACCTGTAGCTACAGCGAAGTGATCCACACTCCTTGCCAGTGCATCAGTGCATTCGGGCATCCTTCCCACTGCACCCATGAGCTGAGTGTGCATGTCCACCGCCTGGGTGTTCATTTCAGCGATGAGTCACTCCTCCTCTGCGTCCAGTGCAGCAGGACTCGCTGGCCTACTCTCCCTCCGGGGAGAAGGCCCCCGAGCTTCCCTACCCCCATCACGTAGCTGCAGCCCACTGGGTCCTGGAGCTTCACCCTCATCAGACCCTTCCCCCCTGCTCCCCTCCAGGGAAAACGTGTTCCCAGTGTGGGCATGGGCTTCCTCGGGAGAGGGTGGTGCTGATGCTCCGGCTTCCTCTTCCTCCTCGCCTGCAGCTTCACTCCCACTGGCAGCTTGAGAGCCCACCTCCTCAGCTGGTGAATCACCATCTGAAAGCAGGGAGGTACAAGAGTGGCTTTAGCGTGAGGACAGGGGGGCAGTAAGGGAGGAAGGAGTGCAGCGATTTAATAAGTTAGATTGAAAGTGTCAAAGGCTGGTGTTGTGAGGGACAAATGAAATGAGAGAGGAGAAAAAGGTGATGACCTTACCATTGCTGTCCAGAACGGGGTCGGCCTCTCTAGGGGCGACAGGACCGATCACCTGGCTTGCCACAATCCTGTGGACATGCGCCTCAAGATCGCTGAGGGGTTGCAGCTGAGGCCGCCCTCCACCAGTCCATTGCTGCTGTCTCCTATCATGAGCTAGCTTGGCCTGCAAGAAAAAGGACAGCGTCTGAGTCAATATACAGCCATGGTCTTGCCTGATGTGCCTCCCATAGTTGAATAGCCCTTAATGTATGCAAAGTGTGGAATGTGCGTGTGTGTTTCATGAGAGGGCCATAGGTGTTGGATGAGTGTTGGGCATTGGGGTTTTAAGACCCTCTGGCCATAGAGTGAGGTTGAGATGGAGGGATGGAGAGGTATTGAAAAAAAGCCACTCACCCTGACGACCCGAGTGAGGTCGTTGAATTTTTTGCGACATTGAGTATGGGTCCTAGTCGCCATGCTCCTGGAGGAGACGCGCTGAGCCACCTCCCTCCACACTCTTCTGTAGTCGCGCAGCAAAGGCCTCCTGCCACTCTCGGGGTAGAGTATAGATCTTCTGCGCTCCACCGCGCCAACCAGAGCCTCCAAGGCCCGCTCGCTGAAGCGCTGAGTTCGTTCTCTCACCCTCTCCATAGTCCTTGGCTGGAAAATGTAGTCACAGGTCGTTCCAGGCCGAGATTCAAGGCTCCAATGAGCAGGGTGTGGCTGGAGAGCAAGATAGAGCCTCCCCTTTAAGAACTGTCCGGCGCCAGTGTGTCTGTGTTCCATCGCTAACTGACATCACCTTCGCTGCGCTCATGCTCTGAGTTAGCGCCTCGCTCCTCGGTCTTTGCACCTTCAGACAGGTGTGCAGCGCCTGATTTAGCGCTCCAATCAACTCCAGGGGCGATAAAAGCCAAGTTTGCAGTCGGAGGCGATAATTAACGCCAGGCGCTAAACTTTGCGCCCGGCTGATAATCGCGCCCCAAACGGGGCGATACTGAATTCCTCCCCCAGTGTCTTTATCTTTGACTTATTTCTATTTTTCCCTGATGCCACCTTAGTCACTAATGCCTTATTACCTTTGTTACTCTCTCTGTCCCATCCTGACCCCCTCTGCTTATTTTTACCCAAAACTCTACTCTGCTTTTGAAGCCATGTGTTACCATGACAATCTAAAAATATCTGATCATATCACAGAACTTGACAAGTAATTTCTTCCCTTTATCCTTCTGATTATTTTCTGAAAAGAATATGCTAGAAACTTACACTGTATTGAAGCATGGGCCTTTAACACTCCTAACGTATCATCTTAATAGCTGTAAAATATTTAAAATAAACTTTTCACTGTACTTTGGTCAATTTTAGTAAAACATATCAACTTTCTGGAACAAGACATAGTTAGTTTAAGAAAATTACCCAATGGGAATTTTCCATTAGAGTGTATGTGATTACTAATATAATCCCAAAAAAGGTTCCAGTAAATGAATATCATTAAAAGGGAACTGCTTCTGGGTAAGTATTAGGAATGGTAAATAATTACATCTCAAGAAGTGCCATAAAACATTAATATTTTAGACCAATTTTTAAAATGATGCCATTTGTGGGACTTTGATAGAACAGTATATATTATTTATTTTGTCTTCTGAATAGGGAATCAAATGCAGTAGTATGACCTATAACAGTGGGATCTTTTGCAGATCTTTATTACTGTATTCCTTTATGCCTCGTGAATAAGCATTCCCCAGAAACAAAGCACAAGAAAATGAGTCCTTGGATGTGTAAGAAATTGAACTGGAGAGTGAAGTATAGAGTTAATTATGTTATTTGATACTGATGCACAGTGCTGATTCTGTACTAGCACAAGTGATCAACAAGCAGTAGAACTAAGATACACAGGCATTTTTTTCTGCTCTTCAAACCGATAGCTTTATATATTAAGGGGCTGAAATTTGGTTGCTTTGCGCCTCCCATTAGCGCCCCAGTCGCAAACTTTGGTTGCGCCCCCTGACCTATCGCCGGACGATATGGCCGACAGGGTCTGGGTGGTGTTTTTGCAGCTGCAGCGGCGCAAGTTAAAGGGCAGGTATCAGGTGGCCATTTTGTTTTGGCCGACTGCCAGCACCTGCCCCCTTCCCCTTTTTTCTTCAGGGTGCTGGCCACGATTGCTCAGCCCGGCGCTCCTCTTGAGTGCTAGGCTGTTTTCCCAGCACCCCACTCCCCGGCAGTCCAGCAGGGCCCCAGTGTGCGCAGTGCTAGGCCCCTTCCCTTTAAACAGGGGAGGGAGGCCTGCAATGACGCGGCGCTAGGTGCCGATGCGGGTGGCACTGTTGCAAGTAGCGTCGCGAAATTCACTGGTAGCGCCCCAAGAAGGAGGGGGAGCACTTCCAGTAGCGCCCCACCTCTTGTTTGGGGTGCTACCACTGAATTTACGGCGCAGGGGTGCAACTTTTTCAGGGTGCTAAAAGTAGTGCCCCAGCAAAGTTAACGCCCCAAAGGGGGTGCCACCAAATTTCTCCCCCAAGATCCTTAAGACAAAATTATCAGCACAGTTTTCTATTACACTAATGTCCCCATATATTTAAAGGGTAAGTGCAAGGTTTTCTATAGGAAAAGATACACAATGGTTTCTAATCTGAAATGCATCTTTTAAAATAACTTCCACAGATGAATTGCTTGCTCTGATTGGTCAGATTACTTGAAGTGATGTTGAATTATAGTAAGGTGCACATCCGTCACCTAAATTAGAAGGTGCTGTAAAGTTGAGGGAAGTTCATGAAAAGCTGCTAGAAGAGTTAAGCGATTTAAGAGAACATTTTCTGAAAGACTAATTTATTTAGATCAACATAGACATGGAGAGCATAAAGTATCTTCCAAATGTTAATTCACTAGTAGAACTAGTTTTCAAAGCATCAAGCAAATTAGATAATGATAAATGCAAGCTGTTAGCTAGAAAATCTGGAAAGGAAATGGACATCTAACAAGCCAGTTAAGAGAATAGCTTGCAACTGATATACCTTGGAGATGGAGATGGAACTGGAGCAGCACAGGGGAGACTGAACTGTTCAATACCACAGTTAACCTGCTACCCGAGGAGAGAGCATGCATGTATTTATGCAACCACTGAAAAGGCAGTCCCAGCACCATCTTGCAATACAGACTGTGAACTAAGGTATAAAAGAAAGAAAGACTTGCATTTATATAGCGCTTTCATGACCACTGGACGTCCCAAAGCGCTTTACAGCCAATGAAGTACATTTTTTTGGAGTCTACTCACTGTTGTAAAGTAGGAAAATCAGCAATTTGCACACAGCAAGCTCTCACAAACAGTAACGTGATAATGACCAGATAATCTGTTCTTGTTATGTTGATTGAGGGATAAGTATTAACCAGGACACCGGGGATAACTCCCCTGCTCTTCTTCAAAATAGTGCCATGGGATCTTTTACGCAGATGGGTCCTCGGTTTAACGTCTCATCCAAAAGACGGCACCTCCGACAGTGCAGCACCCCCTCAGCACTGCACTGGAGTGTCAGCCTAGATTTTTGTGCTCAAGTCCCTGGAGTGGGACTTGAACCCACAACCTTCTGACTCAGAGGCGAGAGTGCTACCCACTGAGCCACAGCTGACACAGCTACAGTGCAATCTTGGATGTTAAAATAATTCTGTTACACTAATGTAATTCTTACGACTTAATGCTCTACTATCAAAAGACTTAACAAGTTTGCTATTGTGCTTGTGATGTAGAGCCTGAAAATCTATACTAAGTATTAATCGTTTTCAAAGAACTATATCACCGTAATCACCAATACTCAACCTTTCAATAGCTCTTTTTATTCATATTCATAGCAAAAGATAGCTTTCATAAGTAGATCTGTGTCTATGATCTCATTTTTACCTTTTCCCAAGTGGGTATGTGTGGGCTGGTGCTGGAATAAGTAAGGTGTCATGACGGAGTTGGTGACTCAGGAACAGGAATGGATATTGTGGCGCTGTCAAGCTTCTCATCAGATGTTTCTTTCTCGGTGAGATATAGACAGAACATTTATTTTAGGAGAGTGCACTCTAAATTGTGAATAATGTGTGACTGAGTAATGATGGGAGATTTGTCAAGTAACCAGAATGTCTGAAGACTGTAAACACTCAGCACTATGAGCAATTCATCTCATTACCAGCTTGAACCTAACCACACTCCTCCCACTTCCTCTGTGGTTTGTCTGCGAGGAGTTGTAGAGCTTCCTCCTCATGTCTACTCAGGCCTGATGGTTCCTATTCTTCCACAAATGGCACTACTTTGCCTTTGGTTGTGCACATGTTTCTCCTCGGCAAAGAATACAAAGATTTAGACAAGCTACTAACTAATTAATCATTTCATTCCACCCAGGTCACAGAATCACAGAATCCCCACAGTGCAGATAGAGGCCATTTCGGCCCATCGAGCCTGCACCGACACATATCTCACCCTATCCCCGTAACCCCATGTATTTAATCCCCTAACACTAAGGGTCAATTTTATCATAGCCAAATCAACCTAACCCGCACATCTTTGGACTGTGGGAGGAAACCGGAGCACCCGGAGAAAACCCACGCAGACACGGGGAGAATGTGCAAACTCCACACAGACAGTCGCCCGAGGCCGGATTTGAACCCGGGTCCCTGGCGCTGTGAGGCATTCTATTGTGATAATTTCTTTCAGATACAGTTAATGCAACAACCTCTTCACTTTTCACAAACACTGTGGGAAATGTGATGTGGAACAAAATGGAATGATAGGAGAGGGATGTGTGGCTGCTGGGGGAGATGAGGTTGTCGATGTGACGACCTTGGCTCACAGCTAGTCCTTTTGCCTCTGAATCAGAAGATCATGGATTCAAGCCCCACTCCAGAGATTTGAAGACATAATCTAGGCCGACACTTCAGTGTAGTACTAAAGAAATGCTATATCGGAGATGCCATCTTTTGAATGAGACACTAAACCAAGTTTGCTCTCTCAGGTGGACGCAAAAGATTCCGTGACTGCTTTTGAAGAAGAAGTTGTCCCGGTGTCCTGGCCAGTATTTATCCCTCAATCAACATCATTAAAATGGATAATCTGCTCACTTATTTCAATGAGGAACTTAAAGAAATCAGTATAAGTAAAGACATAGTACTGGGGAAATTAATGGGACTAAGTGGCAACAAATCCCCTGGATCTGCATCCCAGGGTTTTAAAAGAGGTAGCTGCAGAGATAGTGGATGCACTGGTATTAATCTTCCAGAATTCGCTAGATTCTAGAACAGTCCCCAAGGATTGGAAGGTAGCAAACATATCCCCGCTATTTAAGAAAGGAGGAAGAGAAAAAACGGGAAACTATAGGCCAGTTAGTCTGACATCAGTAGTAGGCAAAATGCTAGCATCTATTCTTAGGGAAGTGGTAACAGGGCATTTAAAAAATCATAATATGATTAGGCAGAGTCAACATGGTTTTATGAAAGGGAAATCGTGTTTAACAAATCTGTTAGAGTTTTTTGAAGATGTAACTAGTAGGATGGATAAGGGGGAACCAGTGGAAGTAGTGTATTTGGATTTTCAAAAAGCATTCGATAAGGTGCAAACACAAGAGGTTATTACACAAAATTAGGACTCATGGGATTGGGGTAATATATTAGCATGGATTGAAGATTGGTTAATGGACAGAAAACCTAGAGTAGGAATAAACGGGACTTTTTCAGGTTGGTAGGCTGTAACTAGTGGGGTACCACAAGGATCAGTGCTTGGGCCTCAGCTATTTACAATCTACAATAATGACTTAGATGAAGGGATTGAGTGTAACGTATCCAAGTTTGCTGATGATACAAAGTTAGGTGGGAAAGTAAACTGTGAGGAGGATGCAAAGAGGCTGCAGTGAGATATAGACAGGTTGACTGAGTGGGCAAGAACATGGCAAATGGAATACAATGTGAGGCAGTGTGAAGTTAACCACTTTGGTAGGAAAAATAAAAAAGCAGAATATTTTTTGAATAGTGAGAGACTGGGAAATGTTTGCACTCAGAGGGACCTGGGTGTCCTTGTACATGAATCACAGAAAGTTAACATGCAGGTACAGCAAATGATACATTAGCTTTTGTTACAAAGAGATTAGAGTATAAGAGTAAAGAAGTCTTACTACAATTATACAGGGCATTGGTGAGGCCACACCTGGAGTACTGTGAACAGTTCTGGTCTCCTTACCCAAAGAAAAACATACTTGCCTTAGAGGGAGTGCAGCGAAGGTTCATTAGACTGGTTCCTGGGATGAGGGTATTGCCCGATGAAGAGAGATTGAGTAGATTAGGCCTATATTCCTTAGAGTTTAGAAGAATGAGAGGTGATCTAATTGAAACATATAAAATTCTCAAGGGGTTTGACGGGGCTCATGTTGGGAAAATGTTTCCCCTGGCTGGGGAATCTAGAACATGGGGTCACAGTCACAGAATAAGGGGTAGGCTATTTAGGACTGAGATGAGAAATTTCTTCACTCAAAGGATCTTTGGAATTCTCTACCCCAGAGGGCTGTGGATGCTCAGTCGTTGAGTATATTCAAGACAGAGGTCGATAAATTTTTGGGAACAAAATGAATTAAGGGATATAGGGATGGTGCGGGAAGGTGGAGTTGACGTAGAAGATCTGTCATGATCTTGTTGAATGGCGGAGCAGGCTCGAGGGGCCAAATGGCATACTCCTGCTCCTATTTCTTAAGTTCTTATGCTGTTTGTGGGATCGTGCTGTGTGAAATTGGCTACCGTGTTTCCCTACATTATTGTAAAGTAGTACCCTACAATAAGTACATTATTGGAATGTCCTGAGGTTGTGAGGCAGTATATAAATGCAAAATTGTTCTTTATTTCTTTAATAACTGTCTCATTCATCTCTTTTACACTTTGTGGTCCTTGATGGTGTGAATACCGATGGTGTGGGCACCATCTACAAGGCATAAGTAAGGAGTGTGATGGAATACTCTACACTTGCCTGGATGAGTGCAGCTCCAACAACACTCAAGAAGCTCGACACCGTCCAGGACAAAGCAGCCCGCTTGATTGGCACCCCATCCACCACCTTAAACATTCACTCCCTCCACCACCGGCGTACCGTGGTTGCAGTGTGTACCATCTACAGTAAGATGCACTGCAGCAACTCGCCAAGGCTCCTTCAGCAGCAACTCCCAAACCCGCAAACTCTTCCACCTAGAAGGACAAGGGTAGCAGGCGCATGGAACACCACCACCTCCAAGTTCCCCTCCAAGTCACACACCATCCTGACTTAGAAGTATATCGCCAATCCTTCATCGTCGCTGGGTCAAAGTCCTGGAACTCCCTCCCTAACAGCACTGTGGGAGACCTTCACCACACGGACTGCAGCGGTTCAAGAAGGTGGCTCACCACCACCTTCTCAAGGGCATCTAGGGATGGGCAATAAATGCTGGCCTTGCTGCGATGCCCACATCCCATAAACAAATAAAAAAAGTCATGCTTCTAGCATGTATAGGCACTAATGCATTCACTTACCTTGGCCATTTCTCTCCAAACTGCCTGAATCTCCTTTTTTCCGGGTAATTTTTTCCTGGTTGTCAGAGTCTTTCTGCTCTTGCCCTTATTCCCTGCCACTATGACTTCACCCACAACTTCAGAAAATCTTGGGCTTCGACCATGCTGACCCTACTGATGTTGCAGTTGTTACTTGAGCTCTAGCTCCAAGGTGCATTTAATATTGGAAAAAACATTGTGCACGTCTCTCAGCTTAATATGTCTTCTGAAGTTTATAGAACATGAAACAAAAGCTACACCAAGTGTGTAATCCGTTCAATCTGCCATTTATCATTCTCTCTCTGCTCCACTCTCTCTCTGTCTCATATATATACACACACAAACTCAAAGTAAACGTTACCCGAATAAAGCTTTGAAATTTGTTCTCTACCATCAAATAATTTTGAAAAATAAGTGGGCTGAAACAGCTAGAAGCTGAAGAAAAATATTGCAGCAGTTTGACGGACTGTTGATGCATTCTGGGAAATTTGGCACACTGCACCTGCTCAATATTCACAATCTGCCTTCAGCTAACCAAGCCTTAGCACTAAGCAAAAAAAATCAAGTTAAAGGCCAAGTGAGGCCTTCAAGTAAAAACTTTAATGAGGACATTAAAAGAGACAGAAAAAACAAATGAATAAATTGAATTATTATTGTGAAATATGTAATTATTTGAAATTGTATCCTATTTAAAGCCATATTTTGGACATTAGAAATTTTAGTTACTGAGGAAAAGAAATGTCGACAGAAATTTTTTTCAGAAAGCATTTGAGTGATTTATAGGGCAAAGATAATACAGTGCCACCTAGTGGTATATCAAGTAATTATTACAGGTCAGTGTTCTCATTTCGTCATAGTACAGGAAACTTTGTGCTATCCGGCACCGACGGGACCGAGCTGTTGCCGTTCCCTCAAAACTGCCGGACACACCAGCGTTAATGTTGAAGCATACGGAGCTTTTCATCTCCGTATCTGACAACAAACACTGTTGCTTAGCAACAGCTTCTAAACAGTCGGCCCGTACCTTGGAAGCATCTGTCTGAAGCTGTTGCTAAGCTACAGAGACTTTGCAGAGCCTGACTGTTGGAAAAAAAAGCCACGAGAAGAAAAAAAAACTAACAAAACGGCTCCTGATTTTTGCCGGTGGCTCGAGCTTGCCGGACATTTAGCCTCTGGATAACACAAAGGGCTAGATTTTCAGTATAGACAGTTTTGGGGCGCTAACCTTAGCGCCCGCCCGAAGTTAGCGCCCGCCCCAAAGTAGCGCCCCGTTGCCGGAAATTCAGTGGCTTCGCCCTAAGAGGTTGGTGGAGCGCTAAAAGAGGCGTTCCACTACTATCTTTAGGCGCTAAGCCGGCGGTGCAGAGCGCAACACCCGAGCTCGGGCGCAGCGCACGGCAGACACTCTGGTGCCAGTGAGCTCTTAAAGGGGAAGGGTCCATGTGTTTTTTTCAAAGGCAGAGTCTGGGGGGGAAAGAAGGAGGAGGAGGAGGAGGAGGAGGAGGAGGGTGGTGGTGGTGGCGGTGGTGGCGGCGGCGGCGGCGGCCGGAAACATACGTACACCGTTCACAACAACACACTGGAGCCTTCCACACAACACATGCAGACTGCCTTTTATAGTGCAGGAGGAGTGCCCTTTAATTTGCGCTCCCCAGGGTGTGTTGCGTTCCATTTTACAAACGCTCTGGACGCCAACTGCACAATGGGGCGGTCCGACTGAAGTTTGGATTCGGGGCGGCCAAAGGGCGTTGCACGAGGATGTGACGTCATTTTCTGCGCGCGCATCCAGGCGGCCGCTAAACTTTGCGCCGGCGCTAACGGGCAACTTAATTTGGGGCGGGGCGCAAACTGTGCTGCACCCGGGCGCTACACGCATAGCGCCCAAAAATCACTTCTCTTAAGGCGCTAACTGCTGGCGCAAGCAACTGAAAATCTAGCCCAAAGTTTCTTGTAGTACCATTAGAGCGTCTCATAGTGGCTGATAGGTAATTGTTATAAGTAAGTATGACAGATAAGGGTTGACATTTTAACATTGGAATTCCAATTAGAAATGTTTAAATAACATTTTACAATGTAAAATCGTGACCCAAGAAGTAAGGGTTTGTAGACAGGAACTGCATGCCATGCAAAAAACTTTTAATAATACGAGATCTGTTTAAAGTCAACATATACCCTTCCAGAATCCTACTTCTGTGACTCCAATGAGCCCAGGAACTCTGTGCATGAAATTTAACACCTATATTTATGTAATTCTAATTATATCTAATATTAATTCAACAATAAAACAAAAAAGCGTACTTAGTATTCAGTGGATTAATCTGGATCATTTCACTTTGTAGGACTATGGTAAAATTCCAGATTATCTAATCAAGCGGACTGAAGAGGAGAAGAAAGCACAAGAAGAATATGATGCCTATGTACAGGAGCGTATGAAGCAAGGTTCCATGAAACTGTTGACTGAAGCTGAGCGAGACAGTGTGTTATTGGTTAGCAACGATTATCTACTTCCATAATATGTGCAAAAGAATCATATATCTGGCTAAAATTCCAAAACAGAGAGGTAAACATAGGAACATGAATAGGCCATTCAGCCCGTCAAGCTTGTCTCACCATTCTGTTATATCATGGCTCCCCCAATGCAGTTCATACTGGCTGCCTTCTCCATCTCCCATGTGAATTCAAGATGGCACTCTTCTCCCCTACTCCTCAATTCACACTGATACCAATGTTCCCCCTAATTTTCTTTGGGTGCGCGGCCCCTTTAAGTGGCTTCATGGCCCATTCACTGCTTCGCGAATGCACGAAACTTAACATTAAAAATGCCATTCCCGGGCTGTGCGGGACCAGCAGAGAGCCACACGACCGCGCATTTTAGAGGGAGCGTTGGCTGGCACTAGTCTCCTCCTTCCCAGTTTATGTTGGTGTTCTTCTTGCTGTCTGGCATCACTTCACTCCAGCACTCTTCTCTCCCTTCCCAGTTCATACTTTCACTCCTTGCCCCTCCCCGTTCACATTGCCACCCACAGTTCATTTAGATATTCTTCTTCTTAGTTTATGCTGGCACTTTCCTTCGTTCTTTGCTACCCCTCATGCAATTCACGCTGATACTTTTCACAATGCCTTCAGTTTTTGTTGGCATTTTCTCTTCTGCACCTTCCCTCTTGGTGCCACTCTCCTGCTCTTATCTCCTACTCCTCTGAGGAGTGAGGTGCTGTTGTGGGTAGAATCCTCATGATATCAGCAATTCCCAATCTCACAAAACCGTATTAGATGCCCTATAGCAACAGGAGGTCACATCAGGAATGTAGTGGGAAGAGCCACTCATTTTCCGTGCCCCAGGAAATTAAAAAGTTTGGGTGCATGCACCACATAACCTTCATTAGTAATTGTATCCAAATCTAACAGCAACTAACAACTATATGGAATCGAACAATCTGAATTTTCACTCCTCCTTAAAGAGGAGTAGAATAGGATAAGGTTTGAAATTTGAAGCCATTGAGTTTCCTAAGAAAATATAAGTATAAAGGGAAGTAATAATTTTGATTTTTTTTTGTTTATTTCTTCTCCTGTGCTGAATGGCATCCTCTGGTCTGCAAACATCTATGATTTTAATAGGGAGCGAGTTGGATTAGTTTTGGATTGCCCTAGCAAAGAGACAGCACATACAATAGGGAGAATGATTTCCTTTTGTGGTCCTATGCTTCTACCTTAAAAGAATGAAAGAAAAGAAGTCAGAATTTGACTTCTATATCCCAGAATTTTTAATTTTGCATAAACTTTTTATGAAAACAATTCCCAAATAGCAGTTACAAGTTTTGAAAATCAAATGAATAGCAGTACAGTTTCTTTTTTTACTTTCAACGGATGCATTGACTAGCTCAGTCAGATATATCAGCCAACAAGTAAGGAAGTTTAACATTTGCATCTTTTCACCATCACCATAAACCATTCTCCTTAGCATGCCTTATTTGTCCTGCCCTTAAAGGAGAGTAAACTCAGGATATTTTATTTTGATTACTAATTGATATTTTGTTGTACAGAGGTAGCTTAAGTGTAATACCGTTTTAGTTTCAAACTGAGCTACGCAGTGTTGACCCGTTTGCTTTTCTATTTCTGGTAACCTTTCTTTTTCTTTTCTTTCAGGGACTAAAGCAGAACTGGGAGGAGCTGAATCATTCGTATCAAGGCCTTTCCATTTTGATAGATACTCTTTCTAAGCAACTCCACAAGCAAAGACTTGAAAACAAAATGAAAAAACTAGAACAAGACATTGGCCTGATTGAGAGACATAAATTTATCTACATTCCACGCAATTAAAGACCATCATAACTTTTCTTTTTCAATCATAAATTTGTTATGTATCTGTTTTGGAAAAAGTAAAGTATTATTATGCAAACCTTGTTACATTTTTGGTCCTAGAAGTTGTTGCTCGTATAAAGTATATCTACAGATTTCATACTTAGAAGATGCATGTATGTAAGCACAAAAATAGAGAAATTGTTAAGTGACAAGTGGACAACAAAGTTACAATTTAAGTGCATTTTTATCACGATTTTCCTTTTATTTCATTTGACAAGAAATTGTTTTAAATGACAAGAAAACAATTGATATTTTGTATTGTATAAAAATGTTAAATACTCATATTCTGTATCAATAACAATGATTTATTCTGAGAAATTGTCACTGGTTTTGCATTTAGAGAAGTAAGTTTTGGCACAGCAGACCCAACTGATTGAAGGTTTGCACTGTTAAAGTCACCACCTCATTGGTAAAGGGAAAAATGGGATGAACGATGCAATATGTAATAGAGAAAGTGAACTTGGTGCTGGCCATTCAAAGGAACTTAATGGAAAAGATCACAGAAGCAAGGTAAGAATATTACTGTAAAATTGCAGCACAGGACATATATGGGCATGTGAAGAATATTGACCTTGCACAGAGAAATGTTAAAAAGATATAGAAAGGAAAACAGTACAATTATATTACACATGCCATGATGACAAACAGAACAATCTGCAGGAGCAAATTTCCCTGGATCAGATTACCTTGTCTTAGTCCACACAGTTCTTGGCCTAGAAATTGGACAAGGCCCGAAAACTGGCGCGGAGATCGCAATGCGCGATCAACCCGCGCCCATACTTTCCGATGCAGGCAGCATGCAAACTTCGTGCTGCCTGCTAATTTAAATAATAGTAGCATGCAGCCCAGCACTGACACGCTGCTGAGTGGTTGCATGCCTCAGCACGAGACCCAAGTTTGTGTGAGGTTAGCACCACTTAAAGCTAGCCTGCACCTCTTAAAGGGGAGGTGCATTCTGGCTGCAGCAGGTGCTGGAAGTGGCTGGGGAACAGAGTCTGAGCAGGAACAACACTGAGTAATGGCACAACAGGGCAGAGAGCATGCTCCAAGGTTCTCTGACGCAGCACTGGAGTTCTTGGTGCAGGAGGTGGGCAGGAGTAAAGAGGTCCTGTATCCACAGGGCCAGGAGGCCCTCCAAACAAACTCTGAGAAGGCAATGGGAGCAGATAGCTGTCCAGGTCATTGCCAGCAGTGTATCCCCGAGGAACTGGGAATGACCTCACACGAGTGGTCAAGGTCAGTGAATTCATCTTCAAATGCCATATCCTTACAACTGAACCACTCGGCTCAGCCACTGCTCAATTCACCACCCCTTTGTTCACCTACCAGCAATCTCTGTCAATCATGACTCATGCCTCACATTCATAGCTTCACCTCACCCTCACACACTTAGCAATTCTGCAAGCCTCACACCCACATCTCGCAGCTTGCACACACTGCCAGTTATTCAACCATGACAGGCACATCACCCAAACACATTGCACCACATCCACTGACACACTTCCCTCTCTCTTGCAGGACAAGGTGGCACATATCCGGAAGCAAAAGGGCCTACTTGCTGGGGGACAGGCACGCCTGCATGACCTTACACCCATGGAGGAGGTGGTGCTGGAGATTATTGGAACAGCCATCGCTGAGCCCGTGGCCAGCGGTGGGGCTGAAACAATATAAGACGACGGTATCCTCATACCTAATCCTCCTTCTCACATCCCACTTTTCCCTCATCCCACAATCTCTTCTGATTTACAAGCTGCAGATGGTGTAAGCATGCACCTCATGCTTCCCCGCCACCCCCCGCTTTCACTTCACTGCCACCCTACCCTTGTGCCTTTCTCCTTTCAAATAGCCAAGAACGGCAACCTGGCCAGGCACTGGTGCAGGAGCAGAGACTGCAAGAGGAAGAAGGCAGTGATGCTGAAGACACTGCACTGTCACTTGATTTCACACTCGCAGCCACCAGTTCAGGTACTGACACTGCACGTAATTTAGAGGGTAGCATAGAGGCGGGATCAGCACGTGGTGAGTCAGTGGGCACGAGTGGCCTGCAGCCAGGGCAGGGGGAAAGGGTGGTTCAGGTGCCAACTCGGCACCTGCTGTCCTCTCGCAGGATGAAAGCATTCGTCCTCCCACCATTGCCACTCCGCCAGTGCCCTTGCTTTTGCCTGTCAGCCAGCCAGCCCGGACTGCTGCCGCCCATGCCGAGGTGGTGCAGTCCAAAGCAGAGCCTTCTAGGCCCAGAGCTTCTCGAGGTCATCCTGCAAGGCCATCTACAGTCTCCCCCACTGAAATTCAGCAGCCTTGCAACAGCCATGCTGCAGCCATGGGGTAGCACTGCGGAGGAGCACTAGGCCAGGCAAAGGCACACGGAAGACAGACACTAAGGAAATGCACGTGGGTAATTAGTTGACTTTGGTATGTAATGTTGGATGGTTTGATTTATGAAATTGTTTTGGAATGTTTTGTAGTGGCTTTTATTGTAGCATTGTGGCCAAATGGACGCTGTGATGGTCAGTAACAGAGGGAAGATTAGGGGGGAGAAATTCCCTATAGCCCCGTTTGGGCGCTAAGTTTTAAAAGTTGAAAAAATTAGTGCCAGGCGCTAATGTCTTTCAACTTTTAAAAAATTTGGTTTTGTGCTCCAGGAAGGAAGTGGAATGCTAAATCAAGCGCTCCACTTCCTTCCTGGAGCACAACAGGCAGCAGACGGGGGTGGTAGGTGAGCAGCGCTGCACAATTGTCCGTGCAGCGCTGCCGCGTTGCAAGGCTCCTTTCCTCCCTTAAAGGGAAGGGCCATCACTACAGGCTCTGCAAGGAAAAGACTTACCTGGTCCACGACGGCAGCTGCGATCTGGTCCGATCAGCCGATGCACTGCAGCAGAGTGCCAGGCTGATCCATCGCTAAAGAAGAAAACTGGAAAAAAAACAGAAGCAGCATTTCAGATTTTTTGTTACTTACCTCGGCCTCTTCGCCTTTAAGTATTGCCCCCAAAGCGCCCGGCCTCCCGATGAATGCCTCCTGCAGCTGCCGGTGTTTTCGCCCAGCGATGCTGCAGGGGGCGGAACCGAAGTTTGGGTCGGGGATGATGCACACGGCGATGACATCACGATCTCCGGGCAAAGGAGATTGGGGGGCATCGCCATACCACCACCGCAAACCTCCTGCCGAATATCGCGGGAGTCGATCTTCGCACCGTGCCCGGTGATTACCGCCCCGTTAGCGCTCCACAGAGGCAATAGCGGGAGGCACAAAGGTACCTAATTTCTCCCCCAAGGTGTGGGACTGTTGGTGAATGGGGAATTGGGGTTGTGTTCACTGGTACCACAGTTGGATGAGTCGATCAAGGACAGCGCGGCCAGAATGGGGCTGTGTTGGTTGCCTCCTCCCTTCCTCCTCCTCTGCTCCCTCCTCCCTCATCGAGCAGTTTGTCCTCTTCTGTGTCGCCTCTTCTCATTCTCCCTGTGATGCCGCCGGCCAAGGGGGATACGAGCTACAACACCCATGTCTGGGAGCAACTGGTCTGAGCAGAAGCCTTGAAGTAACCTGCCTCAGCACTCCCTGGATACTTCAGCAACTTCAAATAAGACACCAAACCAAGAAACACCTCTACAAACTCACCAAGAGCCAGTAGAAATCAATCAGCAACTAACCTGAAAGCAGTTGATGATCCCTTTAAATAGCATTGGTGGGGGTCCTTCATGCTGCTGAGCGCATGTTCAGCTGTGCGTGTTTAAGAGAGGGCATTAGCAGAAGTGTTGAGGTCGAAATTGGCACTGCTAGTATCAAATCAGCATTGCACACTGATTGACGTCACAATCTGCATACTCTACATACTTTTGGGGCACGCTCCCAGCACCCGCACTAATGACCTACCCAAAATGGCGTCCGGCGCAGCGCAGTGTGCACGCGCAGCGCAGGTACCATTTTGGACGTAAAACAGCACCATACCGCCGAAAAACCAGGCGCTACAGAGACGAATTTAGTGGCCTATACTTTTAAAGATAAAACCTACACATAGTAGGAACGTTTGGAGTGAAATAGCTGGTAGAATATAAAAAGAGAATTGTGAATTTATTTGGGAAGCACAAAATTCCCCAAAATACTTGAAAGTCCCTCCCAGCCTATGTTAGAGACACTTTTGGGACTCATCAAGGACTCGAGTGAGTTAAAGGCAGCAGCATCAGTGACAATTGCAATCAGTGCTTGTGAAGAATGCAGGAGAGCCTAACATATGCTGGGTGTCAGCTGTGACTCAGTGGGTAGCACTCTTGACTCTGAATTAGAAGGTTGTGAGTTCAACTTCTACTTCAGAGAGTTGAGCACAAAATCTAGGCTGACACTTCAGTGCAGTACTGAGGGAATGCTGCACTGTCGGAGGTGCCGTCTTTGGATTACTCATTAAACTGAGGCCCCATCTACGACGTAAAAGATCTCACGGCACTATTTGAAGAAGAGCAGGGAAGTTCTTCCCTGGTGTCCTGGCCAACATTTATCCCTCAACCAACATCACTAAAAAACATATTAACCGGTCATTATCACATTGCTGTTTGTAGGACCTAGTTATACATAGAAACATAGAAGATAGGTGCAGGAGTAGGCCATTCGGCCCCCTCGAGCCTGTTCCGCCATTTAATGAGATCATGGCTGATCATCCAAATTCAGTACCCTGTCCCTGCTTTCTCCCCATATCCCTTGATCCCTTTAGCCTTAAGAAATATATCTAACTCCTTGGCTACTGCATTTTCTACAGTACAACAGTGACTCCATTCAAAAGTACTTCATTGGCTGTAAAGCGCTTTGGAACATCATGACATCGTGAAAGACGCTATGTAAATATAAGTCTTTCTTTTATATTAAAGCTGACCCCATACCTAAAATTGATGTCATTAGGGGGCACCATGTAGACTAGGAAAAGAAGGAGCTGAAGATGAAACCCTGAAGCACAACTGCAATGACCATGCAGAAGTGGGAGAAACCACTGTAAGAAATCTCCTGTCTTCATTGGGACAGGTGAGAATAGAGCCAAACAACTGTACCATGGAGATGGAGCTCAGAGGAATAATGATGGAGGAGGAGGATTAGTTGATTGTGTCAAACACTGCAGAGAGGTTCAGGAGGACAAGGAGAGAGAACGCAGCACATTAACTGGATACTATTGCACAATAATCAGATTTTTCCTTTGTTAATGGCCATCAATCCATTTGATATAAATTTCATGTTTCCTGTATCAATGTGAATTGCCTTCCATTTTCAGCCATTTCTTTGCCTATGCACTTAATTTCTCCTGATTCTGGAGCCGGTAGGGCAGATGATCTTGTCTTCACTAATTTTGCTTCTAAGCTGTACTAAGAGGTGTTGAACTGCTGTTTGAGCCAGTTTTTTCTTAAAAGAGAGATTTAGGAGTCCATGTACATAAATCACTAAAAGCTAGGGGACAGGTACAAAAAATAATTAAAAAGGCTAATGGAATGTTGGCCTTTATCTCAAGAGGGCCGGAACACAAAGGGGTGGAAGTGATGTTACAGCTGTACAGAGCTCTGGTGAGACCACATCTGGAGCACTGCGTTCAGTTCTGGGCACCGCACCTCGGGAAGGATATATTGGCCTTGGGGAGGTTGCAGCACAGATTCACCAGAATGATACCGGGGCTAAAAGAATTACATTTTGAGGACAAGTTGTATATACTAGGCTTGTATTTCCTTGAGTATAGAAGATTAAGGGGTGATCAAATTAGGGTGTTCAAGATGATTAACTGATTTGTGGGAGTAGATAACGATTAAACTATTTCCACTGATGGGAGAGTATAGAACAAAGGGACCTAACCTTAAAATTAGAGCTCGGCCATTCAGGGGTGACCTCAGGGAGCACTTATTCACACAAAAGGTGGTGGAAATCTGGAGCTCGCTCCCCCAGAAAGCTATTGAGGCTAGGTCAACTGAAAATTTCAAAACTGAGATTGATAGATTTTTGTTAGGTAAGGGTATTAATGTGGAACGAAGGCGGGTAGATGGAGTCATGATACAAATCAGCCATGATCTAATTGAATGGCGGAACAGGCTCGAGGGATTGAATGGCCATGGGAACAGTGTCATAGTGGTTATGTTACTGGACTAGTAATCCAGAGGCCTGGGCTAGTAATCCAGAGACATACGTTCAAATTCCACCACAACAGCTGGTGAATTTAAATTCCGTTAATTAAATAAATCTGGAATAAAAAGCTAGTATCAGTAATGGCGACCATGAAACTACCGGATTGTTGTAAACACAATCTGGTTCACTAATGTCCTTTAGGGAAGGAAAGCTGACCTATATGTGACTCCAGACCCACAGGAATGTGGTTGACTCTGAACTGCCCCTCTGAAATGGCCGAGCAAGTCACTCAATTGTCAAGAAGTCAGCTCACCGCCACCTTCTCAAGGGAAATTAGGAATGGGCAATAAATGCTGGCCTTGCCAGCGACGCCCACATCCTGTGAGTGAATTTTTTAAAAAGAATGGACTACTCCTGTTCCTATACTCCCAATTCTTGTGCTTTTTCTCCCAAATGTGTTACCTCACACTTATCAACAGCAAGTTCCATCTGCCGCTTGTCTGCCCAATCCCCTAGCCTGTCTATGTCTTCCTGAAGTCTTTTACAATCCTCCTTGGTTTTTAACAAACAAATTCCTTTTATGTCATCAGCAAATTGTGTTCCTTATACCCAAGTCTGAATCATCTATGTAAACCAAGAACGAAACTGGACCCAGCATTGACCAATGGGAAAGGCCACTTGCAACCCTTCTCCAGGCTGAATATCATCCATTTACCCAAAGTGTTTGTTTCCTGGTCATCTACCAACTTTCTCTCCATGCTGTTACATTTCTTCTTACACTATGTGCCTGAATTTCTCGAACAAGCCTCTTGTAAGACACTTTATTGAATGGCTTCTGAAAATGCATGCACACCACTGCATTCCCTTTAGCTATCCAATTGATTACTTCTTCAAAGAGCTCTATTAAGTTTTCCAAACACAGCTTGTCTTTAACAAATCCATGCTAAGTCCTTGCTTAATCTCACATCCTGAGAACAATTTTTTTTAATTACAGGATCCTTCTATCACTTGTTCTCCCTGGTATATTAGCTGTCTGTCCTTCTAAATGTGTACATTTTCTAAATATTTGCTAATTTTATCTTGAATTATGAACTCTTAAGAGTTTTCTCACAACTGACATTAGACTAACAGGTCTATAGTTACCCAGTTTATCGTTCCCTCCCTTCTTAATTAAAGAAGAAATAAAAAATAACCTTTTATTTAAAGTATCAGAGAAAGAACAGTGGTAAGTAAAAGAAAAACTTCCATATAATTCAAAACAAATATATAGAAATGTGTAGTTCACCTTAAGGCCCCGATCTTCACAGAGGTAGGTAGCATAGGCAAGGGGGCAGAGTTTCGGTCGGGAAACCCTTTCCCGAATGCTGTGTACTTTTGACTCTACAGTGTGGGTTTTTTTTTTGCCAGGATCCCAGCCCGGAAGAGAGCCTGATTGATAAGCTTGGCTTCCAGATGGGCAGAGAGCACTCCAGAGGAGGTCGCAGCCCCAGAGAGGGAGCCTGCAGCTGTTGCTGGGAGCGTGCGGGGTGGGGGGGGGGTTCGATTCCTCACCCCGGCATGGGGAGGGGGCTCACAAGCAGTGCTGTAATGGCACTTAACTTCCCCCCGAACTGTCCTCGCCTCCCTTCAGCTGCCAGGATTCCCGAGGCCTGGGAAACACGGCCGCCAGGGTTAAACCTACAAAACTGGCTAAATCTGAGGCTGCCAGCCTCATTATATTATTTAAATGGCCGACCCACTTATGAGAGCAGGTTGACTGCCCGCCCCTTGTCCCCCCTCCGTTAAGCCCGGAAGTGGGCGGGTTGGAGGCAGGTTCAGGTCGGGTTTGAGATTTAAAAAGTTTTAACATGTCATCCAACCCTAACCCACCCATTTTTTGCGGGAGGGGGGTTAAAATTCACCCCTTAGTCTCACTTCATAATGTGAAAGTTGTTCTATTTACTCTTTTGACACTTTGCGCAACAGCAAAAGTGACAAATGAAAGAATACTGTTTGAAGAATATGATCAATTTATACATTACTTGTATTGTAAAACTATATATTTGTTTTAAATTTGTTAAGAAGGATGTGCAGCTGAACTTTGAAAGGCATCATCACTCAAAGGATCCTCCACAGAGAAAACACTAGATTTGGCGACACACCAACCACCAAAGAAGTGGTTGCTAGCTCCACAGAATGGCCTTCAGAGTACTCGAGGGAGCTCTTGATGGAGCTACAGAGAGGAAGGTTGTTGATTTCTCACTTTTCTAGTATGCAAAATTCACTTCAGAGCCAAATTGCATAATTGTAATGTCATTACGTTACTGCCATGTGGGTATTACTCAGAGCCACGAACTTGTTTATTGGAAACACAGAAACCAGTTGTACACTGGGGACATTATATGTGAGGATTAACCACACTATACAAAACATTATTGGCTTATATAGTATGGAATACTGTATGGACACTGCTATGGTATTTCATGTGTCCAACACATACAATGTAACCAGGGTGCCAAATTCATACCCACTTTCTGCTCCTGCCCTCAAATTCAACCTTTTTGGGGAAGTGATTCAGGATACCACAAATACCATGCCTTGCATTGATGTCCCCTCAGGCCCACTCTCCTGTCTGCTCGGCCTGTCTGCTGGAATCCAAGATGTTTTCCAAGATCTCAGACAAGCACAAATCTCAATGGTAGCGGCAAAAAAATGCATCTCTCCCACTATGGTGAAGCAGTATTGCGAGAGTTGTGGTGAAGGGTCATCGACCTGAAACGTTAACTCTGTTTCTCTCTCAACAGATGCTGCCTGACCCGCTGAGTATTTCCAGCATTTTCTGTTTTTTATTGCAAAGTTTGAGTTCCCTCACCACGGACATGAGGATTAGGCACTTGTGGGTCTTATTGTACCTACATTCGGTGCCTGTTCTTTATTTATTATATATTAACAAAATCGTAAACCTGTTTATAAAGAATTGCACGCAGAGGTAATCTTCCCCAGTACGTCTTTGCAATCATCTGCTAGTGGTGAGATCATAAATTATGCAATTCCATTTCTAACAATCTGTCAAATGAAAGTACATTTGTTTTTTATTTCTCTTTAAGTCTTTCCGAATTTGAACAAAAGTTAATGGGAATCAGAAGAGAACTCCTACTCTGCCAGGAGCAGATTTCAGTGCGAGCAGGTGGAAAGAACTGTGGTTGATCATTTCTCTGTGCCTGCAGTCTGACCCGTTTCCTAGGCAGCATAACCTACAGGGACAGAAGCAATAAGCTCACTATCACATCTGTCACTGTAACCTAACCCAGAGGCAGCATGTGATGAGGGCAAGTCATTGTTTACATTTTTATTTTACAAAGCACTCCGCCCTTAAAGGGGAGTGAAAATTCCCATCATTTTCTTCATATTTCATATATACCATGTCTCTGAATGCAATGCTGCGTATTCAATTAGCATTTTAAGTCTTTTTTTAAATCTATTTATTACCACTTTTTATGGAAATATATTCTAAGTCACAAAGGTCAGAGTCAAACATTTGTGATACAATTGCAATAAATCCATGCCTGATATAAATTAAGAATTCCCAAATAAAAATGAAAACAAAACAAATATATAGTGATCAGTTTGAATATTGTACACAGACTGATCAAAAGAGATTGTAAGCAGTCTCTGCACAATGTGCATTAATTTTAGTTACAGAACCCTGAAAAAGTGTCCCCTTTTTTAAAAATGCTGTTGGAATGAAAATATCTATTTCACAAAAACAAAAATTAATGTCTGAACAAAATTCCTCCTTTTGACACACAATGACGGAGGGCTTAGCCTTCTTTTAAAAAGCTAAAATCATATGCTCGATTGCTTGTTTTCACATCTAGGACACAAACCTCAGGGGAAAAAAAAAATTCTACTCCTCACTGTTTTGCTCACTTTTCCTTACATATTGCAAACATTTTGTGGCAGCCCTTCGGTATGATTGTGGCATGTTTCGTGCTCAGCTTCGTGTCTTCAAACACCTCTCTGCAAAAATAAGAAGCTTAAGACAGGTCTGAAATCCTGAATCATTTCACATACCAGAAAGGCAGTTTCCTCACCAGCTTTGGAATTATGGTATTGCCTAATTTCAAACAAAGCCATAATACGCTTTCTATAACAATGAGATAAGAGGATCTGTTTTCAGGCTATCAAGTAATGGGGCACACTAGGCAGTCATTTAAGTGCATGGACTTACCTCCCAGTTGTGAACATTGCATGCTCACACACACAGCGTTAATCATTTCTGCTCAATTACACCCTCACCTCCACTTTTGATGCCCTTGTCCTTGTAAAACCTTTACTCTCTCTCAGCCTGGTCATTCCCCCCTGGTACAGCCCCCATCTCTGCTCCCTTAGGTCCAAGGGACGCAAACTTGAACGTTTATAGCGGACAACTGGTTTAGCCATTCATCGCCAGATCCGGCTGGACCACATAAAGCACTATTGGGTCCTGCTCTCCTCTGCCCAAACTGTTCACTATTCCAGGATCATCCTGCAATGTAAAGAAAACCCTCAGCTTCTCTTCTCCACTACCAACCGTCTTCTTAAACCCTCTCCCTTGCCTGCTTCATCCTCACCTCCAACAACAAGTGCGAGGAGCTCATGGACTTCTTTATCATTAAGAATGAGACCATCCATTCAGATGTCTCTGCCGCATCCTTTCCTTTTCCTAGCTCACCGGGCCAAACTTCCCCCAAGGTTTCCCCCTGTCATAGCCCTGAAGTTGCATCTTTCTCTTTTATTTCCTATTTCCCCTCAAACCCTCTCCAAGCTCATCTTGTCCATGAAACCAACCTCCTGCTCCCTCGACCCTATTCCCATTAAATTGCTGGCCATGCAACTTCCCTTCCTGGTCCTCATGCCAGCTGATATCTTATATGGTTCCCTCTCCTCTGGTACTGTCCCTCTCCCTTTCAAATCTGCCATCATCACCCCCCTCCTCAAAAAACCCATCCATGACCTTTCTGTCCTTGCAAACTACCATCCCATCTCCAACCTCCCTTTCCTCTCCCAAGTATTTGAATGTGTTGTTGCCTCCCAAATCCATGCCCATCTTTCCCACAAACCCATGTATGAACCTCTCCAATCAAGGTTCCGCCCCTGCCACACCATTGAAACGGCCCTTATCAAAGTCACAAATTCCATCCTATATGACAGTGACCATGGTAAACTATTGCTCAGATCCTTCTTGACCTGTCTGCAACGTTTGACACGGTTGACTGCACCATCTTCCTCCAAAGCCTCGCCTCCATTGTCCAGCCAAGTGGGACTGGCCTCGCCTGGTTCCATTCTTACGAATCGGTCGTAGTCAGAGAATCACCTGCAATAGCTTCTCTTCCCACTCCCACACATTTACTTCTGGAGTCCTCCAAGGATCCATCCTTGGCCCCTTTCTATTTCTCATCTACATGCTGCCCCTTGGCGACATCAACCAAAAACACAACTTCAGATTCCAATTGTACGGTGACAACACCCAGCTCTATTTCTCCATCACCTCTCTTGACCCATCCACCACCTATGATTTGTCACACTGCTTGTACAACATCCAATATTGGATGACCAAAAAATACCTCCAATTATATATTGGGAAGACCGAAGCCAAGACTGCTTACTTCCACCTCCGTAATATCATCCGTCTCTGCCTCTGCCTCTGCCTCAGTTCATCTTCTGCTGGAACACTCATCCATGCCTTTGTTACCTCCAAACTCAACTATTCCAATGCTCTGATCGTCCACCTTCCGTAAACTTGAGCTTACCCAAAACTCGGCTGCCCATATCCTAACTCACACCAAGTCCCGTTCTCCCATCAGCCTCGTTCTCGCTGACTTACACTGGCTCCAGGTCCAACAACGGCTCAAATTTAAAATTCTCATCCTTGTGTTCAAAGCCCTCCATAGCTTCACTCCTCCATATCTCTCTAACCTCCTCCAGCCCTACAACCCTCCAAGAATTCTACATTCCTCCAATTCTGGCCATTTTGCATCTCCAATTTCCTTTGCCCCACCATTAGCAGCCGTGCCTTTAGCTATCTAGGCCCCAAGCACGAGAATTCCCTCCCTAAACTTCTCTGCCTATGCTACCTCTCTCTCCTCCTATATGATGCTCCTTAAAACCTACCTCTTTGACCAAGTTTTTCGTCACCTGTCTTATTAGCTCCTTATGTGACTCAGTGTCAACTTTTGTCTGTTAATGCACCTGTAAAATGCTTTGGATTGTATTACTACGTTAAAGGCACTGTCCATGAGGGTCCTGACGTTCCAGGTCCCGAATTTCATTTTAAAGGGTCGAACTCCAAGCCATCGTCAACACCTTCACCGAAGAGTACGAGAGCATGGGCCTTACACTAAACATCTGTAAGACAAAGGTCCTCTACCAACCTGCCCCCGCCACACAGTACTGCCCCCTGATTATCAAAATCCACGACAAGGCCTTGGACAACGTGGACCACTTTCCATACCTCGGGAGCCTACTGTCAACAAGGGCAGACATCGACGACTAAGTCCAACACTGCCTTCAGTGTGCCAGTACAGCCTTCGGTCGCCTGAGGAAGAGAGTGTTTGAAGACCAGGACCTCAAACCCGGCACTAAGCTCATGGTCTACAGAGCAGCAGCAATACCCGCCCTGCTGTATGCCTCAGAGACATGGACCATGTACAGCAGGCACCTCAAAGCACTGGAGAGGTACCACCAACGCTGCCTCCGCAAGATCCTGCAAATCCATTGGCAGGATAAGCACACCAACGTCAGTGTTCTTGCTCAGGCCAACATCCCCAGCATTGAAGCTTTGACCACGCTCGATCAGCTCCGATGGATGGGTCACATTGTCCGCATGCCCGATACGAGACTCCCAAAACAAGCGCTCTACTCGGAGGAAACTCTTCAAGGACATCCTCAAAACCTCCTTGAGAAAGTGTAACATCCCCACCAACACCTGGGAATCCCTGACCCAAGACTGCACAAAGTGAAGGAAAAGCATCCGGGAAGGCGCCGAACACCTTGAGTCTCTTCGCCGGGAGCAAGCGGAAGCCAAGCGCAAGCAGCATGTGATAAATCCATGTAGTGAGACAAGGAACTCGAAGAGGCGAGGTATTAGGATTAATACGAGTACTTTATTAAACGACTGCGAAACAACCAGGCAGGCCTGCATCCAGGCATTTCACCTTTGCTGACCTTAGCAGGAAGCAACCCCTGACCTTAACAGGAAGCAAACCCCTGACCTTAGCAGCAGCTTTGGCTACAGCACCACCTGGTGGATAACCTTAATCATAACATCCCCGATTACTATACAGCACAAGGAGCGCACATCAACACAAGCACCCCACCCACCCGCCCCTTCAACCACCGTCTGTCCCACCTGTGACAGAGACTGTCGGTCCCGCATTGGACTCATCAGTCACCTGCAAACTCATTTTTAATGTGGAAGCAAGTCATCCTCGGTTCCGAGGGACTGCCTAAGAAGGGAAAGGCACTATAAAAATGCAAGTTGTTGTTGCTGTTCCATCTATAGTAAATTAAGAAATACCAATCATTCCACAGTTGTAGTAATCACATCAAGCACCTAAAGAAGTGAGGCAAGGACCCATATATACTAACTACTCTACCCTTCTCGCAGAGCACTATTTGTGGCCATGCTGTCAGTTTGTTTAGTTAGCTGATGTTGCTCAAGCCTGGTCTAATTGGGCTTACAACATTGGTGAGTGTGGCTTTTTCAAGTTCAGAATATGCATACTTCCCAAAGTAACCTAAGCGTCGTCACTGTCATTTTCCTCATGACAGTAAATTAGTATGAAAATTACTGACAGTCCAAATATCTGCTCCAATATTCCTAAAATGAGCCTATTTTTGCCCCAGTAAATGTCTGTAATGTAGACACTGGGGCCGATTTTCCCGCAGGTGTGGGGAATTGTCGGGTTCCCCGAATGTCGGGGTTCCCACACGAATCTAAATGGGTCTGGCAGATTGATGCAATTTTCCCTCAATTGGCCAATTCATTTCCAGCGTGTGGGCACCCTTGCTAATTGACTCTTTCCAGTCAGAAAGCCCCACAGTATGATGTCATCATTCGTGGTGCTTTTAAAGTCTATAGCAAGCATTGCAACCTCTGCAGGCTTCCCAACGAGCCGTTCAGTATGGCAGAGGAGCCTGCCGCAGCTGTGGCCAGTGCCAGACCCCGAGCTGCCGTCAAATTCGACGAGTCGTCACTACAGACATTACTGGATGGGGTTAGGGCCCACAGGGAGGTCCTCTTCCCTAGGTCAGGGAGGAAGAGGCCTCCCACTGAGACCAAGGCTGCATGGATTCAGGTAGCAGCAGATGTCAATTCTCTGGGAGTCACCAGAAGAACATGGATGCAGTGCAGGAAGCGATTCCATGACCTTCACCGTACAGGAAAAGTAAGTGTGAAGTTTCCATCACCCTCAACCTGATCCCCATTGCCTTTCCCCAACAGCACTCAGCTTCAGCACTCTATTCCTCCACATCCCACTTCACAGTCACATCCATGCACTCTTACCTATTCCCTCTCTCTCTATGCTCACATTCACATAACTATTCCACCATGCAGCCCTCACACTGCCTCTCACTCTGATGCTTGGAACACAACTGACAACACACAGGGAGGGCCCTTGGTCTTGCAGCCTCACACCATCTTTGTCTCCCTCTAAGTATCTATGCTGTGCAATCTCTACACTCACTCCTGCACTCTCACTCAAACTCCACTTGTCTCCCTCATTGCAGGAAAAGAGAGCTCACAACAACAGAGAGTGAGCCAGGACTGGAGGAGGACCACCCTCAGTAGCCCACCTGACCCCTTGGGAGGAAGGAGTGCTAGAGATTGTCGGGGCTGATGTGGCTGGAAGCTGAGGAAGGAGAGACAGGGGCATCCCCGCAAGCTGGTGACAGAATAGTTTTCCATCTCTCTCATCGACATAGCATGAGTCGCTGTTAGGATTCTGAAGGTACATCATTTGGACTTATGAGCATCTGCAAAATCCAATGTGCATGTAGCCTTGGCATCACATCTCTAACTCTTTCCTTTACTCCCCCACAGGACCATCCAGAGCCCCTGTCCCAACTGTGGAGGAGGAAGAGGCTGTGCATCCAGACTCCTCAGAGGAAGCTCCAACCTCTGAGGGCGTAGCGTCAGCAGAAGTAAGCGCACCCAGCACCAGCGCAGACACTCACACCTCGGGGGGACCTTCGGGACATAGAGTAGTGTTGTCACCTGGTGTTTCACAGCTCACAAGTGAGCATCAGCAGATTGTGGAGACAGGGACAGCAGTGGAGAGTCCTCGTCAGAGGGCGCAGGCCTCTGCCAGCTCAGCTCAGCTGCATGTCGGCCCTCTGCCTCTGGGTCCATCCGCAAGAGAAGAGGTGATGGATCTCCATGCAAAGATGCAGGAGTCTCTGGCAGGTTTTGTCTCCAGGGTCACTGCGAGTGTGGAGCGAATGGAGGAGTCCATAGTGAACATGAGCAGAGCCTTAGTGGAGTCATTGGCGCATGAACGCATCACCATGGAAAGGATGGCTACCTCCGTGGTAAGGCTGGCTGCCGCCGAGGAGAGAAGGGCTATGGCCGAGGAGAGGAGGGCTACGGCCGAGGAGAGGAGGGCTACGGCCATGGAGGAGCTTAGTCGCCAGGGTATGGAAAACATTGTGAGTGCTCAGAATAGAATGACATCTCTTGAGGAGCGATGGGCATCTATTGAGCACAGAAACCAGACCTTCATGGAAGTCCTTCTGAGCAGGACTTCCAGTGCAGATACGGGTCCCCATGGCCCCTCTGATGTGCAGCAAGGTGCTCTCCAGCCACTTGCAGGCGCTGAGGGGGACCTGACCCATGAGAGGGAGGTTGTTGGCACACCTCAAGGAAGTGGGGGCTCCTCTCCACGCGCTCACACTTCCATGCCACTGCAGAGCCCTTGGTCAGAGCATCGCTGGAGTCCACACCCAAGTGAGATAGGCGTCTCAACCCCTGCACAGCCGCAGGAGCAGCAGACTGCTGGCGAGCCCTCACAGGCTTGCCACCCCAGAGGACGCCCGCCAAAGGTGTCGAGACAGGAGCAGCAGGAAAGTGAGCAAGGGGCCTCCACATCTGCTGAAGCCACAGGGGCACCACTACGTAGGTGCACGCGTAAGAGAAAAATAAAGCACCACTAATCAAAGGGTAGTCACTTGGGTGAAAAGTTTTGTATATAGTTTTAATGTCATCAGTATCTTGTACATTAAAAATCTGATGGCAACTGCTGCAGTTGTGGTGTCTGTCATTTGGTGAATGGGGATTTCACATAGAGGCCTTAGGATTCTGCACAAGCAGAAGGGAAATGGGTGACCACCAGGCGGAGCAATAGAAGCAGGCAGGTAGTGCAGGGGACCCCTGTGGCCATCCCCCTTTCAAACAGGTATACCAGTTTGGATACTGTTGAGGGGGATGACTCACCAGGGGAGGGCAGCAGCAGCCAACTTCCTGGCACCACGGGTGCTTCTGCTGCTCAGGAAGGGAGGAAAAAGAGTGGGAGAGCAATAGTGGTAGGGGATTCTATCGTAAGGGGAACAGATAGGCGTTTCTGTGGCCGTAGACGTGACTCCAGGATGGTTTGTTGCCTCCCTGGTGCCAGGGTCAAGGATGTCACTGAACGGCTGCAGGGCATTTTGAAGGGGGAGGGCGAACAGGCAGAGGTCGTGGTTCACATTGGGACCAACGACATAGGTAGGAGGAGGGATGAGGTCCTGCAGCAAGAATTTAGGGAGCTAGGTAGCAGATTAAAGAGTAGGGCCTCAAAGGTTGTAATCTCTGGATTACTCCCGGTGCCACGTGCTAGTGAGTATAGGAATAGGAGGATAGAACAGATGAATGCGTGGCTAATGAGTTGGTGCAGTAGAGAGGGCTTTAGTTTCCTGGATCACTGGGCCTGCTTCTGGGGAAGGTGGGACTTGTACAAGTCGGACGGGTTGCACCTGAACCAGAGCGGGACAAATATTCTTGCGGGGAGGTTTGCTAGCACTGTTCGGGGGGGTTTAAACTAAAATGGCAGGGGGTTGGGAACCTGAGCAGGGAGACAGAGGAAAGGAAAACAGGGATAAAAGCAAAAGATAGGAAGGAGAAAAACAAAAGTGGCAGTCAGAGAAATCAACGGTTTAAATCAAATGTGGCCACAGTAAATAATAATTCTAATAGGTCTAAGAGCGTTAAAAAAACAAGCCTGAAGGCTTTGGCCTAGAAATTCAGTTGCGTTTGCGCCCACTTATTGGCTATAAAGTGGTTTGCGCCTAAAGTTTTTTACCGCCTGAAATTCAGATGGACCCTAACATCGGCGTTAGCCGGTAGCGCTGCGCCGGCACCGATGACATCATCGGTGTGCGCAGCGCCCCGGTTGCAATGCTATTCCGGCCCGATGGCCAAATTCAGTTGCGGCCGCCTCGCCCGTGGCAGCCGCAAACAGCATTTGTGAAACGGGGTCTTGCAGCTCCGAAAGGCCGGCGCATAAAGGTGGAGCGGCGGCCGGCCGCTTTCCCGGCGGCGCCTGCCCGCACCTCCCTCCCCGGACTCCTGCACCACCCCCCCGCGGCACTGATGTCTGTGTCCCGCGAGCCCGGCACTTCTCCATGGTGCCGGGCTCATTTGCCAGGGGAATCCACCGGTGACCTGACGGCTGCAGGCAGCTCCTCCTTAAGAGAAGGAGGAGGCCTGCAGTACCCCAGCCTGCCGCACCGCATCGGGTGCCGCAGCGGGAGCTGAACGCCTGAAAGTGACATTTAACGCCCCTAGCGAGGCGGCCAAACCCTGCAATAGCGCCCGCCGCCGTCTTGGCCCGTCGCAACTGAATTTTAGGCGGGCGCTACGGGAATCCTGGCGAGCGCTAAATTTCGGGCGCAAAAGACCTGGCGGGGCCATACCGAATTTCTAGGCCTTTGTATCTTAATGCGAGGAGCATTTGTAATAAGGTGGATGAATTGGCTGCGCAAATAGAGGTAAACGAATATGATTTGGTTGGGATTACGGAAACGTGGCTCAAGGATGGCCAAGACTGGGAACTCAACATCCAGGGGTATTCGATAGTCAGGAAAGATAGGCAAAAAGGAAAGGGAGGTGGGGTAGCATTACTGGTTAAAGAAGGGATTAATACAATTGCAATGAAGGATATTAGCTCTGATGATGTGGAATCTGTATGGGTAGAATTGAGAAATACTAAGGGGAAAAAAACATTAGTGGGGGTGGTATATAGACCTCCAAACAGTAAGGCGGAGGTTGGGGATGGCATTAAAAGGGAAATTAAAGAAGCGTGCAATAAGGGCACAGCAGTCATCATGGGTGACTTTAATCTACATATAGATTGGGCCAACCAAATTAGTAACAATACTGTGGAGGAGAAATTCCTGGAGTGTTTACGGGATGGTTTCCTGGACCAATATGTCGAGGAACCAACCAGAGATCAGGCCATTTTAGACTGGGTATTATGTAATGAGAAAGGATTAATTAGCAATCTTGTTGTACGAGGCCCCTTGGGTCGGAGCGATCATAATATGATCAAATTCTTCATTAAGATGGAGAATGAAGTAGTTGACTCAGAGACAAGGGTCCTCAATTTAAATAAAGGAAACTACGATGGTCTGAGGAGCAAGTTGGGTAGGATTGATTGGGGAATGGCACTCAAAGGGTTGACGGTGGATAGGCAATGGCAAACATTCAAAGACCGAATGGATGAGCTACAGAATTTGTTCAACCCAGTTTGGCATAAAAATAAAACAAAAAAGGTGACTGAACCATGGCTAACAAGGGAAATTAGGGATAGCATAAGATCCAAGGAGAGGACATATAAATTGGCTAGAAAAAGCAATAATCCTGAGGATTGGGAGCAGTTTATGAGTCAACAAAGGAGGACAAAGGGATTAATTAAAAAAGGGAAAATAGAATATGAGAGTAAGCTAGCTGGGAACATAAAAACTGACTAAAAGCTTTTATAGCTATGTGAAGAGAAAAAGATTGGTGAAGTCAAGCGTAGGTCCCTTACAGTCAGAATCAGGGGGATTTATAATGGGAAACAAGGAAATGGCAGACCAACTAAATACATACTTTGGTTCTGTCTTCACAAAGGAGGACATAAATAACCTCCCAGAGATGCCGGGGAACATAGGGTCTAATGAGAGGGAGGAACTGAAAGAAATCAGATTTGTAGGGAAATGGTTTTAGGAAAATTGATGGGACGGAAGGCCGATAAATCCCCAGGGCCTGATGGTCTACATCCCAGGGTACTTAAGGAAG
Organism: Somniosus microcephalus; assembly: GCF_052327205.1. Lineage (NCBI taxonomy): Eukaryota > Metazoa > Chordata > Chondrichthyes > Squaliformes > Somniosidae > Somniosus > Somniosus microcephalus. The sequence goes on from NC_140991.1 coordinate 69,324,478, forward strand.
TGGCCCTAGAGATAGTAGATGCATTGCTGGTCATCTTCCAGAACTCGATAGACTCTGGAACAGTACCTATGGATTGGAGGGTAGCTAATGTTACCCCACTATTCAAAAAAGGTGGTAGAGAAAAAGCAGGGAATTATAGACCGGTAAGCCTGACATCGGTAGTGGGGAAAATGCTAGAGTCCAGAACCAGGGGTCATAGTCTAAGGATAAAGGGTAAGCCATTTAGGACTGAAATGAGGAGGAATTTCTTCACCCAGAGAGTGGTGAACCTGTGGAATTCTCTGCCACAGAGGGTGGTGGAGGCCAGTTCATTAAATATATTCAAGAAAGAGTTGGATATATTTCTTGAGGCTAAAGGGATCAAGGGATATGGGGAGAAGGCAGGGACAGGGTACTGAATTTGAATGATCAGCCATGATCTCATTGAATGGTGGAGCAGGCTCAAAGGGCCGAATGGCCTACTCCTGCTCCTATCTTCTATGTTTCTATGATTACTTGCAGTTGTCAGCAAGCTGATCAAATAGGTAGAAATGCGCAAGGATTGGCCATTGTCCATGCTCAGGTAAGAAGCAGCGAGGCTACAGTGTTTGATGTACCAGGCTAAGCAAATCTGGACAGGATGAGTGCGTTCCTTGCATTCCGGCCAGCAATGTTCTCGCGTAATGGTGCTGGCCCCTTCTGGCCTGTGCTGCCTCAAGTGGGTGAGCCGCAGCCTGTCGCTGCTGCTGCTGCTGCTGTTGCTGGTGCTGCTGTTGTTGCTGGATCTGCTGCTGCCTCCTCTGCTGTTGGAGATCCTCTAATGCCAAGAAGGGAAGGGAAAAAAGGCCTCCCATGCTTCTGGTAGATGCCTCCGTTGAGGAAGCGCTGAGTGAGGGTGGCGAGAGGGGCTTCCCAGGAGAAGTTTGTGAGGCTCCAACCATCCACAGCTGTGCCTAAGCCTTGAACAAGTTGCCCCAAGCCTGAAACAACAAGGTCCTGCAACCTACAAATGCTGTCTGATTAAATATCTTCTTTCCTGATTGACCTGCAGCTGAAAGTAAGCAAGCCGACATTGTTCACGCCAGGTTTCATCAGCGGGGTTCCCACCAGGCGTGTTTAACGTGGGGAAAGGCTGAAAATAGCAAGGGCCCCTTAAAATGGCATTATAGATGCCAATTATTGGTGATTAGGCTCCCGATGACCAGTCCTGCCTGCTGCGGGCGGGACTGATTCGGGTCGGATTGAAACGCCGGGGTGAAAGTCGGACGGGGCGGGGAATCGGGCGGGGGGGTCGCGACCCCCTATTTTTGCGATTTTTTTTTTTCCCCCCCCCCCCTACACGCCTGAAACCCCGCCTGACGGCTCCAGGAAAATCGACCCCATTGTATTTCACTTCTGCTGATATTCTACTATAGCCAGAGGAAATATTTTCCTAAACCAGTTCTGAACTGGCTTGTGAACTTATTATACTTGTTTTCTATATCAGAGACCAGAATACTTGGCTAAAAGTATCATGTAATAGAATGGAGGTCATTGTCTTTTGTACAATGTGTGCTGAAGAGAGGAGACAAATTCCACAGCGACCTTTTGGATATTCCAACAAATTTGCTCAGCTATAACTAGAACAAGTCCAACCATAAGAATTTCACTACTGGGCTGAAAAGCTTGTGTAATCAATATGTGATTTTCTTGAAGTATGAGCAAACAAATTTACTTAATTGATTTAAAGAATATATTTCCAGAACAGAGAGCCAAAATGAAAGAGAAACTGAACTAGTCAACAGCTCCAGTATCATTGTATCATGTGACTACCAGGATGGCAGACGGCAAACATGATGAACCTCGGTGTTTCTCGTCTACCAATTCCTATGTAGTCGAGCCTGGTCATCTAATTTTAAATGATTCAAGTGTTTTGTAAACTGACGCAATATATTTGTGGCTGATGTTATTGCTGTGTTTAAATTTCTAAATTAGGATTGTAACTTCAGAGAACAAACGCTAATGCAGTTCAAGATATTTTCCCTTCTCCTGAAGGCTCTGAGTCAGAAGGTTGGGGGTTCAATTCCCGCTCGAGACTTGAACACATAATTTAGGCTGTGCACTACTGATGGAGTACTACACTGTCGGAGGTGTCGCCTTTCAAATGAGACATTAAACTGAGTCGGCACAAATTGGCTGCTGACCTCAGATGCTATATAAATGTGTTAGATCCGTGGTTCAGTGGATAAATAATTACACGGATGCTGTACATAAACAAATAACAGGTCTTTACTGGAGGAGGGTAATCTCTAGACTGGGGTACAGAGGCATGCGCACAGCTTATATACCGGTGTGGTCACTGCCGGTACTACAGTATACAGGAGCTGTAAAAAGTAGTTCTGACTTAAAGCACATACACTATAATTCCTCCCTTTTTAGATTAATACTACCCCCTTAATATTCAAATAACAATTACATTTTTACATGTACATTCAATAACAAAAGTCCATTTATAGATTCAGCCTTTCGGGATAGCGCCTTTCCGGAGGTTCTTGTTCTTGGTGCAGAGGCGATTCTGACCCCCTTTCATCGGGTAGTTCATCGGGTTCCACTGCTACTGGGTCTGAAGTAGATACTACCGGTATGTCGGGTTCATCCCCAGGTACTCGAGACATGGGGTTGACGCATTCCTGTGATGCTAAGATCTGATCGACGTGGCGTCTCACAATGTTCTCCCCGACATCCACTGTGTACATTAATGGCCCCTGCCTTGTACATATCGTTCCGGGTTGCCACTTCTCTGTTCGATAGTCCCGGGCCAAGACTGGTTGCCCTACATTGAAGCTCCTTGTCGGCTTCTCGTTGATGTGCTGGAATTGTTAGTCCTCAACATTTCTTCGCACATTTGGTCTGAGCAAGTCCAGACGAGATCTCAACCTTCGGTTAAAGAACATCATGGCCGGGGTTTGGTTGGTAACTGCATGTGTCGCGTTTTGGTAGGCTAATAAGAAATTGTCCATCTTATGTTGTAGTGGAATTTCCTCGACGCACATGGCCTTTATTGCCTTCTTAAAGGTTTGTACGAACTCGTCGGACACAAACTGTGGTCCATTAGCAGAGCAGATCTGCTCTGGTAATCCGTTTCTGGCAAATATGGTCCGTAGGACTGCAATCGTTTTCTCTGTAGTGGTTGAAGACATCTTTATCACCTCAGGGCACTTTGAATGAGCATCCACTGCTATTAAGTACATTGAGTCCATGAATGGACCAGCGAAATCAATGTGCACCCATTGCCATGGAGAGGAGGGCCACTCTCATGGGTGTAGAGGGGCATGTGGTGGTGCATCATGGACCTTCTGGCATCCTAAGCAGCTCTTAGTTAGGTCTTCGATTTGTTGATCGATTCCCGGCCAACACACATAAGCCCTAGCTAGGCTTTTCCTTTTCACTCCCCCCAGATGACCTTCATGTAGCTCATTTAGCACTCTCTCCCTTAACCTGGGTGGAATCACCACTCTGGATCCACACATCACTGTTCCCTGGCATACTGACAGCTGTTCTCTTCTGGATGAGAATGCTGGCAACAGTGAGTTGCCATGTGTTGGCCATCCCCTCACCGTCAATTCATATACCTGTGACAGCGTCGGATCATTGCGGGTCTCCTTCTCTATATCCGCGTTTGTTACTGGCAATCGTTCAATTATCGACGAATAAAATATCTCGATAGAGTCCACTGCTGGTGCTTCCTCCACAGTAGGCAGTGGCAGGCGCGATAGCCCATCAGCATTCCCATGCTGTCTCATGCCTTTATATTCTATTTCATATTGATTCGCCCCTAGAAACAGGGACCATCTTTGTAACCGCTGTGCAGTCATTACTGGCACGCCCTTCTTAGGATTAAAGATGGAGACAAGTGGTTGGTGGTCAGTCAGCAAGGTGAACTTCTGTCCATGCAGATAGTGGTTGAATTTTTTTACTCCCCATACTAGGCTGAGGGCCTCCCTGTCATTCTGGGCGTAGTTGCGCTCGGCTGAGGTTAGTGACCGAGACGCAAAGGCTACTGGCCTCTCCAACCCGTCTGGGAATTTGTGCGACAGCACCGCTCCAATGCCGTAGGGTGATGCATCACATGCCAAACAAATTGGTAGTGCTGGGTTGAAATGGGCCAACACCTCTTTTGGTGTGATCAATTCTTTACACTTCTGGAAAGCTCATCTACGTTCGTCATCCCACTTCCATGGTACCCCTGTTTGCAGTAGGGTGTTCAGCGGGTGTAATACCGTAGACAAATTTGGTAAGAACTTGTGGTAATAGTTTACCAGCCCGAGGAACGACCTCAGTTGTGACACATTTTCCGGTGCTGGAGCCGTGACTACTGCCTCTATCTTGTCAGGGGACTTATGTAACCCCTCTTCATCGATGACGTGGCCGCAATACGAGATCTGTTTCTGGAAAAACTCGCACTTGTGGTGATTAGCTCGTAGCCCATATTCCTTTAATCTGGCGAGCACCTTCTCCAAGTTAGCGAGGTGATCACCGTCATTTTCGCCCGTGACCAAGATGTCGTCCAAATAACACTGGGTCCCTGGAATCCCTTGCAGGACCTGATCCATCGCCCTTTGCCAGATAGCCGGAGCCAAGGCTACTCCAAACACCAGCCGGTTGTATTGATAGAGACCTTTATGGGTGTTGATCGTAAGGTAATGTTTCGAAGCATCTTCTACCTCCATTTGCAAGTACGCCTGGGCTAGATCAATTTTGGTGAAGCGTTTACCACCAGATAGCGAGGCGAAAATATCCTCAATTCGTGGAAGCGGATATTGCACCGTGTGAAGGACTGGGTTCACTCTCACCTTAAAATCCCCACAGATGCGGACCTTCTTTGGTTCCCCAGGCGTATTACTCAACGACCTCTTCATTACAGGAATGATGGGTGTAGCCCACTCGCTCCAGTCCACTTTGGACAGTACTCCTGAACGTTCCAACCCTTCCAGCTCTGCTTCAACCGCTGGTCTGATCGCATAAGGCACTGGTCTGGCCTTCAGAAACTTTGGGCTTGCATTATCCTCTATTTTAATTGTTGCTGTTATTCCTTTTAGTGTTCCTAGTCCCTCCTGGAACACTTCTTTTGCGTCAGTTAGCATTTTTGACAGTCGTCCAGGTGTGACGTCGTCATCCTTTTTGGCCTCCACCTTCAGTGCCTGTATGGAATGCCAATCTAACTGTATCTTCCGGATCCATTCACGTCCTAGCAGTGGTGGTCCTCCATTTGGTAATACATATATATCCATTTTAGGTATTTCCTGACCTTTATATGTCACTTTCACCCTTATTTTTCCTTTGGGGTAGACGTATACGTCTTCAAGACAATCTCTGTAGCTTTCAAGGGTATGTGTGAAAATAGCCGCTTGTAGTCTCTTTGATTTATGACTGTTAGAGCTGACCCTGTGTCCAATTCCATTTCCACTTGGACTCCGTCTATCTTGAATGTAACCCAGATAGTCTGGTGATCCTCCATTTCAGTTACATTATGTAGGTTCAGACAACCCAGCTCCTTGCTTCCGGAGTCTGTGTCACTTTTCTGTTCGTCTGAACCACTGTCCATCACCTGGTGTACCTTTTTGTACTTCTCCTGTGGAGATTTCTTACTGTTGGTTTTCTTCCCAGACCTGCAGACTCTTGCTATGTGTCCTGCTTTCCCACACTGTCTGCACACTTGGTCCTTGAGCCAACAATCTTTCTGGTCATGTGTTGTTCTGCCACAGCGATAGCACTTCCCTGTTCCATAGGTCATTTCGTTGGTGCCATATTCTTGCGGTCTCCGTTGTATCTCTGCAGCGCCCCTTGCGGCTGCTTCGTGTGATACTGCCATACTGAAAGCTGTTGTGTATGTACCTTTAAGGGAATAACTGGTCTCAGACTGCAGTACCGGCAGTGACCACCCCTGTATAAAAGGCCCTAGCAGGCTTCTGTAGTTTCAGTTTCCAGGTTGTCTCCATTCAGTAAAGACTTGTTATAATCAACTCCTGCAGTCCGTGTCTCAATTATACACGGACATAATACTGGCGACGAGTAAGAAATGAACTTACCTGCAACTCGGCAGCACCTCAGACGACGTTATTGAAGGTCGAAGCCAGAAGAAAGAAAAAAAAATAATACAAAGAAACTCGAGGAACGGGCGTCGACCGTGGGCAACCGCCCTCCAAATCATCGAATTGAAAAGTGCAGGAGAGACTGTCGAGAGCCAGGCTTGGTTCTCCAGTCTGTGGTTTCCCAGCTAATTGGGCTGGTGGCAGGTAGTGCACTGATCCTTCCTGGGCTGCGGCGGGCTAGAGTTCGATCGGGTGGCTCTGCAACGGGGCCGGGCAGCGAGTCGGGAAGCAAAGAGAGAGAGAGAGGGTGGAGCACACAGGGCACGGCCGGTGCTTCGAATCCGGGCAGCGTTCGGACCTAAGTAGAGGTAGGGAAGTGTCCCAGAGGGTCCGCTCCACGACGGGAACGGTTCTTCAATTAACAGAGCAAAATTTGAAGCGCGATAGAAAAATAAAAATACCGCGGAGAGCGGCGTTGGCAGCAGCGATCGGGGAGGCGCGAAGACCATAGGGCGTCGCCATTACAGGATAGTAAAATAAATATAATCGCCAGCAACAGTGTTGGCAGCAGCGGCAGCGGCGGGAAAGCACGGGAGGCGCCATCTTAACTCGGCGGGGAAGAAGGAAAAGCGCGGGAGGCGCCATTTTGATCCATCGGGAACTAATGCAAAGCGCGGGAGGTGCCATCTTAGATTTTCAAGATGCCAAAGACTGGTGATATCACTGCCTTCGATAATGCAAATGAAGACTGGACCACGTATGTGGAAAGAGTCGAGGTATATTGCGAGGCAAACGAAATAGCCGATGAGAAAAAGGGATCGGTATTGCTAAATTTAATGGCCGCAAGAACGTACGGCCTATTGCGGGACCTGATTACTCCAGCCAAACCGAAGGCGAAGAGTTTTAACGAAATTGTTGCTATCCTACAGGAACACCTAAATCCTACACCGCTGCTGATAGCAGAAAGATTTAAATTCCACAGGAGAAATCAGCATAAAAATGAGAGCAATGCTGATTACCTTACGGAACTACGCAAGCTATCAAAGCACTGCCAGTTCGGAGCAGGACTGGCAGATACCTTACGGGACAAATTTGTCTGTGGACTCCTGAGTGAAGGAACCCAGAAGAGGTTACTCTCAGAGAAAGAGCTGACGCTAGATAAGGCTTTCAGCGTGGCAGTATCGTACGAAGCAGCAGCAAGGGGAGCTGCGGAAATACAACAAAAGCCACAGGAATACGGCACCCATGAAATGACACGGGGATTTGCAAAATGTTATCGCTGCGGCAGAACAAACCATGACCAGAAGGACTGCTGGTACAAGGACAAAATATGCAGGCAATGCGGAAAGATGGGACACATTGCATGAGTTTGCAGGTCTGGGAAGAAGACCAACGACAACAAAAAGGCTGCAAAGGAACCGTACAGGAAAGTACAAAAGATGACGGACAGTAGTTCCGAAGAACAGATGAGCGATAGTGAATCTGGGAACAAGAGACTAAGCTGTCTCAAACTTCACAACGTAATCGCAAAAGAGGATCACTGAACCATTTGGGTCACCCTCATGATAGCAGGGTCCCAAGTCAAAATGGAATTGGATACAGGATCAGCTCTAACCGTCATGAATCAACGAGACTATGAGCGGCTATTCTCACACATACCCTTGAGAGAGACATCCATTGTCTTGAGGACATATACGGGGCAAAAAGTATACCCCAGAGGAAAAATAAGGGTGCCTGTCGAATACAACGGCAAGAAAATACGGAAATTGTATCTCTACATTCTGCAAGATGGTGGACCACAGTTATTGGGATGTGAATGGATCAGAAAGATAAGTTTAGACTGGCACTCCATTCAGGCACTGACGGTGGCTGGTAAAAAGGATGATGACGTCACTCCTGGATGATTGTCAACAATCTTAGCTGACGCCAAAGAGGTATTTCAACAAGAACTGGGCACTCTTAAAGGCATAACCGCCTCGATAAAAATAGAGGAGAATGCAATTCCCAAGTTTTCAAAGCAAGACCGGTACCATATGCAATTCGCCCAGCCGTCGAGGCAGAGCTGGAGAATCTGGAGAATGCAGGCGTGTTATCTAAGGTAGACTGGAGCGAGTGGGCGACACCCATCGTTCCTGTCATGAAGAAAACGTTAAACAATAAGTCTGAGGAGCCAAGGAAGGTTCGCATCTGTGGGGACGTCAAGGTGACGGTGAACCCAGTCCTTCACACAGTACAATATCCTCTTCCAAAGATAGAAGATATCTTCGCCTCACTATCTGGAGGGAAGCGTTTTACAAAAATTGACCTAGCACAAGCATATTTGCAGATGGAGGTTGAAGAATCCTCTAGGAAGTATCTCACGATAAACACTCACAAAGGTCTTTACCAGTATAATTGACTGGTATTCGGAGTAGCATCAGCTCCGGCGATATGGCAAAGAACGATGGAACAAGTCCTGCAAGGAATTCCGGGGACTCAGTGTTACTTGGACGACATCCTAGTGACAGGTGAAGATGACAGTGAACACCTTGCCAACCTAGAGCAGGTGCTCACTAGACTACGTGAACATGGGCTACGAGCCAATCGCCCCAAGTGCGAGTTTTTTAAGAAACAGATATCGTATTGTGGCCACGTGATTGATGAAGAGGGGTTGCATAAGTCCCCTGACAAAATTGAAGCGGTAGTTAAGGCTCCAGCGCCTGAAAATGTGTCGCAACTGAGGTCATTCCTCGGTTTGGTGAATTACTACCATAAGTTTTTGCCGAATTTGTCCACAATTCTGCATCCACTGAACGCCCTACTACGAACGGGGGTAGCATGGAAATGGAGCGATGAATGTAAGCGGGCCTTTCAGAAGAGTAAGGACTTAATCACTTCAAGAGAAGTATTGGCTCACTACAACCCATCACTACCGATAAGACTGGCGTGTGATGCGTCTCCCTACGGCATTGGGGCGGCACTGTCACACAAATTCCTTGATGGTTCAGAGAGGCCGATAGCTTTTGTGTCACGCTCGTTAACTTCAGCCGAGCGTAAATACACCCAGATTGACAGAGGCCCTCAGCCTGGTGTGGGGGGTGAAGAAGTTCAATCACTACCTGCACAGTCAGAAATTTACTCTACTAACTGATCATCAACCTCTCGTCTCCATTTTCAACCCTCAGAAGGGCGTACCGATAATGACGGCACAACGGCTACAGAGGTGGTCCCTTTTCCTAGGGGCACACCAATATGACATCGAGTACAAAGGAACTAAACAGCATGGGAATGCTGATGGATTGTCACGCCTACCGTTGCCGACGGTGGAAGAAGAACTGGCAGTGGATCCAGTGGAGTTATTCCACTCGACTATAGTTGAATGTCTCCCTGTGACGAATGCAAACATAGAAAAGGAAACACGAAATGACCCGACACTCTCCTGGGTCTATGATTTAACGGTGAAGGGTTGGCCAGCACATGGTGAACCACTGCTGCCAGCATTCTCGCCGAGAAGAGAACAGCTGTCAGTGTGCAGAGGAACCTTGATGTGTGGATCCAGAGTAGTAATTCCACCCAAATTGAAGGATAGAGTGCTCAATGAGCTTCATGAGGGTCATCTGGGAGGGGTAAAAATGAAGAACTTAGCCAGAGCGTTTGTGTGGTGGCCGGGAATCGATAGAGAAATCGAGGAGATGACCAAGAGCTGTACAGGATGCCAGAAGAACCTGATATCCCAAAGAGGCGTTATCCAGACAGAATCAGGAAGTCTCCTCAAAGACTGAACTTATAATTGCTTAACTTCAACCAATGTATCTAGCAACCATAATTGTAATTGTAATTAGTTATTATTTAGTTGTTAAATGAATGTTATGTACTGTTTATCTAAAAGGGGAGGAATTGTTGTGTATGTACCTTTAAGGAAATAACTGGTCTCAGACTGCAGTACCGGCAGTGACCACCCCTGTATAAAAGGCCCTAGCAGGCTTCTGTAGTTTCAGTTTCCAGGTTGTCCCCATTCAGTAAAGACTTGTTATAATCAACTCCTGCAGTCCGTGTCTCAATTATACACGGACATAATAAAAGCTTTGTCCAGCGTAAGGTCCTTTTCTGATAGAAGCCGTTTCTGGGTTCTTTCACTTTGTAGCCCACACACAAACTTGTCCCTTACCGTGTCTGCTAGTCCTGCTCCAAACTGGCAGTATTTCGATAGCTTGCGCAGTTCCGTTAGGTACTCAGCATTGCTTTCGTCTTTGTGTTGGTTCCTTTTATGGAACTTAAATCGTTCTGCTATCAGCAGCGGTGTGGGGTTTAAGTGGTCCTGTAGGATTTCTACTATGCTTTCAAAATTCTTGTTTACCGGCTTCTCTGGGGTTATTAGATTTCACAGTAACCCATAAGTTTTTGCACCCATGGAATTTAACAGAACCAGTGCTTTATTAGCATCTGGCACTTCATTCGCCCTGCAGTACACCTCAATATGTTCCACATATGTCGCCCAATCTTCGACTTCATTGTCGAACGTAGAGATACTGCCACTCTTCGGCATCCTTGGTTGTGCGTTAACTATCACCAATGGCGCCTCCCGCGCTTCCCCTTCTTCTCCGCTGGCACAAAATGGCGTCTCCCGTGCTTTCCTTCCTTCCCGCGCTCGCCCGTCTTCTCTGCTGCGGCTTCGCAAAATGGCGTCTCCCGCGCTCTTGCTTCTTCTCCGCGGCTCAATGGCGCCTCCCGCGCTCTCCCTGCTTCTCCGCGGCTCAATGGCGTCTCCCGCACTCTCCCTGCTTCTCCGCGGCTCAATGGCGTCTCCCCTTGCTTCGCCCCGCGGACCCTGATCAGCCCGTGATCCCTGGCTGTGCTCTGCGCGTTCTTCTCTTGGTATTTGTCGACGCCGCTCAGTCTAGAACCCGGCTGTTTCTTACCCTCTCTCTCTCCGGTTTGCAGTATTTTCCCTCGACGCCACTCGGTGATCAACCCCCTGCTGCGCCCTGCTCTCTTCACCCTCTTTCTTACCCCGTCGACGCTGCCCGGCTCTCTCTCTCTGCCATCGGTCAGCTCCAGCCGCCGCTGCTTGGGAAGGGCCTGCTCTGGACCTGTCGTCGGTCTCTTACTGCTCGTTGTGGCTGGGGAACCAAGCCCGGCTCTCCACAGCCTCCCCAGCGAAGTTGGACCTCTGCCTGACTGCTGGGCGGTTGCTCGCAGTCGACGCCCGTGTTCCTGGACTCGACTTTTTTTTTATGTTGCAGGTAGATTCGCATCAACACTCGTCGCCACTGTTAAATCCGTGGTTCAGTGGATAAATAATTACACGGATGCTGTACATAAACAAATAACAGGTCTTTACTGGAGGAGGGTAATCTCTAGACTGGGGTACAGAGGCATGCGCACAGCTTATATACCGGTGTGGTCACTGCCGGTACTACAGTATACAGGAGCTGTAAAAAGTAGTTCTGACTTAAAGCACATACACTGCAAAATGCAAGTTCTTTCTTTCTGTCAGATATCCACTGAAGTTACATCGGAGCAATTAGAGGCTAAGGGTTCTAATAACTTTTTTAAAATGCTGTACAAAAAGGCACTTAAGCTAATATGCTTCATTGAGGTGTTTAATTCATCACCCTAAATTGCCCCCATCATTACCGATGCCAGTGACATTCACTGTGTGTTATATAACTTAAAATGCTCACTTCAGACACATTCCTGGTTTGGAAGGACAACATCTGGAATATGCTAAGGTTTTAGAGTGCACTGGTCCAACCTCATTTACAATACTGTGTTCATTCCCGGACACCATGCTACAAAAGGACACACATCTGTCGGGAAGGGGCAGAGAAGAGCAACAGGAATGATCCCACATGTAAAGGGGGTTGAGTTATGAGGTAAGATTAGCAAAGTTACATCTCAGAAGTCTGGAGAGAAGAGATGAGCTCACTGAGGTTTACAATCTACTCCTGATAATGGGAAGTCATTTATTTTGCACTGAAAATGTTTTAAATATCCAATCATTTGAATTAAGCAATGTAAATATAACAGCAAAATGGAAATTTAGTGCTGAAAAATATTGAGTTAAGAACATAAGAACATATGGGATTAAGTTGAATTAAGTGACTTTGAATTAAGAGGTACTGCACGTTATCAGTTAGATAGAGTAAACCTAGACTTCAAAGTAGGTCAGGCTAGTAGGAGCGGAAGACATAGTCTAGAATAGTGGAAAATACATTTGGAGCAGATATTATGAAGAACTGCTTTACAAAGGGTGGTAACTGTCGGAAGTAATCTCCCAGATGGAATATTAGAGAACAAAAACATTAGGAGCAATCAAACTCCAATTGACTGGGGAGTTGACAGAAGAAAGAACAAAATAAAGACTTGCATTTATATAGCACCTTTCACGACTTCACGACAAAGCTCTTTAGAGCCAATTAAGGTCTTTTAAAGTGCAGTCATTATTGTAATGTAGGGAATGCAACTGCCATTTTGTGCACGGAAAAGTCCCACAAACAGCAATGTGATAATGAACAGATAATCTGTTTTTAGGTGTTGCTTGAGGGATAAATATTGGCCAGGACACTGAAGAAAGCACCCCTGCTCGTCTTCAAAATTGTGCCATGTGTTGTGTATGTACCTTTAAGAGAGAACTGACTTTATACTGTAGTACCGGCAGTGACCACACCTGTATATAAAGCCATAGCAGGCTTCTGTACTTTCAGTTTAAGCTTACCCTCTGTTCAGTAAATACCTGTTATGATTGTTCTCCTGCAGTCCGTGTATTATTGATACGTGGACACTACACTGGCGACGAGCAGGTTCGAACTCACCTGCACTACTGCATCACCTCACGGGGATCTTTCCCTGAAAAGAAGCTTCTTGGAGGTCAAAGTCAGAGCAACGGGCGTCGACCGCGGGCAACCGCCCAGGGATCCATCGGATTTCGGAGAATTGCAGGGGAGGCTGTGGAGAACTGGGCTTGGCTCCCCAGTCAAGGTGTTCCAGCAAATCGTGCTGGTAGCAGGTAGTGCGCTGACCCTTCCGGACTGCAGCGGGCTCGAGCTCGATCGAGCGGCTCTGCAAAGGGGCCGTGCAGCGTCGTCGGGAGGAAAAGAGAGAGAGAGGGGGTGGAGCGCACAAGGCGCGGTCGGTGCTCAAGAACCGGGCAGCGTAGAGAAAATAAAACGAGGGGAAGGAAAAGTGAGACGCACCAAAGCCGCAGGTCGCCGCCATTACCCTGTAGAACGCTTGGAGCAGCGTGGCAGCAAGGGGAAGAAGGAAAAGCGCGGGAGGCGCCATTTTATTCCATTGGGGAAGAAGGAAAAGCGCAGGAGGTGCCATTTTAATCCATTGGGGAAGAAGAAAAAGCGTGGGAGGCGCCATTTTAAACCACCCAAGATGCCGAAGAGTGGCAGTATCACTGCTTTCGACAACGAGGTAGAAGACTGGGCCATGTATGTGGAAAGAATTGAAGTGTACTGCAAGGCAAATGAGCTGGCCGATGGAAAGAAGACGTCGGTATTATTAAATTTGATGGGCGCGAGAACGTACGGCCTATTGCGGAATTTAATTACCCCAGCTAAACCAATGGAGAAAAGTTTTGAAGAGATTGTTAATATCTTACAGGAACACCTAAACCCTACACCGCTGCTGATAGCAGAAAGATTCAAGTTCCATAAAAGAAACCAGCACAAAGATGAGAGCAATGCTGACTATCTTACGGAACTACGCAAGTTATCGAAGCAATGCCAGTTCGGAGCAGGACTGGCAGACACCTTAAGGGATAAGTTTGTCTGCGGGCTCCAGAGTGAAGGAACCCAGAAACAACTACTTTCGGAAAAGGACCTGACGCTAGAACAGGCTTTCAGCGTGGCAGTATCCTACGAAGCAGCAGCACGGGGAGCTGCGGAAATACAACAGAAACCACAAGAATACAGCGCTAACGAAATGGCGTATGGACCAGAAAAGTGCTATCGCTGCGGCAGGACAACCCATGATCAGAAGGACTGCTGGTTTAAGGACAAAGTATGCAGGCAATGTGGGAAAATGGGACACATAGCAAGAGTCTGCAGGCCGGTAAAGAAAACCAACACTAAAAGAACTACTAAGGAAAAGTACAAGAAAGTAAAAAAAATGACAGACAGTAGTTCAGAAGGTCAGGAGAGTGATAATGACTCCGGGAGCAGGAGACTAAGTTGTCTAAAGTTACACAACATGATCACAAAGGAGGATCACCAAACCATTTGGGTCACCCTCATGATAGCAGGGTCCCAAGTAAAGATGGAATTGGACACAGGATCAGCCCTAACTGTCATGAATCGATGAGACAATGAGCGGCTATTCTCACACATACCCTTGAAGAACACGTCCATTGTATTGAAGACATACACGGGGCAAAAAGTCTACCCCAGAGGAAAAATAAGGGTGCCAGTTAAATACAACGGCAAGGAAACACAGAAACTGTATCTATATATACTACAAGATGGAGGACCACCATTATTGGGACGTGAATGGATCTGAAAAATACAATTGGATTGGCATTCCATTCAGGCGCTAACTGTGGCTGACAAAAAGGATGACGACGTCACACCTGGACGACTGTCAAAAATTCTAACTGACGCGAAAGAGGTGTTCCAACAAGGACTTGGGACTCTAAAAGGAGTAACAGCAACGATAAAAATCGAAGATAACGCAAACCCAAATTTTTTTAAGGCCAGACCGGTACCGTACGCGATCCGCCCAGCCGTTGAAGCAGAGCTGGAGAGTCTGGAGCGTTCGGGTGTGCTGTCCAAGGTGGACTGGAGTGAGTGGGCCACACCCATCGTTCCTGTAATGAAGAAATCATTGAGCAGCACGCCTGGGGAGCCGAAGAAGGTTCGCATCTATGGGGACTTCAAGGTAACTGTGAACACAGTCCTGCACACAGTACAATATCCACTTCCACGGATAGAAGATATTTTCGCCTCACTATCTGGAGGGAAACGCTTTACGAAGATTGATCTGGCCCAAGCGTATCTACAAATGGAGGTGGAAGAAGCATCTAGGAAATACATCACGATAAACACTCACAAAGGTCTTTACCAGTACAACCGACTGGTATTCGGGGTAGCATCAGCCCCGGCTATTTGGCAGAGGGCGATGGAACAAGTCCTGCAAGGGTTCCCGGGGACCCAGTGTTATTTGGACGACATCCTGGTTATGGGCGAAAATGACAGTGAACACCTTGCCAATCTGGAGCAGGTGCTCACTAGATTACAAGAATATGGGCTACGAGCCAACCGCCCCAAATGCGAGTTCTTCAGGAGACAAATCTTGTATTGTGGCCACATGATTGATGAGGAAGGATTGCATAAGTCCCCAGACAAGGTTGAGGCAGTAGTCAAGGCTCCAGCACCGGAAAATGCGTCGCAACTGAGGTCATTCCTCGGGTTGGTGAACTACTACCATAAGTTCTTGCCGAATTTATCTACAATTCTGCACCCACTGAATGCCCTGCTGCAAACTGGAGTAACATGGACATGGAGTGATGAGTGTAAGCGTGCCTTTCAGAAATGTAAATGCCTAATCACTTCAAAGGAAGTATTGGCCCACTACAATCCAACACTACCGATTCGGTTGGCATGTGATGCGTCTCCCTACGGCATTGGAGCGGTGCTGTCACACAAATTCCTTGACGGTTCAGAGAGGCCAATAGCCTTTGCATCACGCTCGTTAACCTCAGCCGAGCGTAACTACGCCCAGATTGACAGGGAGGCCCTCAGCCTGGTGTGGGGGGTGAAGAAGTTCAATCACTATCTGCACGGGCAGAAATTCACCCTACTGACTGATCATCAGCCTCTGGTCTCCATTTTTAACCCAAAGAAGGGCGTTCCGGTGATGACGGCGCAACGGCTGCAAAGATGGTCACTTTTTCTAGGGGCACATCGGTACGACATAGAGTACAAGGGTACGAACCAGCATGGAAATGCTGATGGGCTGTCGCGCCTACCGTTGCCTACGGTGGAGGAAGCACCTGCAGTGGACCCTGTTGAGATATTCCATTCGACCATAGTCGAATGTCTACCTGTTACAAACTCAAGTATAGAGAAGGAAACCCGAAATGACCCGACACTCTCTCGGGTCTATGATTTGACGGTGAAGGGATGGCCAGCACATGGCGACTCACTGTTGCCAGCATTCTCGCCAAGGAGAGAACATCTGTCAGTGTGCCGGGGGACCTTGATGTGTGGATCCCGAGTGGTAATTCCACCCAAGTTGAGAGATAGAGTGCTCAATGAGCTTCATGAGGGCCATCTGGGAGGGGTAAAAATGAAGAGCCTAGCCAGGGCGTTTGTGTGGTGGCCGGGAATCGGTAAAGAAATCGAGGATATGACCAAGAGATGCACAGGATGCCAGAAGGTCCAAAACGCTCCACCACAGGCCCCGCTACACCCATGGGAGTGGCCCTCATCTCCATGGCAACGGGTACACATTGATTTTGCTGGTCCATTTATGGACTCAATGTTTCTAATCGCCATGGATGCCCATTCGAAATAGCTAGAGGTCATCAAAATGTCCTCCACCACCACAGAGAAAACTATTGCAGTCCTACGGACCATCTTCGCCAGGAATGGCTTGCCAGAACAGATTTGCTCCGACAATGGGCCACAGTTTGTGTCAGAGGATTTCCGGAGGTTTCTGAGGAATAATGGGGTGAAACATTACACACCTGCCCCATATCATCCAGCCACAAATGGATTGGCTGAGAGGTTTGTTCAGACCTTTAAAAAGGCAATAAAGGCGATGTATAATGACGACATACCGCTACAACACAAGGTGGATAATTTCTTGTTTGCTTACCGGAATGCGACACATGCAGTCACCAACCAAGCTCCAGCCATAATGTTCTTCAACCGAAGGCTAAGATGTCATCTGGATTTGCTCAAACCAAACATAAGACGAGATGTTGAGGATAAGCAATTCCAGCACATCAATGAGAAGCCAACCAGGAGCTTCAAGATAGGGCAACCAGTCTTGGCCTGTGACTACCGAACAGAAAAATGGCAGCCAGGAACGATATGCACACAGCAAGGACCACTAATGTACACAGTGGACGTTGGAGAGAGCATTATGAGACGCCATGCTGACCAGATTCTAGAGTCACAGGAACAAGCCAAACCCATACCACGAGCATGTGCACCTGGTAATGAACCCGAAGTACAGATTGCGTCTACCTCAGAATCAGTGGTATTGGAAGCTGACGAACCAACCAATGACAATGAGCCAGAATCGACTCCGCCGCAAGAACAGGATACTCGAGAAAGGCGCTATCCAGTCAGGATCAGGAAGCCTCCTCAAAGACTGAATTTATAAATGATTATTTCAGTTGATGTATATAGTACAGAGAAAATTGTAATTGTAATTAGTTATTATTTAATTGTTAAATGAATGTTATGTACTGTTTATCTAAAAGGGGAGGAATTGTTGTGTATGTGCCTTTAAGAGAGAACTGACTTTATACTGTAGTACCGGCAGTGACCACACCTGTATATAAAGCCATAGCAGGCTTCTGTACTTTCAGTTTAAGCTTACTCTCTGTTCAGTAAATACCTGTTATTATTGTTCTCCTGCAGTCCGTGTATTATTGATACGCGGACACTACACCATGGGATCTTTTATATCCACCCGAGAGATCAGAGCGGGCCTCGGTTTAATGTCTCATCCGAAAGACGGCACCTCCAACATTGCAACACTCCCTCAGTGCTGCACTGGAGTGTCAGCCTAGCTTTTGTGGGAGTTGAACCCACAACCTTCTGACTCAGAGATGAGAGTGGTCCCGACTGAGCCACTGCTGACACATTTGAGCTACTGAAGGGATGAGTTTTGATGGGACAAATTGTGGCGGAGACCACATAGGGACAATAACACAATGTATAGCCAATGCTGTTATATGTACCTAAACATAATTCACCTTGTATAGCAATGTTGTGATATGTGCATGCTGGGTTGGGTGATTGGTGCAGGGTCACTTTAAGAGCGTCGGGAACGTGATGATGTCATGACGTCGGTTGCGTGGTGTCGTCATAGCCCCTGCACGGGGCTGAGCCTTCAGACCTCGTGGAGATTGATTAAAGTAAGACACGTTTTGTTTTTGCTTAAAGAAAAGTCTCAGCCTGTTGATTTCTGTCGACTCCAACATTGGTGACCCCGCTGCTCTTTTGGACGATTCCAAAGCCTCATCTGAAATGGCGGCGAATGCCGTTTCCGTTAAATTACCCGAGTTTTGGGAACGACAGGCTGCCGCTTGGTTCGCCCAGTCCGAGGCTCAATTTGTGATCCGGGACATCACCGCGGACGACACGAGGTACTACTACGTCATCTCTGCTCTCGGCAGCTCCACCGCAGCCAGAATCGTGAACCTGCTCGAAAACCCCCCGGAGCTCAACAAATACGAAACACTGAAGGCGCACCTCTTACGAACTTTCGGACTCACCGAAGCCAAATGCGCACGCCGGCTTCTCTCTCTACCCAGGCTTGGCGACTCCAAGCCCTCGGAGCTGATGGACCACATGCTGGCCCTCCTGAGCACACACACGCCGTGCTTCCTCTTCAAGGAACTGTTCCTCCAACAGCTGCCAGGTCAGGTACGGTCGGCGTTAGCCAACTCTTCCTCTACCAATTTCCATGACCTGGCCAAGGAGGCCGACAAATTTTTCTCCACCGGGCAACAGTACTGCATGGCCACGTGGAGCCCTGCCCCCACGGATACAGCCCAACAGCTCAAGCCTCTGCTTTTACCATGCGCAATTCGGCCCCAAAGCTCGCTATCGCCAAAGCCGAGTTCGACACCATGGAGCGCCTCGGCATCATCCGCCAGTCGAACAGTCTATGGGCTTCGCCCCTCCACATTGCCCCGAAACCAGGCGGCGGGTGGCGCCCATGCGGAGAC
This sequence comes from Somniosus microcephalus, assembly GCF_052327205.1. Taxonomy (NCBI): domain Eukaryota; kingdom Metazoa; phylum Chordata; class Chondrichthyes; order Squaliformes; family Somniosidae; genus Somniosus; species Somniosus microcephalus. The sequence continues at coordinate 69,343,420 of NC_140991.1, forward strand.
TACCGCCGCCTCAACGACGCGACGACCCCCGACCGCTATCCGATTCCACACATCCAGGGCTTTTCCACCCGCCTGGCCGGGAAAGTGGTATTCTCGAAAGTGGACCTCGTCCGGGGTTATCACCAGGTCCCCGTCCGACCACAGGACGTCCCGAAGACCGCGGTGATCACCCCGTTCGGGCTATTCGAATTTCTCCGCATGCCATTCGGCCTCAAAAACGCCGCACAGGCTCTTCAGCGCCTAATGGACACCATGTTACGGGACCTGACGTTCCTGTTCGTATACCTGGACGACATTCTCATCGCCAGCGCCTCCAGGACAGTACATGTGTCCCACCTCTGGACTCTTTTCGAACGACTCAGCCAACATGGCCTAATCGTCAACCCGGCCAAGTGCCAGTTCGGGCTGTCCTCAATCGACTTTCTCGGGCACCGCATCATGAAGGACGGAGCGGTGCCACTCCCATCGAAAGTGGAGGCCGTGATGGACTTCCCGCGACCCCTCACCGTGAAGGCCCTGCAGGAGTTTTTGGGCATGGTGAACTTTTACCATCGTTTTGTCCCCCGAGCAGCCCAGCTTATGCGGCCCCTTTACGAGGCCCTCAAAGGCAAGCCCGACAAACTCGCCGTCAACTGGTCTGATGAGATGGCCAATTCTTTCACAGACACAAAAAGGGCCCTGGCTAACGCGACCATGCTGGCGCATCCGTTGCCCGATGCACCGATCGCTCTCGCCACCGATGCCTCGGACTATGTGGTCGGCGCCGTCCATGAACAGTGGATCAACGGCGCCTGGCAGCCGCTCGCCTTCTTCAGCCAGCAGCTCCGCCCCAACGAGCGGAAGTACAGCACCTTTGATCGCGAGCTTCTCGGCCTCTACCTCGCCGTCCGACACTTCCGTTTCCTGCTGGAGGCCCGCCCGTTCACGGCGTTCGTGGACCACAAGCCGTTGACCTTCGCCATGGCCAAAGCCTCCGAGCCGCCACCCATCAGCAACACCAGTTCACCTTCATTTCGGAGTTTACAACGGACATCCAGCATGTGGTTGGGAAAGACAACCCCGTCACCGACTGTCTCTCCCAAGCCATCGCCAGCGCCGTGCACCTCGGCATCGACTACACCCGCATGGTGGCCAACCAGGTCTCCGACCCGGATGTCCAGGCCTACAGGACGGTGGTCACGGGCCTTCAACTAGCAGACGTCGCGTTCGACGCTGCCGGCACCACACTCCTGTGTGACATCTCCATTGGGCAGCCATGTCCCGTCGTGCCCGAAGGGTGGAGACAGCAAGTATTCGACGCCGTCCATAATCTTTCCCACCCAGGCAGGAAGCCATCACAGAAGCTGGTGGCGGCCAAGTTCATCTGGCATGGGCTCAGGAAAGACGTTCGCGACTGGGCCAGCACCTGCGTGGTATGCCAACGCTCGAAAGTACATCGCCATACTAAGGCCCCGTTGGCGCCTTTCGCGGTGCCCGAGAGGCGGTTCGACCACGTTAACGTGGACCTGGTGGGGCCCCTGCCGCCCTCCCACGGGTTCACCCACCTCCTCACAATGGTCGACAGAACCACCCGATGGCCGGAAGCCGTCCCGCTGTCTTCAGCGACGGCCGCCGATGTGGCTCGGGCGTTCATCAGCACTTGGGTCGCCCGGTTCGGCACCCCATCTGACATTTCCTCCGACCGGGGGCCCCAGTTCACGTCAGAGCTCTGGAACGCTGTCGCCCGAGGCCTCGGGTTGAAACTCCACCGCACCACAGCATACCACCCTCAGGCTAACGGGCTGTGCGAATGGTTTCATCGCTCCATGAAGGCCACGCTCCGAGCCAGCCTCCGGGACGATGGCTGGATCGACAGGCTCCCGTGGGTCATGCTGGGACTCAGGACCGCTCCCAAGGAGAACCTCCAATCCTCATCCGCTGAGCTCGTCTACGGCCAGCCGCTACGGGTTCCCGGGGATTTCGTCCCCAACACAACGGAGCCTTGGTCCACAGCCCGTCAGCGGTCCGACCTTCTGGACAACGCCAAGGTTTTCGCTCCGGTGCCCATGTCGCAGCACGGCCTCCCGCATTCCCACGTTCTGCTCGACCTTCGTGCGGCGGAGTACGTTTTCATCCACCATGATGCCCACCGGGGACCTCTTCAGCCAGCCTACGATGGACCATTCCGCGTCCTGGAAACCGGGGACAAGACCTTTGTCGTGGATGTCAGCAGTAAGCCGGACTGCATTTCTGTGGACCGTCTTAAGCCGGCCCACCTGGATCTGGACTGACCCGTTGCGTTGGCACAGCCCCCGAGATGGGGCCAACCTCCGGTTTCCACACCCTCAATCCACCACCAAACGCCCGAGGTCCCTCCGACGAACCCCCCGGTCCCCACCCCGGAATTGAGGAGCCGTTCCAACCGTATGATCCGGCCCCCCCAACAACTGATATTGCCAGTACTAGTGAATTCTGGGGGGACGTATATGGCGGAGACCACATAGGGACAATAACACAATGTATAGCCAATGCTGTTATATGTACCTAAACATAATTCACCTTGGATAGCAATGTTGTGATATGTACATGCTGGGTTGGGTTATTGGTGCAGGGTCCCTTTAAGAGCGTCGGGAACGTGATGATGTCATAGCCCCTGCACGGGGCTGAGCCTTCAGACCTCGTGGAGATTGATTAAAGTAAGACACGTTTTGTTTTTGCCTAAAGAAAAGTCTCAGCCTGTTGATTTCTGTCGACTCCAACAAAATGGTGGTTTCTCATTCTTGACCTTTTATATATTCTCTTATAAATAATGTCCCTTTAGTCTGAGCATGGCAGGTGAATGACTTATAGAGAGCCAACTCACAGATGGTTTGTTTTTTTAATAAGCTGTGAATCCTATTGTAAATATAATTCACAGCATTTATTTTACTTTTTTATATCATTATGAGACTCACTCCTGTGGAAATCTGCTGTGCTTTGTGTAGTGTATGTAACCTGTACTACCTTAAGAGGATACCTTAAGGTGAAGGACTACTTTTTAACAGCTCCTGTACATTGTAGTACCGGTAGTGACCACACCGGTATATAAACCCTGTGGAGTAATATGTATCTCAGTTCCCACTCTGACCCTCAATCACTAAAGACCTGTTTAGTTACTCTCTGTTGTCTGTGTCGAGTTATTCATAATAACTGCATTTGTAAACACAGACTCAACAGTGGCGACGAGTCTGATCGAACCTAGCAGCAGTTTTGCATCACCTCCCCCAGTACTGAATCTGGGGTACATTGGAAGGAGGCTGCGTCCTGGAACACGGGCGTTGACCAAGGGCATCCGCCCTCAGCATCCTGCAGAGCGGTGCATCACAAGGGAGGCCATCGAGAGCCGGGCTTGGGTTTCTGGCCACGAAGTCCAGCATAAGGGCTGGCTACAGGTAGTGCACAACCCTTCTAAGGCAGCGGCGGGTAAGCCCAATCGAGCGGCGCGGGGGAAGACGGCCGAGCTTGTCGGAGGGAGAAGGGGAGGAAAGCATAGAGGGCGGAGAACAAGACCGCAGCCGATGTCAGGGGCCGGACTGCAATCACGAGGCAGAGACGCGCAGCAGCCAGAAAGGCGCTCCATTGCCACGAGGACCGCAGGAAGCGGCGTGGCAACAACAACAACAACAACAACAACAGCAGCTCAAGGTAGTGCACATACGGGCAAAAAGTATACCCCAAAGGAAAAATAAAAGTAAACGTGGTCTACAATGGTAAAGAAAGTCAGAAAATGGACTTATATGTGTTACCTGATGGAGGTCCGCCACTACTAGGACGTGAATGGATCCGGAAAATACAACTGGATTGGCATTCCATACGAGCACTGACTGTGGATGCCAGTAAGGAGGACGACGTCAAACCTGGACGACTGTCCAAAATCTTAGACGATGCTAAGGAGGTGTTCCAACAGGGACTTGGGACACTGAAAGGAATTACTGCAACCATCAAGGTTGAAGAAAATGCAAGCCCAAAATTTTTCAAAGCCGGTGCCTTATGCGATATGACCTGCTGTGGAAGCAGAGCTGGAAGGGTTAGAACGTTCAGGAGTACTGTCCAAAGTGGACTGGAGCGAGTGGGCTACACCCATTGTTCCTGTCATGAAGCGATCGTTGAGCAACACGCCTGGTGAACCTAGGAAGGTTCGCATCTGTGGTGATTTCAAAGTCACTGTTAATCCAGTTCTTCACACAGTGCAATATCCGCTTCCGCGGATTGAAGATATCTTCGCTTCACTATCTGGCGGCAAGCACTTCACCAAGATAGACCTGGCGCAGGCGTACCTGCAGATGGAAGTTGATGAAGTGTCGAGACAGTATCTCATGATCAACACGCATAAGGGCTTATATCAGTATAATAGGCTGGTTTTTGGAGTGGCATCGGCTCCGGCTATTTGGCAACGGGCAATGGAACAGGTCTTGCAGGGAATTCCAGGGACACAGTGTTACTTGGATGACATCCTGGTTACAGGAGATAACGATAGTGATCACCTCGCGAATTTGGAACAGGTGCTCATCAGATTGAAAGAATATGGGCTAAGAGCTAATCGCCAGAAATGCGAGTTTTTTCAGAAGCAAATTTCGTACTGCGGCCACGCTATTGACAAGGCGGGGTTACATAAGTCCCCTGACAAGATTGAGGCAGTAGTCAAGGCTCCAGCACCGGAAAATGTGTCACAGTTGAGGTCGTTCCTCGGGCTGGTTAACTACTACCACAAGTTTTTACCAAATTTATCTACGGTGTTATACCCACTAAACACCCTCTTGCAAACGGGAATACCATGGAAGTGGAGCGATGACTGTAAGCGGGCTTTTCAGAAGAGCAAGGCGTTGATCATGTCTAAGGAAGTGTTAGCTCACTTTAACCCAACGCTACCTATTCGGTTGGCTTGTGATGCATCTCCCTATGGTGTCGGGGCGGTGCTCTCACATAGGTTTCCAGATGGCTCGGAAAGGCCAGTCGCTTTTGCATCCAGATCATTGACCTCTGCTGAGCGCAACTATGCTCAGATAGATAGGGAGGCCCTCAGCCTTGTGTGGGGAGTGAAGAAATTTAACCACTACCTGCACGGACAACAGTTTACACTGCTGACAGATCATCAACCATTGGTTTCCATATTCAATCCTAAGAAGGGTGTTCCGGTAATGACGGCACAGAGGCTTCAGAGATGGTCCCTTTTCCTAGGGGCACATCAATACGATATTGAGTTCAAAGGTACAAAGCAACATGGTAATGCTGATGGGCTGTCGCGCCTGCCACTACCTACAGCGGAAGAGGCACCGGCAGTTGATCCTGTCGAGATATTCCACTCGACCATCATCGAATGCTTGCCAGTCACCAATGCGGGTATTCAGAGAGAGACCCGAAATGACCCTGATGTGCCTCAATAAATCCGAGACTCGATGTTAGCGAAACAAAACAAGGCTTTTATTGACTTAGAAGGTAACACACAGAGGAGAATGTATCTTCCATCCAGATGTCTGCCGTACTGGATGTGCTGCAGGCTGGGCCAGCTTACATAGGAGCCAGGTATGGGCGGAGCCCTACACACAGTACAATACAATGGAAATGAAACTGAAACCAACCACAGTCACAGGCAGAGAAATACTGATGAGTGATGAATGGAATATTTCATCACAGACCCGACACTGTCTCGGGTCTACGATTTGATGGTGAAGGGATGGCCAGCACATGGCGAACCACTGTTACCAGCATTCTCAGCCAGACGAGAACAGCTGTCCGTATGTCAAGGAACACTGATGTATGGAACAAGGGTGGTTATTCCTCCTAAATTACGGGAGAGAGTCTTAAAAGAATTGCATGAAGGTCATCTGGGGGGAGTCAAGATGAAAAGCCTTGCTAGGGCTTATGTATGGTGGCCAGGTATAGACAAACAAATAGAGGACCTGACAAAAAGCTGCTCAGGGTGTCAAAAAGTTCAGAATGCACCTCCAATTGCACCGCTGCATCCGTGGGAATGGCCTTCAGCTCCATGGCAACGCGTGCATATTGACTTTGCAGGTCCATTCATGGATTCCATGTTTTTGATAGCAGTAGACGCACACTCTAAATGGCCAGAAGTGATCAAGATGTTGACCACTACCACTGAGAAGACGATTGCAGTCTTGAGAACTATATTTGCGAGGAATGGATTGCCCGAGCAAATTTGTTCAGACAATGGACCACAGTTCGTGTCAGAAGAATTCCAGAAATTCATGAAAAAGAATGGGGTGAAACACTATACATCTGCCCCATACCATCCGGCTACAAATGGGTTGGCCGAGAGATTTGTACAAACATTCAAAAAGGCAATAAAGGCCATGTGTGAAGATCATATTCCACTACAACACAAGGTGGACAATTTCCTAATGGCATATCGAAACGCCACGCATGCAGTGACAAATCAAAGCCCTGCCATCATGTTCTATAACAGAAGGTTGCGGTCCCGGTTGGATTTGTTAAAACCCAATGTGAGACGGGAAGTTGAACACAAGCAATTCCAACACATAAATGAAACGGCCACTCGGAGTTTTGAAATAGGACAACCAGTGTTGGCCAGGGACTATAGAAATGATAAATGGCAACCTGGAACAATTTGTGCACGGCAGGGGCCTTTGATGTACACGGTAGACACTGGGGAGAACGTAATACGATGTCATGCTGACCAACTTGTGGGATCAAGAACAAGGGTCAACCCCATGTCTCCGGCAGAGACACCAGTTGAAGAATTTATTGAGCCTGTAGCATCTTCCTCGGACTCGGTTGTATTAGATGATGTTGAATCCATAGAAGATCAATTGAATGAGTCACCCCAGCAACGGGAACAAGAGATCCCTGAAAGGCGTTATCTGGCACGGATCCGGAAGCCTCCTCAGAGACTGAACCTTTGAATATTCAATGTGTGTAAATTGTATATATGTATATATATATATTCATGTACTGTATTAATGGGGTGTCCACTGTTAAGCTAAAAGGGGAGGAATTGCAGTGTATGTAACCTGTACTACCTTAAGAGGATACCTTAAGGTGAAGGACTACTTTTTAACAGCTCCTGTACACTGTAGTACCGGTAGTGACCACACCGGTATATAAACCCTGTGGAGTAATATGTATCTCAGTTCCCGCTCTGACCCTCAATCACTAAAGACCTGTTTAGTTACTCTCTGTTGTCTGTGTCGAGTTGTTCATAATAACTGCACTTGTAAACACAGACTCAACACTTTGTATTAAAAAGAAAGAAAGGAAAAAGATCTTGCATTTCTACATCGCTTTTCACACCCTCAGGCAATGTTCCCTTTTGCGGCAGCACTCTGCAGCTCCCGTGCAGCCGGGTCACCAGCTTTTATATAGTTAAAACCGTGCATGCGCGATGTTTTGAATGGGCTGTGCAGCCCCTAAAAGGGGCCGTGCACCCAAACATTTTTTACGAGGAACATTGTTCAGGATGCCCCAAAGCGCTTCAGAGACAATGAATTAATTTTGCAGTGTAGTTACTGTTGCAGTCAATTTGGGCACAGCAAGGTCCCACAAACAAAAATGAGATGAACATCCAAATAATCTGTTTCTTACTGATGTTTTTTCAGTGATGAATGGCGGCCAGGACACCAGGGATACACCCCTGCTCTTCTTCAAAAATGTGCCTCGCCATTTTTTTCATGTCTACAGGTCCTCAGTTTAATGCCTCATCGAAAAGACGGCAGTTCAGGGAACATAGCACACCCTCAGCACTGCACTGAAGTGTCAGCCTAGATTATGTGCTCCTGGAGGTGAAAGTACTGCCAACTGAGCCAAGCTGACACACATGGTGTTGTGCTCTGCAGCTAAAGCTTTCAGTTCAAATCTAGCTGGTGTGGACATAGGTGCAGCACTGGAAAATATGTTGTGTATTTTAATACATTTTACTTGCTAATTATTAGGAGAGTTGACTTGGATTGACTAGGTTTGAGAATGTTCTGTCTTAAGAGATTTGAGTATAACAGTCGCTGTACAGATGCTTTCTTTGTAAATGTATTAAATCTCAGTTATTTTAAGTAACACATAGAGCAACGTATTGAGTGTGATCTGCTTTGCCTCCCAGTTGTAACTCTTTATTTGAGCTTGTAATGATCTGCACAGACAAAGTAGACTCACTCCTTTCACTGGCCCATGTAAACTATGCCATGTACTGAGCCATACAGAGCTGAAACATTCCAGGTTTGGCCCCTGATAGATTCGAAATGAGTCATTCTCATCTGTGATGGTAGTGGTGGTGACACTACAATTGACTTAAGTGTCTCTGGGTTAAGGAGAGGAATAATTAGTCAGGCTTCTCGCTCTTATTATAATTAGTCAGGTTTCCCACATTACAACAGTGACTCCATTTCAAAAAATACTTAATTGGCTGTAAAGCGCTTTGAGACGTCTGGTGGTCGTGAAAGGCGCTATATAAATGCAAGTCTTTCTTTCTTATCTTGTCTCCACTGTTGGAAGATGCGTATGTGTAGATGCTGGGTGAGGACAGTTTTAGATTCAGATGTGATGCCCCTATAGTGGAATAATCTGCTGACTGTCCAGGATCACACACGGAGATGGCAACTTGAGCAAGGTACAGGAGGGCTGCTGGCACCCATGGAACTATATATACATCACCGGGTCACTGAGAAAGAATAAATAACATTTGGCAATCAGTTTTTCTTATTGTTGCCCATATATAAACTCTCTATTTTAATTAATTGTCAAAGAACACTAGAAAGGCAGTCGTCGCCTGCATTTAATGGGTCCCTGAGTAATTAATTTGCAGAAGGTTGGTCAATAGATCAGGATAATGATACACTGGAGTAGAGTTATCCCTCGCCCAGTGGAAGCAGGATCATCTGCGTGTCCACCTTGCAAAAAGGATGAGGTTGATATTGGGCTTGATTGTAATATCATCTAACATATACTGGATGGGGGAGAGGTAAATCTACCCCAGTGTATCATCTAACACATTCACTTATATCTAATTCTTTCTCTGCACTGTTGCTAGTCATTTGAAAACAATTTACTGTCCTCTGATATACACATGGTAAGCATCGGTAATTTCTAAAATGCCCATAGATCTGCCATGAAATTTGGGTTCTTGAAATTCTCTAGGGGTTACCCACTCCTGAAGTGTAGTTAATAGGTCTGTTCAGGTAAAGTGCCCTCGTGGCTCAGTCTACTGACCTGAACCAGTATGGAAGCTTATTCTATTACCTGTTTTCACTTGAACACTTAAGCCCACATTTTGACTCCCGATGGGAGTCGTGCCGACAGGAACCCGCCCAGCCCTCCGCAGCATGATGCCTGTAATGTATGTACCTTTAAGGGGAGAACTACTTTTTACAGCTCCTGTATACTGTAGTACCGGCAGTGACCACACCTGTATATAAACCCTGAGTAGTGATCTGTACCGTTAGTTCTAGAGTAACCCTCATTCAGTAAACACCTGTTGATCATTCCCTGCAGTCTTTTGTCTGATTATTGAAGGACACAACATTAAGATACACAGATCTAACAATGCCCAGGAGATTTTAACTCCTGCTCCTCCTGACCCACAAAGAAAGCAAAATAAAATGACATTTACTAGCCTTTTTGTGGCTCTTCTGGCCCTGCTCCTGTTTGTTGCCATGCTGGCCTGGCGGGGAAACCACAGCGGATTCCTCGCGCAGGCCTTCTGTTAAAATGCAGCCGGGCCCTGATGATGTGATCAAGGCCCGACCTGCATATATAAAGCATATATGCTACCACCCGGTGAGAGTTCCACTTGCCTGCTAAAAACAGCAGGTTAAAATTACATCCCACGGGAAGGCAGCAGGGTCGGAGAGGGTAAGTCTCTGCTCCAATTTTAACTGCCTGCCCACCCAGTTTCTGCAGGGTAAAAATCAGGCCTTTAGTGTCTGTGACTCTAAATCAACAAGGGTGAAATCCCATCTGACTGTGTAGCAGATGCTGTAGCTCTGGGATGATGCATCATGTCTTCAAAATACAACTTTATGTCATGTTTACTGTCTGGCTTAATCTATGCCTGCTTGAAGCCCTTACTGCCTAAAAACACAAATAGTTTATCGGTTGAACAATTCAAATTGTTCTTGCCAACTGAAGGATGAGTTTTAAGTTAGGATTTAACCAAAGAATCCTGAGATTAAAATCAAACTAACAACAAAGCTTAACTCCTTAGAATCACTTGTTATAAGAATGAAGGAACACAAATTAGACTTGGCTCCCTGTTTATTCATTATAGCCAGAGGCAATACAAACCTTATCAAGAGCTGTCTGTAAGCCGGATTAAAGAGTTGTAGTTCATTTGAAGAATCTATTCATGTGTAATAGGAGAAAGAAAAGTAAATTAAATTCTCCATTGAAATTATTTCACATCCTACTGTACTAATTTCACTTGCCATCTCCGATGTGGCCTGGCTGGGATATGAGGATAAGGTCAGTTCATGCCAAGTTTCATACCCAATAGTCAACCCATTTCAGAGGAAATTAATATTCTTCTGATAGCAATATCCCTCCACATACCATGCACATTGAAGGTAATCAATGATTTTGAAATTACAAACCTAAAATGCATTTGTTCTGGTTTTGCTGATACAGTAGTTGTAAGCTTGGTTTGTCGTTAAGAAGCCACTGTGTTCCTAAGCAATAGTGGCACAGTTCAATTTTGTATCAATTGAGAGAATGGCAAATTGTGACAAGGACTGCGAAAGCATGCAGAAGGACATAGAGAGGGTAATAGAATGGGCAGTTAGGTGGCAGATGCAGTTCATTGTAGAAAAAATGTGAAATAACGATATTTTGAAGTGTGAATGGAGAAAGGAAATGCACCGTAAATACAGTAGTAAGGTTTTACCTGGAGTAAAGGCGCAGAGCATTTTGGGGTGCAGATACATAGGTCATGAAAAAGGCAAAGGGAAAATGGACAATAGGGCCTCTTGGATATTGTAATCCAAGACCTCAATAGCAGTTGTATGAACATTCATGAGAGATAATACCATTGTTTTAGGACCTTTACCACTGAGGCTCATGCTGCTGATGCCTCGCTGGAGTTGCCACATGCTCCATGGTGGATTGCAGTGTCAAGCAGCCTTCCTGCACAATTACACGGATACCAGTGAACTCCTCTACAGTTGTCACCATACCGTGCAGAGTCCTTTGAAAAGCCTCAAAATGACTCCATAAGATGATCAAGCTCAGGTAGCAACATTAATTGATAGGCAAGCCCTATGAGGAATGAATCCCTGGATTCTTCAATTGAGGAAGGATGTGAAGCTGTCCCTTTGGCCGGCAGCATAATGCTCCTTCACTGCCACCTTACTTGATACTTCTTGTTCATGCTTTGTGATTCATCAAGTGAGCCTTCTCAAGCTCATTACCTAAATCCCAGATGTACCTGGACTGAGTGGGTAGTGGTGTCCCATAGGGTTCAGTCCTGGGACCTCTTTTTTTCCACTGTGTTCATCAATGATTTGGGTTTATAGCTGGAGTGAACGGTAACCTAATTTGCAGATGATACTAAATTAGGAAGCACAGTAAATAATTCTGAAGACCAAAGGAAGCGGCAAGAGAATATTGATTGATAAGATGGTTGAATTGACAAAATAAGTGGCAGGTGGAATTCAGTGTCAGTAAATGTGATGTGGTACATTTTGATTTTAAAAATTTAATTAATTATTATACTTTGACAGTTGGTTGATGTGGAATAGCAGAGGGCCAATAAATTAAAAGCAGCATCTCAAGTGGATAAGGCCATAAAAAAGATAATGGAATACTGTACGGCAAAAGCTATAGAATGTAAAAGTTGTGATGTAATGGGGAACGAATCTATACAAAACCTTAGGAAGACTGCAGTTGGAATACTATGTGCAGCTTTGGGCTCCACACTATAGGGAGATATTGAGGCAATCGAGGGAATACAGCTCAGATTCACTCAATTGCTACCTGGTATGAGGTAATACAAATTCAAAGAAAGATTTGTAAAATTGGAATTCTTTTTGTTAAAACAGAGGAGATTAAGGTGTGATTTGATAGATATGTTTCAAATCATGAAGGGATGGGAGATACAGAGAAATTATTATCTAGTGGGAGAATCCAGAACAAGAGGGCATAATCTTAAAATAAGAGCTAGGCTATTTAGGAGCGAAATCAGGAAGTTCCTTTACACGCAAAGTATGCTGGATATCTGAAACTCTCTCTCCAGAAGGCTGAGGATATTGGGTCAATTGACATTTTCAATACTGCGATTGATAGATTTTTGTTAGGTAAAGGTATCAAGGGATATGGAACAAAAGTCAGGTAAATTGTGTCGAGGTACAGATCAGCCATGATCTAATTGAATGGCAGAACATGCTCGAGGGGCTGATTGTTCTACTCCTGTTCCTATTTTCCTATGAGATTGTAGGTAAAAACAGACTGTTTCCAGTGATTGAGAGTTCTAGAACATAGGTAGAAGTTGAAACTAAGTGGTTTATAATGGAGAGCAAGAGAGACTTCTTTACACAGAGGATTGTGAAGTTGTGGAATGCACAACCGGAATTGATTGAAGTATGTCAACATTTAAGAATGAGTTAGTTGAAGGAAAGAGTCATAAAGGGATATAGGACCAGAGTGGGCACATGGGATTAAGACTACTGCCCACGTGAAGGGTAAACACCAACACAGACTGGTTGGGCAAAAGGCATGTTTCCATCATGTAATTTCTATGTAATGGATGCTTTAAATAACACAGGGTGCTATGAGATGGTGACTACTTCCATGACACTGGGGAACAACTATAGAAACAGTCTTAATATATGTTAGAATGCTGGCTACAGCGTAGCCTTTCAAATAGTACTTACACGGCAATACGCGGTGCTCCCTAGTGTTGTGCTCGAGCATATGCCTATGTTACGGTTCATGAGTGAGTAACAGAGAAGAAATAACAGGGAAAGAATAGTACTAGCCCTCAGCTTGGGGAAGGCATCTGACTTTATTGCGCCCAGTCACTGTATAGTCTTACTCCCAAGGGTTTACATTGGAGCCTCTTCAAAGAGACTCAAGGGCTCAACTGCTCAGGCCACATTATTGAGGGGTAGGAGGTGCCTAATTTAAATGAAAGTCAGGGGCCTAATGAACTCAGCACACAGCTTGTGCACTGGCTCCTGGCCACCCTTGTGCCTGTCACCCACTAGGGTGTGCTGAGTGCTTCGGCCTGAGGCCTCCATGGCCTATTATCCGGAGCACCCAACATCATAGTATCAGCCCCAGTTAGACACAAACCAGAAGTTAGAATGGGAACAGCTGTGTAGACAAGCACAAAACCCACTGCACATATTCCTATTACTACACCGCGCATTGGAAAATTTGCACCAATGTGTTAAATCCGTGGTTCAGTGGATAAAGAATTACACGGATGCTGTCTATAAACAAACAACAGGTCTTTACTGGAGGAGGGTCATCTCTAGACTGGAGTACAGAGGGATGCGCACAGCTTATACCGGTGTGGTTACTGCCGGTACTACAGTATACAGGAGCTGTAAAAAGTAGTTCTGACTTAAAGCACATACACTACAATTCCTCCCTTTTTAGATTAATAATACCCCCTTAATGTTCAAATAACAATTACATTTTTACATGTACATTCAATAACAAAAAGTCCATTTATAGATTCAGTCTTTGGGGCGGCTTCCTGACCCTTTCGGGATAGCGCCTTTCCGGAGGTTCTTGTTCTTGGTGCAGAGGCGATTCTGACCCCTTTTCATCAGGTAGTTCATCGGGTTCCACTGCTACTGGGTCTGAAGTAAATGTTACCGGTATGTCGGGTTCATCCCCAGGTACTCGAGACATGGGGTTGACGCCTTCCTGTGACGCTAAGATCTGATCGACGTGGTGTCTCACAATGTTCTGCCCGACATCCACTGTGTACATTAATGGCCCCTGCCTTGTACATATCGTTCCGGGTTGCCACTTCTCTGTTCGATAGTCCCGGGCCAAGACTGGTTGCCCTACATTGAAGCTCCTTGTCGGCTTCTCGTTGATGTGCTGGAATTGTTTGTCCTCAACATTTCTTCGCACATTTGGTCTGAGCAAGTCCAGACGAGATCTCAACCTTCGGTTAAAGAACATCATGGCCGGGGTCTGGTTGGTAACTGCATGTGTCGCCTTTCGGTAGGCTAATAAGAAATTGTCCATCTTATGCTGTAGCGGAATTTCCTCATCGCACATGGCCTTTATCGCCTTCTTAAAGGTTTGTACGAACCTCTCAGCCAATCCATTGGTGATGATACGCGGCGGATGTGTAATGCCTTACCCCATTCCTTTCCTTTTCATGAATTTTTGGAACTCGTCGGACACAAACTGTGGTCCATTATCAGAGCAGATCTGCTCTGGCAACCCGTTTCTGGCAAATATGATCCGTAGGACTGCAATCGTTTTCTCTGTAATGGTTGAAGACATCTTTATCACCTCAGGCCACTTTGAATGAGCATCCACTGCTATTAAGAACATTGAGTCCATGAATGGACCAGCGAAATCAATGTGCACCCGTTGCCATGGAGAGGAGGGCCACTCCCATCGGTGTAGAGGGGCATGTGGTGGTGCATTTTGGACCTTCTGGCATCCTAAGCAGCTCTTAGTTAGGTCCTCGATTTGTTGATCGATTCCTGGCCACCACACATAAGCCCTAGCAAGGCTTTTCATTTTCACTCCCCCCAGAAGACCTTCATGTAGCTCCTTTAGCACTCTCTCCCTTAACTTGGGTGGAATCACTACTCTGGATCCACACATCACTGTCCCCTGGCATACTGACAGCTGTTCTCTTCTGGATGAGAATGCTGGCAACAGTGAGTCGCCATGTGTTGGCCATCCCCTCACCGTCAATTCATATACCCGTTGTGATAAAAATAATAACTTCCGGGAAGTTATGTCATCACTTCCTGTGAACTGTGAACTGTGAACTATGAACTATGAACTGTGTACATACCTCACTTCCTGTCATGTGTCACTTCCTGTTGGACTGGTATAAATACTGGTCTGTTCAGTATTGTAAGAGGCTTCTACCAGAGGCATGGTAAAGACCTCTCTTGTATATAGTGTGTTTATAAGTTACTTAAAGCTTACTTTAAAGTTACTTGATGGTAAGCCTCCTTTTTCTTACATCAATTTAAGTAACTTAGTATTTACACTCACGAATACTAGACCTTCGGACAAACTCGGAATTAAGGATCCAGGGAACCACCCATCATGGAGAAAATCCTTAGACCTATTCGTCTGGACTTGGACCCGAATGCACCAGCAGCTGGCAGGGTATGGAAGCATTGGTACCGTACTTTTGAGAATTTTCTGGATGAATGTGAAGCGGATGCTCCTGCTAGATTGAAGATACTTATCAATTATGTGACCCCAAAAGTGTTCGAATATGTTGATGAATGGGATAATTACGATGAGGTGATTCGGGCACTTAAGAAACTGTATGCCAAGACCCCAAATGAGGTCTATGCTAGACATCTACTGGCCACAGCCCGACAAGGGCCAGGGGAATCAATTGACGAATTCCTGCAAGAACTTCGCAGGCTCAGCGTAGATTGTAACTTCCAGGCAGCCTCAGCTGAGCTGTACCGCCAAGAAATGATTCGTGATGCTTTCATCTGTGGGATTGCCTCTCCATTTATACGCCAGCGTCTACTAGAAAGTAAAACACTTGAGCTACAAAAAGCTTTTGACCTAGCTTGTTCACTGGATTTGGCAAAGAGAAATGCAGACCTCTATCAGCTGCCCAGATCTCGATCTGCTGCTGTAGCTGCAACCAGACAATTCAAGCGGTCTCAGGTGAACCCTATCATGGGGGACTCTAATTCTGATAATTCTGATGAAGAAGAGGAGGACGACCCCACTTTAGCAGCCTCTTGGCAATCTAGGAAGGAATGCTTCTTTTGTGGAGATGCTTTTCACCCTAGGAAAACCTGCCCTGCTCGCAATGCAATCTGCAGTTATTGCGGGAAAAAAGGACACTTTGCTAAAGTTTGCCTATCAAGGGCCTCTACGAGGGCCAATCCAGCTAAGGCCTACCGAACTGCCCCAATTAGGGCCTATCAAGATGCTCCAGCTAGGACCTATCAAGCTTCCTCTCGAGCTCTCTCCCGAAGAAGCACACCGAGAGTTTTAGCCACTCTCTGTGCAACGACACCAATTACAGCTGCTTGCCCACAGAACCTGTCTCATGCTGCCACAAAAATTTCAATTAAAGGGCATACCTTAGATGCCTTAATTGACTCAGGAAGTACTGATAGTTTCATTAAGGAACAGATTGTTGCGAAATTGAAACTACATGTCTTCCCATCGGACCAGGCAATTGCGATGGCCCAGTCATCACTTAATACCAGAATCTCCGGCTTTTGTGTTGTTGATATGACACTTCATGGTCGTATGTATCCCTCCACCCGACTTTCGGTGCTCAAGGACTTATGTAGTGATCTCCTCTTAGGACTGGACTTCCAAAAACAGCATAAGAAACTCACCATTGAGTTTGGTGGATCCAAACCCGGACTTACTATTTCTAATATACCGTCTAAATTACCATTTTGTGCATTATCAGCAGCTTCACTTGATGAACCCTCACTATTTGCCAGTATTCCGCCTCAATGCCAACCGATAATAACGAAATCGCGGCGCTTTAATCAGGAAGACCAATCTTTTATTGCGGCTGAAATCTCTCGACTTCTAGCAGAGGATATCATTGAACCATGTTCGTCGCCCTGGCGGGCTCAAGTCGTCATTGTCAAGAACCCTCTAAAACCTCACAAACAGCGACTATGCATCGATTATTCGCAAACCATCAATCAATATACCGACTTGGACGCCTACCCATTGCCACGCATTGATGATATGGTTAATAAACTGGCCGAATACAAAGTGTTCTCAACTTACGATTTAAAAAGTGCCTATCATCAGTTACCCTTGAAGGTCTCAGATAAGCAGTACACAGCCTTTGAGGCTAATGGACGGCTGTACCAATTTCGTCACCTCCCATTCGGGGTTACTAATGGAGTGGCTGTCTTTCAACGGGCAATGGATGGCCTGGTTGAGCAGGAAAACCTAAGGGACACTTTTCCCTATCTTGATAACATTACCATTGCAGGTCACGATCAACAGGAACACGACTCCAACCTCCAAAAATTTCGGGATGCCCTCCATCGCCGTAATTTGACCCTGAATGAATCCAAATCTGTTGAGTCGCAACCGACCATCAACATCCTTGGCTACTGCGTAGGCAATGGTATCATTAAGCCAGACCCAGAAAGACTTCGCCCGCTCCAAGAGCTCCCGTCACCTAAGAATCCGGCTTCTTTACGTCGGGCTCTCGGTCTGTTTGCATACTACGCTAAATGGATTCCTCATTTTTCAGACAAAATCCAACCCTTGCTGCATGCTAGATCATTTCCACTGGGAACAGCGGCTGTTGCAGCCTTTAACCTTCTCAAAAAACAGTTGGAGAAAGCGGCTCTTCACTCCATTGATGAGAATCTCCCTTTCGTGGTTGAATGTGATGCCTCGGAGGTGGCGATCTCGGCTACTCTGAATCAGGAAGGTCGTCCTGTAGCATTTATGTCCAGGACCTTACAAGGTGCCGAGCTACATTATCCTCCGGTTGAGAAAGAAGCCACAGCCATCATAGAGGCAGTACGGAAGTGGAACCATTTTCTAGCTCGCCAGCACTTTACATTGATCACGGACCAACGATCAGTCGCCTTCATGCTCGATAATCGAAAACGAACCAAAATTAAGAATAATAAAATACAACTTTGGAGGATGGAACTGGCCTCTTTTGGTTATACCATTCTCTATCGGCCTGGCAAGGAGAATGTGGCCCCGGACACCCTCACACGGGCATTCTGCTCCACTATGTCATCCTCCACCCTCATGGATGTCCACAATGGTTTGTGCCATCCTGGCGTTACGCGCATGCTACATTTCGTACGATCACGGAATCTCCCTTTTTCCACTGGAGATGTAAAGAAAATATGCTCAGAATGCCGGCTTTGTGCGGAATTAAAACCTCAGTTCTTCCGCCCCTCAGATGGTATACTCATACATGCAACCCAACCGATGCAACGACTTAGCGTCGATTTTAAGGGCCCAGTGCCCTCTTCAACTCGGAACACATATTTGCTCGCCATGATCGACGAATATTCACGTTTTCCGTTTGCCTTCCCCTGCTCCAATATGCTGGCGTCCACCGTAATCTGTTGCCTTGAGCAGGTATTTTCTCTCTGTGGCATGCCGGCTTATATTCACTCAGATCGGGGTCCATCCTTTATGTCGAGGGAACTCAAGGACTACCTCTCAGAACGGGGAATTGCTACAAGCAAAACAACACCATACCATCCCATCGGAAATGGGCAGGTAGAGAGGTATAACGGTATCATCTGGAATTCCGTACGTCTCGCTTTAAGATCTCGGGGCCTACCAGACCAGCAATGGGAAACAGTGCTTCCGGATGCATTGCACTCTATACGGTCCCTGCTTTCTACAGCCACAAATACTACACCTCATGAGCGGTTCTTTGGATTCCAGCGTCGCTCATCTCATGGGACATCACTCCCGTCATGGCTAACTACTCCTGGACCTGTATTACTCCGAAGATACGTTCGGACGTCTAAAAATGACCCTCTTGTAGACGAGGTCGAACTAACCGATGCCAACCCCACCTATGCAAACATACGATATTCCGACGGCCGAGAATCTACCGTATCATTACGGGATCTGGCTCCCTGCCCACCAGGACCTAGTGGGACATCGGGTGATGGCATTTCACCAGGAAACTCTTGGGACCTATCGGGTACCCCTCTCCAGGATCCTGATCGGACACCAACTAGCTTGGTGCCGGTAGAACCCCGTGCTCAAGGTTGCAACCCTCCCAGTACCACGCATGAAAGTACTGGTCTGCCACAGACCAGCTCTGCACCTCCCTCTGAACAGAGGCAGTCTGACTTTGAACCTATTGGGGCTCGTACTCGAAGCCATGATCTCCCCGACCCTTCACAGGGCAATCCAAGCCACACGGACTCTGGCCAATGGCCAACCGCATGTAAGCGGACCAGCGACCCTCATCGACGGGAATCCAAACGGGTGCGACTCTTCCTTGTTCGGCAGCTGCGGACCAAAAGGTAGACCACAGCCTCCTAAACCTGCAGGAGGGAAGAATGTGATAAAAATAATAACTTCCGGGAAGTTATGTCATCACTTCCTGTGAACTGTGAACTGTGAACTATGAACTATGAACTGTGTACATACCTCACTTCCTGTCATGTGTCACTTCCTGTTGGACTGGTATAAATACTGGTCTGTTCAGTATTGTAAGAGGCTTCTACCAGAGGCATGGTAAAGACCACTCTTGTATATAGTGTGTTTATAAGTTACTTAAAGCTTACTTTAAAGTTACTTGATGGTAAGCCTCCTTTTTCTTACATCACCCGTGACAGTGTCGGATCATTGCGGGTCTCCTTCTCTATATCCGCGTTTGTTACTGGCAATCGTTCAATTATCGACGAATAAAATATCTCGATAGGGTCCACTGCTGGTGCTTCCTCCACCGTAGGCAGTGGCAGGCGCGATAGCCCATCAGCATTCCCATGCTGTTTCGTGCCTTTATATTCTATTTCATATTGATTCGCCCCTAGAAACAGGGAACATCTTTGTAACCGCTGTGCAGTCATTACTGGCACGCCCTTCTTAGGATTAAAGATGGAGACAAGTGATTGGTGGTCAGTCAGCAAGGTGAACTTCTGCCCATGCAGATAATGGTTGAATTTTTTTACTCCCCATACTAGGCTGAGGGCCTCCCTGTCAATCTGGGCGTAGTTGCGCTCGGCTGAGGTTAGTGACCGAGACGCAAAGGCCGCTGGCCTTTCCAACCCGTCTGGGAATTTGTGCGACAGCACCGCTCCAATGCCGTAGGGTGATGCATCACATGCCAAACGAATTGGTAGTGCTGGGTTGAAATGGGCCAACACCTCTTTTGATGTGATCAATTCTTTACACTTCTGGAAAGCTCGTCTACGTTTGTCATCCCACTCCCATGGTACCCCTGTTTGCAGTAGGGTGTTCAGCGGGTGTAGTACCGTAGATAAATTTGGTAAGAACTTGTGGTAATAGTTTACCAGCCCGAGGAACGACCTCAGTTGTGACACATTTTCCGGTGCTGGAGCCTTGACTACTGCCTCAATCTTGTCAGGGGACTTATGTAACCTCTCTTCATCGATGACATGGCCGCAATACGAGATCTGTTTCTGGAAAAACTCGCACTTGTGGCGATTAGCTCGTAGCCCATATTCCTTTAATCTGGCGAGCACCTTCTCCAAGTTAGCGAGGTGATCACCGTGATTTTCGCCCGTGACCAAGATGTCGTCCAAATAACACTGGGTCCCTGGAATCCCTTGCAGGACCTGATCCATCGTCCTTTGCCAGATAGCCGGAGCCGAGGCTACTCCAAACACCAGCCGGTTATATTGATAGAGACCTTTATGGGTGTTGATCGTAAGGTAATGTTTCGAAGCTTCTTCTACCTCCATTTGCAAGTACGCCTGGGCTAGATCAATTTTGTTGAAGCGTTTACCACCAGATAGCGAGGCGAAAATATCCTCAATTCGTGGAAGCGGATATTGCACCGTGTGAAGGACTGGGTTCACTGTCACCTTAAAATCCCCACAGATGCGGACCTTCTTTGGTTCCCCAGGCGTATTGCTCAACGACCTCTTCATTACAGGGACGATGGGTGTAGCCCACTCGCTCCAGTCCACTTTGGACAGTACTCCTGAACGTTCCAACCCTTCCAGCTCTGCTTCAACCGCTGGTCTGATCGCATAAGGCACTGGTCTGGCCTTCAGAAACTTTGGGCTTGCATTATCCTCTATTTTAATTGTTGCTGTTATTCCTTTTAGTGTTCCTAGTCCCTCCTGGAACACTTCTTTTGCGTCAGTTAGCATTTTTGACAGTCATCCAGGTGTGACGTCGTCATCCTTTTTGGCCTCCACCATCAGTGCCTGTATGGAATGCCAATCTAAATGTATCTTCCGGATCCATTCACGTCTTGGCAGTGGTGGTCCTCCATTTGGCAATACATATATATCCATTTTAGGTATTTCCTGACCTTTATATGTCACTTTCACCCTTATTTTTCCTTTGGGGTAGACTTTTTGCCCCGTATACGTCTTCAAGACAATCTCTGTAGCTTTCAAGGGTATGTGTGAAAATAGCCGCTTGTAGTCTCTTTGATTTATGACTGTTAGAGCTGACCCTGTGTCCAATTACATTTCCACTTGGACTCCGTCTATCTTGAGTGTAACCCAGATAGTCTGGTGATCCTCTATTTCGGTTACATTATGTAGTTGCAGACAACCCAGCTCCTTGCTTCCGGAGTCTGTGTCACTTTTCTGTTCGTCTGAACCACTGTCCATCACCTGGTGTACCTTTTTGTACTTCTCCTGTGGAGACTTCTTACTGTTGGTTTTCTTCCCAGACCTGCAGACTCTTGCTATGTGTCCTGCTTTCCCACACTGTCTGCACACTTGGTCCTTGAACCAACAATCTTTCTGGTCATGTGTTGTTCTGCCGCAGCGATAGCACTTCCCTGTTCCATAGGTCATTTCGTTGGTGCCGTATTCTTGCGGTCTCCGTTGTATCTCTGCAGCACCCCTTGTGGCTGCTTCGTGTGATACTGCCATATTGAAAGCTTTGTCCAGCGTAAGGTCCTTTTCTGATAGAAGCCGTTTCTCGGTTCCTTCACTTTGTAGCTCACACACAAACTTGTCCCTTAACGTGTCTGCTAGTCCCGCTCCAAACTGGCAGTATTTTGATAGCTTGCGCAGTTCCGTTAGGTACTCAGCATTGCTTTCGTCTTTGTGTTGGTTCCTTTTATGGAACTTAAATCGTTCTGCTATCAGCAGCGGTGTGGGGCTTAAGTGGTCCTGTAGGATTTCTACTATGCTTCCAAAATCCTTGTTTACCGGCTTCTCTGGGGTTATTAGATTTTGCAATAACCCATAAGTTTTTGCACCCATGGAATTTAACAGAACCAGTGCTTTATTAGCATCTGGCACTTCATTCGCCCTGCAGTACACCTCAATACGTTCCACATATGTCGCCCAATCTTCGACTTCATTGTCGAACGTAGAGATACTGCCACTCTTCGGCATCCTTGGTTGTGCGTTAACTATCCCCAATGGCACCTCCCACGCTTCCCCTTCTTCTCCGCTGGCACAAAATGGCATCTCCCGCGCTTTCCTTCCTTCCCGCGCTCGCCCATCTTCTCTGCTGCGGCTTCGCAAAGTGGCGTCTCCCGCGCTCTTCCTTCTTCTCCGCAGCTCAATGGCGCCTCCCGCGCTCTCCCTGCTTCTCCGCGGCTCAATGGTGTCTCCCGCGCTCTCCCTGCTTCTCCGCGGCTCAATGGCATCTCCCCTTGCTTCGCCCCGCGGACCCTGATCAGCCCGTGATCCCTGGCTGTGCTCTGTGCGTTCTTCTCTTGATATTTGTCGACGCCGCTCAGTCTAGAACCCGGCTGTTTCTTACCCTCTCTCTCTCCGGTTTGCAGTATTTTTCCTCGATGCCGCTCGGTGATCAATCCTCGGCTGCGCCCTGCTCTCTTCACCCTCTTTCTTACCCCGTCGCGCTGCCCGGCTCTCTCTCTCTGCCATCGGTCGGCTCCAGCCGCCGCTGCTCCGGAAGGGTCTGCCCTGGACCTGTCGTCGGTCTCTTACTGCTCGTTGTGGCTGGGGAACCAAGCCCGGCTCTCCACAGCCTCCCCAGCGAAGTTGGATCTCTGCCTGACTGCTGGGCAGCTGCTTGCGGTCGACGCCCATGTTCCTGGACTCGACTATTTAAAAAAAAAAATTTTTGTTTAATTTTGCAGGTAGATTCGCATCAACACTCATCGCCACTGTTAGATCCGTGGTTCAGTGGATAAAGAATTACACGGATGCTGTATATAAACAAACAACAGGTCTTTACTGGAGGAGGGTCATCTCTAGACTGGAGTACAGAGGCATGCGCACAGCTTATATACCGGTGTGGTTACTGCCGGTACTACAGTATACAGGAGCTGTAAAAAGTAGTTCTGACTTAAAGCACATACACTACACAATGAGTCTATAGAAAATCAGTACCCAGCTAACATCTTCTTTAGAAATAAAATACTGAAAGCTGATACCTTTAATACCTCATAAAACTCATTGTTGGTGGAATTTGAATAGTCTCCTCACATGCTCTGACCTCATTCTGTTGCTTCTTTTTATCACTATGGACTAGAAATTCATTTACTTACCACCGCTCTTTCGCCAGCTGGTGGCAGGTCCCGCAATGGCTGCCATTTTCCTCCCTCTCTTTGCGCCGCCGGTAACTGGCAGCGCCCTAGAAAAAAATGGCCGCGTGATGACATCAATCAGCGTGCAACACTGACTTAACATCATCACTCTGAACTTCAACCCTAGCGGTAAACCTGGCGTGCAAGCAGGCTGACAATAGTGATGTCAGCACCCCTTAAAGGGACACACATCTTTCAGGTAAGTTTGGATTTAAGCTTTTCAACTGAGTTTTTTTTCATTTTATTGAAGGAGTGGCTTGCTGCAATAGATGTTAAAAGTTTTTTAAGTGTGTAGGGAGTGTTGCTGGACACTTGCAAGGCCTCGGATGGTAAAGGAAGGCCTTCGAGAAAACAGAAAATGCTGCAAACACTCAGCAGGTCAGGCAACATCCGTGGAGAGAGAAACAGAGTTCACGTCTCAGGTCGAGATGCTGCCTGACCAGCTGAGTATTTCCAGAATTTTATGCTGTCATTTCAGATTTACAGCATCCACTCACAGAGGGAAGAGGAAGACAGAGAAGAGGAAGAGGCCGAAGAGGAGGAAGCAGAAGGAAGGATGCATCCCAGACAGCCTCTTTCTGGCCAGGATATCCGGGATGGAATCATCTGCCTGTGGTACCAGTGACCACAACCCCAATTCCCGTTTCAATATTTGTCCTACACGTTACCTTCCCTCTGTTACTGACCATCACAGCGTCCTCTTGGCCATGATGCTGAAATAAAAGCCACCACAAAGCAAACCTTCCAATCCAACTTTATATATCTATCCATCCAATATAACATCAAGAAATCAACTCATCACCTTTATGCATTCTCTTAGTGACTGTCTTGTGTGTGCATTTGCCTATCATACTGATGTCACGCAATGCTACCCCAGTGGCTGCAGCTTGGCTGGTGGAAGGCTGCTGACTTTCAGTGGGGGATACTGAAAATGGCCTTGCAGGTCAACCTTGAGGAGCTGGTGGCTGGGAGTGTGAAATTGAGTGACGGTGTTTCTTCTTCTTCTTCACTCTCCTCTCCCTCTTCTTGGTCATCCACTAGTTGTGCAGGCTGCATTTCTTGGGTGTGTGAAATGAGGAAGGCACAGGTTGGAGTTTTGGTAAGGGGAGGGTGGGAAAGCATGCGAGAAGGAGGATAACGTATGAGGATACCAGCATCTTGTATCCTTTCTGTCCTGCTGCTGGCCAATGGCTCAGCCCTGCCCCTGCCAAGAATGGCCAGCACCATCTCTTCCAAGGGGGTGAGGTGAGGCTAAGAATGGGAGATGTATCTTGTGATTGGTACAGATTGTTGGCAGGTGAGTGATTGGTGGAGGGCAAGGGTGGGGAGGGGAGTTGTGCATTGAGAAGAGTGTGAGGCCAGTGATTCAGTTGGTAGGAGACGGCTTTTGAAGATGCATTCACTGACCTTGACCAGTGGTCTGAGGTCATGAAGCTTCTTTGGGCACTGGTGCCAGGTGGTGGGGGCGACACTGCTGGCAGTGACGGCCTTGGTGATCTGGTTCCACATCCTTCTTTCTGGAGAGCCTCCAGGCCCCTGTGGGTAGAGGACCGGTCTTGCACTGTTGACCCGCTGCACAAAGCCGGAGTGCTGAGTGCCAGGCCCTGGGTGCCCCTTCCCTGGCTTGCTGAGCCATTTGTGTTAGTGCTGAAGCAGTTTTCCCATTATTTGAGGTTCGGAATGGAATTCAGCTTGAAGAGCTGAATAATCACATTTGGGACTTCTTTTTTAATGTTTTTTGTTTGAAAGGCAGTAAGGGCTGAAAACCACACCTTTCCGCTGCATTTTAATTTGTATTAGTTCTGAGTGCATTGCCCCTTTAATTCATAGCCCTTTTAATTGCCCACAATTCCTTGTGAGCTCCACAGCCTCGCTCCCAGAGGCTGTGCGAAGCTCAAACTCCACTTCAGGACGGGAACTTCGCCCCGGAGGCCTCTACTAACGCCACCAGGAGGGCGTTGCACCGAAGCTTAGCGCTGCGCCACCAATCTCCAGCACCCCCCCCCCCCCCCGCCCCCCGATGCCAGATGAAGTTATTCTCCTTAGCGACAAGACTGGCAACTTTTGTGGCGAACATGAATTTCTAGGCCTAAGTCTCTGGCAAAATATTGCACAGCAATTTTGGGATGCAAAAAAAATAAGGCAACTTAACACTTAAGCTGACAATCCTTTTACATGGAAGCATATTAACATATAAGCTTACTTATACTGTTAATACCCAGGTCTACTCAGGTAGCTAAAGGTCAAGTTCTTGTAGGACTCTTAGAAATTCAGGGTAAAATTCCCCAATGCACTTAATTTACACAATAGGCAATGTGAGTATAAAATGAGAAATATTGATTTATTCTCATATTGCCTTTTGCGCTTAGAAGTGCATGAATCAATTTTACCCTCAGTGTACAAAGCTGTATTTAGAAGCATGCTGCTATACGGGCTTTTTTTTCCAAATATATTCGTATAATCAAAAGATGTTAAATAATTCAATTTACTGAAATTTGGTCATCAACTCCATCCTAGTTCAAATATCCACTAGCAGCTTCTTGCTTGAAGCCAGCCAATCATTTTGCAATATTTATATCAAGAGAGCACTAAATATTCTTAAGTAGTTTCCCAATCATATTTTCCCTGATGAAAATCCATAGTGATCTTCAGCACTTATATGGGTTATTTAATCTTTTATTACAGCATCTATATTCCATAATTGCATTGATGTGAAGTATGTGTGTAAGTCACACAGTTCTGGAGCTGTTGTCACAATAGCACTGACATTTTATATAAGGACCAAGGTTCCATCCCTGGTCTGTGCAAAGTGATTTCAGTTCAGACATTGTACAGATTCCCCCATGACTGCCTGAAATGATCCTGTGCCATACAAGGTGAGGGCAGTCGTCGCCTTGCGAGACACAGCATGAACGATGTGGTCAGATGACGATGGCTGCAGGTCCTCATGTGGTGGAGCTGCTCATTGTCTCTTTGGTGAAACGCACTCTTCTTATACAAATCTCCTCACTAAGGCCATATTATGATCTGGGTTCCCTGTATATTCAATAGGGGAGCGATAAAGCCCGGTGGGATCCATCTTCCTTAAATGCTATAGCAAAATACTGCGGATGCTGGAAATCTGAAATAACAGAAAATGCTGGAAATACTCAGCAGGCCAGGCAGCATCCGTGGAGAGAGAAACAGAGTTAACGTTTCAGGTCTGGGACCCTTCATCAGAACTGGAAAAAGCTGGAAATGGAACAGATATTAAGCAGGTGCAGAGGCAGGCGGAGGGGGGTTTAGGAGGGGAGGAAGGAATTGAAAGAATATACTGCACTTTTGTAAGAGGCAAGAAAGATAAAATGTTGCAAATGGGAATGGCAAAAATCATACAGCATGAAAAATGGGGGCAGGGATAATTATCTGAAATTGTTGAACTCGATGTTGAGTCCGGCAGACTGTAAAGTGCCCAATCGAAAGATGATGTGCTGTTCCTCGAGCTTACATTGAGCTTCATTGGAACAATGTAATAGGCTGAGGACAGAGAGATCAGAGTGGGAGTGAAGCGGTGAATTAAAGTGACAGGCGACCGGAAGCTCAGGGTCACCCTTACGGACTGAACGGAGGTGTTCCGCAAAGCGGTCGTCCAATCTGCGTTTGGTCTCCCCAATGTAGAGGAGACCGCATCATGAGCAGCGAATACAGTATACTAAATTGCAAGAAGTAAATCGCTGTTTCACCTGGAAGGGGTGTTTGGGGCCCTGGACAGTGGGAAGGGATGAGGTAAAATTCCTTAAATGCTGCCTGACTGTCCTTAGTTCCATCCTGTGCTGCTGTCCCTTCTCCATGATAATGGCACACAAGGGTATTCCCATTGAGAAGGCCATACCTGCTCACTGTGGGTGTGGATGGAAATCGCTCAGTGGCCTCACACGGTCAGAAGCAGTCTGGAGCTGGTCCAGGTTATGTGTAAGTATAATGCCAAAAAAGCTGCAGCAAAAAAAATACATTCCCAGCTGCAGAAATCATTATATATCCATATTCTTCAGGCTCACAAACTTCTCACCTCTGCCTATCTCAGCTGATCCTGGCAACAGCTGTATGTTATAATCCTTAGTCTAACTTAACCAGTGTATATTGCGAAATAAACAGGAATCTCAGCGCTGTGGCACCAACGGCCCACATTATAATATATGTAAATAAGCTCAGTTGGGATTTGGCAAGCAGACCAGGAAATGCCAGGCAATTTGGTGACAATTGAAAGCCAGCATGAATTTAGCCACCAAAAAAATGTTATACCGATTATACTGTGGAATTTCTAGACCTAGGGGTTAACCCTCAAAGGTCAAAACAGGCTCATTTCTTAGTTATTTACTCAACTGTGATTGAATAGTGAAAAAAAAAATGTTTTTGTGAACTTCCCTGGCAAAGGCCTGAATTTGATGGCATTGTCCTTTAGTTAGTGCCCTGGTCAAGTACATAGTGAGGCATTCTTAGCTAAATATTTTTTACATTTGTGTACAACAAGAATAAAAACCTTTCTGTTATTAATGTGATCAGATTTGTACAATGTACCTCTGAAGACTTCACAATTTATAACTGCCTTTCGAATTAGTAACTAAATTAATAATCCAAAATATTAACAAGTTATAATTTTATTTACCATTGTTCATAGCGGCATATTGAAAGTAATAATTCTTGTTTAACCATTCTGTAGGAGACAGCAATCCATATGAGTCATTAATAATTCATCTATTTGCATGTGTCTTTAATCCCTGAAGATGCAATTAAACTTCCTACACAGAATTACTGCACAACTAATGAATAGCCATAATAAATCATACAATGGAAGACAGTTCATCATGATATCTCTATGTAAACTAACTAGTCAGCACCTGAATACATTGTGTTGTTCAGCTTTAATAGTTTGCAAGTCAAATTTGTCATCAAATTCAACAGAACTGGAGATCACTTTTCTACTTTTGCCAGTAGAATATGTATCTGTGAAATAGTCTTCCAGTCATTATTTGAAGTTTTAATTGTCTAGGATATACTGTTGATTTACAGTTGAAAATGCAGGTGAAATGGTGTTTCTAATGATCTTACGGAACAGTAGGACGTGGATTCACTTCCAGTTTCTAGATGCTTCCACATAGAAAGGGAAGAGATTCAGTTGGTGAGTCACTGTCAGACACTTGCATATAGCTTGCATTAGAGTGGCCATTGATGGAGCCTGCGAACAGAATACCTGTCTGCCTTCTCAGTCAAGGAGTGTTCATGTCATACTACTAGCACTGTTTCATGACGGTCCAAATTACGGCCAAGTCACAATATACAGTCAGAGTGACGTGATCTGTGACTATTGGTACTGTGTTATGACAAGTTCCAGTCAAGACCAAGTCTCAGGATTTTCCTGACACAATGGCCTAGAAATTGAGTTGACGCCGCGCCAGGGCTTTAGCGCTGGAAATTTAGCGCCGGCGCTAATTCCCTTGCGCGCGCCAAAAATTCAGTAGCGCCGCGCCCAGACGGCTGCCGGCGCTACTGGCGGGCGTGAGTGCCTCCCAATGGGCGCTGAGTGCCGCATTGCGGCGCTAATCCGGCGCTGCGGCACCCGATGCGGTGCGGCAGGCTGGGGAAGTGCAGGCCTCCTCCTCCCGTTAAGGAGGTGCTGCCTTCACCCGATCGCTGGCCGTTTGATTTTTTCAAAAATGAGCCCGGCACCTCGGACAAGTGCCGGGCTTGCAGGCCAGACGCATCTGTTCCGCGGGGGGGGGGGTGGAGGAGTCCGGGGAGGGAGGTGCGGGCAGGCGGCCGGCGGGAAAGCGGCCGGCCGCCGCGCGACCTTAATGCGCCGGCGCTAACTTGTGTAAGACTCGGTTGCCAGAGTCTTAGTTGCGGCTGCCACGGGCGAGGCGGCCGCAACTGAATTTCGGCGTTCGGGCGCGTTGCCACGGCAACCGGGACGCTGCGCACACCAATGACGTCATCGGTGCCGGCACAGCGCAACTGGCTAACGCCGATGGCAGCGCCGAAGTGAATTTCAGAAACGGCTATCATAGCGGCGCTAGGCCCTCTAGCGCCGCAAAATGGGCGCTAACCCTACTGACTTTTCAGCCCAATATATATAGTAGAAAAAAAACACAGCAGGCTAGTCTTTCAATCGGCATTCCCTTTAAAGTGATCCTTCTCCCAGCATCTTTCAGTTGCTCATTCTCTAGGTACTAATATCACGTGCTCCCATTTTCTTTTCTTCATTTCTCTTCAGCCTAAGTGTCAATTATTGCCTCCCTAATGAATACTCAATTCTGCAGGGAAAGCAAACAGCAGCAAAGGATCAACATAAATTGATTTATTCCTTTATAATATGAAAAAAATTTCCTGGCAGGCATTCTTCTTTTCTGTAAGACTCCTCCTTCTTGCTTTGTTCTGAGGTAGTTTAAGAAATAAATAGAAGCTGCTGCTTCAGGGGCCGGGGGTGGAGGGAGAGGTGTGGGTGGGAGCAGGAGGGGTTCTGCTGCCTAGGATGAGGTCGCCAGCTTAAATGGTTATGAACTAGTACCATTCTAAAGCATGCAGAATATAATAGGCTTCACATATAGTCACTGGTGTGGAGTTACTTCTATGCCATAATATTCCATGATCTGGAAATTACACTGTGCGATATTGGCATACAAACACGCTGCCTAGAAATTCCATTGTGCCCAAAAATGCACCTGATCACATGGGCGCAGGGACCACATGAGATTGGTGCTGGCAGCTCATTATAATAGGTCAGGCATACAGCCAGCGCTACCCACACTATTTATTGGCTGTGCCCCTCTTTAGGGGGGGGGCGGGAAATCCAGCGTCTCTGGCGCCACTTAAAGGCAGCCAGCACCTCTTAAAGGAGACGGAGGAACGCTTGTGAAGATAGAAATGGTTGCAAGACTTGTAGATTGGGTCTCCACTGCCACTTTGGAGGCCTTGCTCTAGACAGTGGACAGACAGAGGGAGATCCTGTTTCCCTCCCACAGGGCAGAAAGCCCTCCAGGCAACACCTCCATCGCCAGTGGAAGAGGTCACTGAGGAAATTAATGCCAGGAGCTTAGCTCCTGGGACATGTCTGCAATGCTAAAAAAAAATTAATAAGCTTACCAGAGATGTCAAGATAAGAATATTACCTCTAACCTCAATTATTCTCTTCTCACACCTGTAGCCCCACTACTCACAATACTCCCCTCCAACATGTGGCAGTAGAAGGTGACCAGAGGCTGCCTGCACACCCTCTCTCCACTTGAGGGGGAAGTGCTTGACTTCATGGGCATGGGTGAGTCATGGCCAATGTTCCACCTAATGCAGCTTAAAGGGAATGTTGGTTATGGCCGTGGTGATTGGCAACACTAAAGGACACGTCACGCAGGGTTTATTCACACCTTACCCTCTTTTCCCTTCTCACTTCTATCTCACCTGACACACACTGCATGACAAACTGCAGCTGCTTTCAGGGGTCACTCATCTCTCTCTGTTGTCCCTTTACACTAAAAGCTAACCCTTGTCCCTCTCTTGCACCTAAGTGGCCCATTATGTAAGAATTCGCAATAATTTACAGCTCCGAAAATTAATTACTTTGATTAAAGAATCCCTGGGTGATGTGCCTTTAAAAGATTCCAGGGATCAAAAATGGCCGTCAGACCGCATGGCTGAAGGCAAAGGACTTGGGAAACAGCTTGTGTGTGTGTGTCTGTGAAGAAAGGTTCAATGGCAGTCAAATCTGTCAATCAAAGGGGAGTTTCCCCCCGCCCTGCAGCAGGACAATCGATGCCTGTTTACAGAACGTTCTACAATGTTGACTCTAAGATCAAGTGCTTGAAACTGCCAGCATGAACAAAGGAACTTTGTTTGCTAAGCACTCAAGACTGTCAATCAATTGCAGTTCCAGATGACCACAGGACAATGCTTTGTTTACAAAGAAATTGAATGCTATTAGCATTTGTTTGTATATCAAGTGGACACATCCAAACTGAGGAGAAACCATTTAAATGAATGGGAGAACACATTCAAACCCATTAATGGGCAATGGGGCAGTTGGATCCCTTTTGTTTTAGCCCAGAAACATCCAGATCTAGGCGGGCCCCAAAAGGGGGTATAAAAGATAGCTTCCCAGAAGCTCTCTCTCTCTCTGGCCTCGCCTCCGTGTCCCTCTACAGCGTGGGAGTCTGCCTGTAGAAGTGAAACACCAGCAGTTTACTTTTAAAACACTGGGGTGTTTTTCACTTCGGGGCAGTGAAGATCTAAGTTCGCAGGGAATGGAGCAGGCATTTCCAGTGGTGAGCATATATTTTTCTGGCCATCCACAAGGCAACTTAGAATAGGTATAGGGGTGGGAGTAAAGTGGGAATTTCTTTAGAACTGTGATTTTAGTCAATTTTTTCCTCGTTGTGTCCGTTTCTCCTCCCCTATTTAAATAAGACGGTGTTGCACTGAACAGAGGAAGTGCTTCAGTTGGACACTGAGTTCTGTATTTAAAACTGTATTAAAAGGTGTAGCTGTTTTAAAGTACTGTATGTAAAACTGTATTAATAGGAGTGTTGCATCAAGCTGTAGTGCTGTGGTGAACACTGTTAGCTGTTTTTAAAGTAACTGTATTAAAGTGCTGTTTTTAAGTAAAAGCCACTAAGCTAAGGTGCTGTAGTGCGCAAAGGGTTTTTAAGTAAAAAGTGCTGGATTTAAAATAAAGTAGTGTTGCACTGAGCAGGGAGCACTCTAGTGGACACTGAGTGTACTGCATGTATTAAATATAGGAGAGTTGCACTGAGCAGGGAGCCCTCTAGTGGACACTAAGTGTACTGCATTTAAGCAAAAGTGCTGTACCAGCCATAAGAGCCATATTGATTTTTCTTTCTTTTGTTTTCAATAAATACTGGTCTGTTTTGCACCCAAACCACGAGTCACATTGTTTTCGGTCTACATCGCCACCGAATAAGTCTGGGGGTCAGAACTCAGGAATAGGGGAGTGCTTTGAAACCGCAAGGGGGTCCCTGGAGCAACTCAGAGGCTTCTGACTGGCCAGAGACAATAACCCTAGCCCCGCTAGCATGTGTGTGGCTAATTCCTTACAATTAAGACCAAAGGATTGGCCACTCTGTTTTTATCTTGCTGTAAGTTCTTCTCTCCGCACAATTTCCTCTCCCCTCCTCAAAGCACTGACCCATGCTAAGCTATGATTTCACGGGTGCCAGCTACCCACTGGTACCTCACCCAAGTGACCATTTTCCATATGTCGGCCTACTCGGGGAGTATCAGCAGGCTGCTTGACTGTTGCAGCTGAGCCTTCCCTAAGTTCATCGCTGATAAATAACCTATTCGTAAATATGAATATAGGGTGACAATTGACAGTGAGATATAGGGCTGAATTTTGCCGGTGCTCAGAGTGCAGGTTTGAAGGCAGGTCCGCTGTCAAAATTGAAATGATTGACAGCGGGTTGGGAACCCGTTGCGAACCCACCTCAATGTAAGTTTCCAGAGTGTCGGGTCTGCAATTTCAGAACAAACCTAACACCAAGCAGCGGGGGAGACATTTAAGATACTTTACACTTGTTAAGTGCTTGTTTACTACTATTTTGCCAGCGTTTTTTTATTTTACCACATTTTTAACAGGGTTCAAATATCGTTCAGAGATCACATCAGGTAAGTAGGTCAGGTTCTCTATGTCTCCCCATTGCTGTGAATAGGTGACAACTGCAAAAGTGGTATGAAAGCTGCCATTTCACAGCTGTTCACTTTCCAATGTCAGAAGCTTGAGCCTTCAGGATTTGGAAGACACTTTTGAGCTGTATGCAGTTTGGAAATGTTTGGAGTAAAGTCTCTAACCACTGTCACCTCCTTGGAGCAAGCTCTTTCACCATTGGCAGATCGCTTCTGTCATCTCAACTTCAGCTGCCATCTATTCCAGCAACATCGTTGCCCTTGAAAAAATCTCACCTTGGTCCTCTGAATCCCTCCACGATCAGCCCCAACACCAACATCACCAGGCACACCAACATCTCCAACAACAATACCAATCTTCTCTGCAATCACCTGATGCTGCACAGGACATAGGGCATCAGCACCTGACATCATGCCTCCGCTGGCAAAATCGCGGCCATAGAGTGTACTTATGTGGTTCTGGTGATAGCCTAACCTGTAGTGTGAAATTAGTGAGGTTTATGTGAGAGCTAACCGTTCCTGCGGAGATCACCTTGTACAAATGGTAAGTACTGTACTGCACAAAATTATCAGGGCCAGAGTGATGTTTGTATGTGTTTCAGATGCTGAAAATGTCCAGACCCCTGTGCGAGTGCAATTAGAGGAGGCCAGCCTTCCTGAAGATGCAGCATCTCTCTATCTGACCATAGCAATCACCAGCTCAGATACTGGCACACTGCGTGCCTGTTTCAGGGACGGGGCAGGAAATCCAGCATCTCTGACACCACTTAAAAGCAGCCAGCATCTCTTAAAGGGGCGGTGCACTGTGGCCGCAGACAGGAGGGAGCGCTTGTAAAGATGGAAATGGCTGAGGGTAGGCTTGAAGAGGAGTCTTCACATGATGAATGGCCAGGCACAATTGCCGCTGCCTTTCTTCAGTGCAGCCTCACTGGTCTTGCCTACAACTGTCTACAAATATGAAACACAAAAGCAGAAAACAGAAATTTTGCTTAGAGTGCTTGGGGCTACTATGCGCAGATCGCAGGTGCTGTCGATGACCATTCCCAGCCTTGGCTTCAATGACCGCAGCATTGGCCCTTCCCTTTAAGCGAGGGAAGGAGCCTGTAAAACCGGCAACGCTGCACAGAACATTGCTCAGCGCTCTGCCACTACCGCCCCCTCGCTCCCTGTAGCACTCTAAGGGAAGTGGTCGCGCTTGATTTAGCTCCTCTTACCTCTTGGAGCGCTAAAGCAGAAGTTCCCATCGGAATCAGTTGTGTAGCACCCGCTGATACTTTTGCCTTCCTGCAAAAGTTATCGCCCCAAACGGGGCGCCGCGCAATTCCTAGCCCATAGGTCTTCATTTAAATATACTTAGATAACCTTAGTTGGCAGGTGGATCATGGGGAGACCTCAATGGAGATTGCAATTTTAATTGCTGCCATTAAGGGGATGGCTACCTGGCGAAACAGGTCCCGCCCCAGAAAGCATCTCACAAAATGCAGGTATACTGAAATAGCATCACAGAAACGCCAGAAAAATTCCAGTAATTTAAAAAGAAATCATCATCCAAAGCATTAATGATAATCCTGAGTTCTTCCAATACTACTGCAGTGAATATTTTGCCAAATATCATTTCACATTTGGTATGTTTAACTTCCAGTACACCAATCGTATTTTTGCAGAAGCAGCCTTTCAGTGAAGGAAATTGCTTCCCTTAAGGTTACATAATCTACACTAGTAATTGTAGAAGAGGCTGTATGTTCCTTCATTTGTTAACATTAGCAATAAAGTGGGGTTGCCTGCTTCATACTCACATTGATTTTTTTTTCTCCAGAGGAAATGTACCCTAATATGTCAAGTTTAATATCGTTATAAAACATGACAACATTGTGGAGGAATGTTTCCTCTGTGTGCGATATGTAGTGAATTTAGAAATCCATTTATAAAGAGCCCCTACAGAGAGAGAAGGGATCGAGGGATATGGTGAAAAAGTGGTACATGGGACTGATTTATCAAAATAAGATGGCTTATTTGGCCTAATGATGTTTTCATATTCTTAAAAATTCCAACAGCATATTTTCACAATAAAATGATAGCATGAAAATTCTTAATAGCAAGCTGAACAGCAGTTAAACCCTGAAGCAATTTATTGTATTTTGTGCAAAGATTTAATCACTTAAAGGAGACCAAAATTCATTTGGAATAGTATGTAATCCAAATATTATAAAAGGAGTTATCATTACAGTCATGGGTGTTTTTCATTTGTTTCCCTGTTTTGTGATTTAAAGCTGCTCATTAGAGGCACGTGTTTTGTCAAATTCCCTATGCATTTACATCATCAAGTTCCAGTCCAGTGACATCATGACTGGAGAGTGATGTCCAGAATCCACCGCCCTATTAATGATGTCACTGGAATGGAACTTCAGGTCACTGCAAGGCGAACTTTGCAGATTATCTGTTCCCAGGTTAGCTCTCCCCAGCAACTTTTAAAGTATAAAAACACAGAAACATTGGGAGATTGAGAGGCAGCTACTAGCCCAGATTTTCCACCTTGATCCACCTGATTTTGGAACAGTAATCAAGCAATTGGAAACAGAAACTAGGTAGGACTTCCATTCTACCAGAACTCCCCCTGCCACCCAGCTTCAGGAGGGCATGGCCAGCGGCACCTCACCCCAACAAGAGGCACTTCATTTAGATATTAAACGGCCATGCATCAGTCTTGCACACCATTCTGGCTTGCCGGACAGCAAACATTAGTCAGGCCTGTGTGACATAGGTGTCTGTGGTTGCTGGAGAGCAATAGTTATACTGAGGTGCATGGACAGGACACAGTAACATTATGGTAAGTGTATTTCAGAGATCTCTTAACTACTTTGGGTTTTTTCTGCTTTCATTTAGATTCTTTTCAACCTTTATTGCTCTGTGCCCACTTGCCAATACCAACACAGTCACATCTGCAGACCGTGGTGAAAATACCTTGCTTTGGCAAACAACTAACACAAGTAGAGGCATCTCTTCTGAGTGGAAACTTAAACATCAAAACAGCAGCACCACAAAGATATGTGGATGTGTGACTAACCATAATGTTGTATACTTCATTGGCAGCAAACCAATCACAGTACGTTTTCAATGGCACTCCAAGATGGAAGGCATGCCAGGGTGATCAACAGCCAGTGTTACCTGATTGGCTGCACCTGTCATGATGTCATCAACCATTTGTGCAGGTTTGTGACACACCTACCTGTCACTGACCAGATCATGGGGAACTGGCTTCTCAGGGTATGGACCAGCAGAATAGCAGATATGGAACTGATTCACCTGTGGCAAAGCCACATGCACTCCTAAACTCCCAAACCCAGATCTCTACCAACTAGAAGGACAAGGGCAGCAGACACATAGGAACACCACCACTTCCAAGTTCCCCTCCAAGTCACACACCATCCTGACTTGGAAATATATTGCTGTTCTTTCATCAGCGCTGGGTCAAAATCCTGGAACTCCCTCCCTAACAGCACTGCGGGAGTACTTTCACCACACAGACTGCAGCGGTTCAAGAGGTGGCTCACCGCCACCTTCTCAAGGGCAACTAGGGATGAGCAATAAATGCAGGCCTTGCCAGTGACGCCCACATCCCATGAACGAATAATTAAAAAAAAGTATAGTGCTGGCACATTCAACGACAGTAACAGTCAGCTGTGGCCTGAAACTTGATTGGACCTGCTTGTAATCATTCTGCAAAGCTGGCCAATGGAAATGCTGCTGTGGAGTGGCACAGAAGACAACCCTCCTCACAACCATTTCATGCAGCACCATCTCTACCTCAGCAGCCAGCAAACAGGGTGTTGGGTGCTGGGCTGCTCTGTCACTTGCCTGCAGACTCATATGTGCATCTTGGGTTGCCTTTCTCTTTATTTTTGTTTGCCTCTTCTGAGTTCTCTGCTAGGCCACATAGGAGTCAAATCAGGAAGCGTTCTTTTACACAAAGGGTCATGGGAATCTGGAACTCTCTGCTCCAAAAAATTCCAGGTTAATTGATATTCTCAAGACTGAGATTGACAGACCTTTATTCGGTAAGGATGCCAAGGGATATGGAGCAAAGGCGGGTAAATGGAGTTGGTTACCCTGTTTCTCTGGGAGTTCTGCTGATCTTCCACGCCCTCCACCATAGGCAATCTGTGTCTGCAGTGTGTACAATCTACAGCAACTCGCCAAGGGTTCTTCAGCAGCACTTCCCAAACCCCCAAACTTCACCACCTAGAAGGACAAGGGCAGCAGGTGCATGGGAACACCATTACCTCCAAGTTACCCTCCAAGTCACACACCATCCTGACTTGGACATATATTAGCATTCCTTCATCGTCGCTGGGTCACAATCCTGGAACATCCTACCTACCAGAATTGTGGGAGCAGCTACACCACATGGACCGTAGTGGTTCCAGAAGAAGGCCCACGAGCACCTTCTTAGAGCAACTAAGGATGAGCAATAAATGCCAGTCATGCCAGCATGCCCACATTCCAAGAATCAATAGGATAAAGGTTAAGGCTGGCGATGCGGAGGTTCAGGACCATAGTATTTACAAAAGCAAAATACTGCGGATGCTGGAAATCTGAAATAAAAACAAAAAATGCTGGAAATACTCAGCAGGTCAGGCAGCATCTGTGGAGAGAGAAACAGAGTTAACGTTTCAGGTCGATGACCCTTTGTCAGATCTGCAAAAAGCTGTAGAGTTAACTCTGTTTCTCTCTCCACAGATGCTTCCTGACCTGCTGAGTATTTCCAGCATTTTCTGTTTTTATTCCATAATATTTACAATTGTGTTGCGATATTACAAAATACTATTACAGCATTGCCATTTTGGTGACAATATTGGCCCAGAAATTCGGGTCCCAACGGGTGAGTACGCATGGGGTACTCACGCGTGGACCCGATGAAAGTGCCGGTTTCTTGCATGCACTGCGCATGCGCGGGAAACCGGCACTTCCGTTCCCCTGAACGAAGGGGTTCAGAGGTCGAATGCGTGCACGCGGGAGTCTGCACGTGCGCTTTGAAATTACGTTTTTTTTACAGGTTTTTCCGTGAGGGTAAGTCTTTAGATTTTAGAAATGTAAAAACCAGGCATAAGGCCTGCATTTTAAAAGGTAAGTGGTCAATTAATTAAAATTAAAACATTTTTTCCACAGGTTTATTATTTTTAAATACTTTAAAGCAAGGTAAGTTTATCTTTAGCCCCGTTTTTTTATAAAATTATTTTTTTCAAAAATTTAAATTATTGTTTAAAATAGTTATTTAATGTAATTTATAGTTTATTTAAAAAGTGTGATTTGTTTTTTTATTT
Organism: Somniosus microcephalus; assembly: GCF_052327205.1. Classification (NCBI taxonomy): domain Eukaryota; kingdom Metazoa; phylum Chordata; class Chondrichthyes; order Squaliformes; family Somniosidae; genus Somniosus; species Somniosus microcephalus. The sequence goes on from NC_140991.1 coordinate 69,381,754, forward strand.
ATTTGAAGGGTTAGTTATTTTGGGGCCCGTATATTCATAAGTTTAGACAGGTCTTCCTGTCAATCTTATGAATGGGCTTTTCCCTCCTCTGATTGGCTGCCCATGTCTCACGTGATCCCAGGGGACGCATCGCACTAACTACGCCCCTGGGACATGCAAGCACAGCGCGCCGGCAGTTGGAGCAGGCCCCGGAGCGGAATTCCACGGGAGCCCAGAGCTCAACTGCCGGCGCGCAAGGTAAGTGCAGGTCGGGGGCTTGCGGCGGCGAGGGAACGAGGCTGAGCGGCGGCGAGTTCAAAAACAGCTCTGAGACCAGGTAAGGCGTACCAGTCTCCAGTTGCCGAAGTCCGAGGGAAGGAGAGAAGTAAAAAGTAATCCAAGTGTGACGTCACCAGAAAGCGGGTAAGTGATTGGTTGGTAAGTATTTACTCTTTCTCCTTCTTTACAAAACTTAAATTCTGTGGTTTATAGTTTCTAGGGTCTCTGTGGTGTAGCGGGGACTGCTGGCAGGCAAGCACCCTTGAGTATATCATTAAATTGGTGGTATTGATTTAATTTAAATTAATTAAAGGGTAAGTCATGTCAGGACAGCCCAGCCCCGTGTTATGCTCCTCTTGCTCTATGTGGGAATTCAGGGACACTGCTGGTGTCCCTGACGACCATGTGTGCCAGAAATGCATCCAGCTGCAGCTACTAGCAGGCCGCATTGCGGCGCTGGAGCTGCAGATGGATGGGCTTTGGAGCATTCACGATGCAGAGAGGGTCGTGTATAATACGTTTAGTGAGTTGGTCACACCACAGGTAAGGGCTGCACAGGCAGAAGGGAAATGGGTGACCATCAGGCAGAGCAGTAGAGGCAGGCAGGTAGTGCAGGGGACCCCTGTGGCCATCCCCCTCTCAAACAGGTATACCGATTTGGATACTGTTGAGGGGGATGACTTACCAGAGGAAGGCAGCAGCAGGCAACTTCCTGGCACCAGGGGTGCTTCTGCTGCTCAGGAAGGGAGGAAAAAGAGTGGGGGAGCAATAGTGGTAGGGGAGTCCATCGTAAGGGGAACAGATAGGCATTTCTGTGGCCGTAGATGTGACTCCAGGATGGTTTGTTGCCTCCCTGGTGCCAGGGTCAAGGATGTCACTGAATGGCTGCAGGGCATTCTGAAGGGGGAGGGTGAACAGTCAGAGGTCGTGGTTCACATTGGGACCAATGACATGGGTAGGAAGAGGGATGAGGTCCTGCAGCAAGAATTTAGGGAGCTAGGTAGCAGATTAAAGAGCAGGACCTCAAAGGTTGTAATCTCTGGATTGCTCCCGGTGCCACGTGCTAGTGAGTATAGGAATAGGAGGATAGAGCAGATGAATGCGTGGCTAAAGAGTTGGTGCAGGAGGGAGGGCTTTAGTTTCCTGGATCACTGGGCCTGCTTCTGGGGAAGGTGGGACTTGTACAAGTCGGACGGGTTGCACCTGAACCAGAACGGGACAAATATCCTTGCGGGGAGGTTTGCTAGCATTGTTCAGGGGGTTTAAACTAAAATGGCAGGGGGTTGGGAACCTGAGCAGGGAGACAGAGGAAAGGGAAACAAGGATAAAAGCAAAAGATAGGAAGGAGAAAAACAAAAGTGGCAGTCAGAGAAATCAACGGTTTAAATCAAACGTGGCCACAGTAAATAATAATTCTAATAGGTCCAAGAGCATTAAAAAAACAAGCCTGAAGGCTTTGTGTCTTAATGCGAGGAGCATTTGTAATAAGGTGGATGAATTGGCTGCGCAATAGAGGTAAACAAATATGATTTGGTTGGGATTACGAAAACGTGGCTCAAGGATGGCCAAGACTGGGAACTCAACATATTCAGGAAAGATAGGCAAAAAGGAAAGGGAGGTGGGGTAGCATTACTGGTTAAAGAAGGGATTAATACAATTGTAATGAAGGATATTAGCTCTGATGATGTGGAATCTGTGTGGGTAGAATTGAGAAGTACTAAGGGGAAAAAAACATTAGTGGGAGTGGTATATAGACCTCCCAACAGTAAGGCGGAGGTTGGGGATGGCATTAAAAGGGAAATTAAAGAAGCGTGCAATAAGGGCACAGCAGTCATCATGGGTGACTTTAATCTACATATAGATTGGGCCAACCAAATTAGTAACAATACTGTGGAGGAGGAATTCCTGGAGTGTTTACGGGATGGTTTCCTGGACCAATATGTCAAGGAACCAACCAGAGATCAGGCCATCTTAGACTGGGTATTATGTAACGAGAAAGGATTAATTAGCAATCTTGTTGTACGAGGCCCCTTGGGTCGGAGCGATCATAATATGATCGAATTCTTCATTGAGATGGAGAATGAAGTAGTTGACTCAGAGACTAGGGTCCTCAATTTAAATAAAGGAAACTACGATGGTCTGAGGAGCGAGTTGGGTAGGATTGATTGGGGAATGGCACTCAAAGGGTTGACGGTGGATAGGCAATGGCAAACATTCAAAGAGCGAATGGATGAGCTACAGAATTTGTTCATCCCAGTTTGGCATAAAAATAAAACAAAAAAGGTGACTCAACCGTGGCTAACAAGGGAAATTAGGGATAGCATAAGATCCAAGGAGAGGACATATAAATTGGCCAGAAAAAGCAATAATCCTGAGGATTGGGAGCAGTTTAGGATTCAACAAAGGAGGACAAAGGGATTAATTAAGAAAGGGAAAATAGAATATGAGAGTAAGCTAGCTGGGAACATAAAAACTGACTGTAAAAGCTTTTATAGATATGTGAAGAGAAAAAGATTGGTGAAGTCAAGCGTAGGTCCCTTGCAGTCAGAATCAGGGGAGTTTATAATGGGAAACAAGGAAATGGCAGACCAACTAAATTCATACTTTGGTTCTGTCTTCACAAAGGAGGACACAAATAACCTCCCAGAGATGTCGGGGAACATAGGGTCTGATGAAAGGGTGGAACTGAAAGAAATCAGTATTTGTAGGGAAATGGTGTTAGGGAAATTGATGGGACTGAAGGCCGATAAATCCCCAGGGCCTGATAATCTACATCCCAGGGTACTTAAGGAAGTGGCCCTAGAAATAGTAGATGCATTGCTGGTCATCTTCCAGAACTCGATAGACTCTGGAACAGTACCCATGGATTGGAGGGTAGCTAATGTTACCCCACTATTCAAAAAAGGTGGTAGAGAAAAAGCGGGGAATTATAGACCGGTAAGCCTGACATCGGTAGTGGGGAAAATGCTAGAGTCCATTATAAAAGATGTAATAGGAGAGCACGTGGAAAGCAGTGACAGGATCGGACAAAGTCAACATGGATTTACAAAAGGTAAATCATGCTTGACTAATCTACTCGAATTTTTTGAGGATGTAACTGGTAAAATAGATAAGGGAGAACCAGTGGATGTGGTGTATTTGGACTTTCAGAAGGCTTTCGATAAGGTCCCACATAAGAGATTAGCGTGCAAAATTAAGGCACATGGGATTGGGGGCAAGGTATTGACTTGGATAGAGAACTGGTTGGCGGACAGAAAGCAAAGAGTTGGAATAAATGGGTCGTTTTCCGAGTGGCAGGCAGTGACTAGTGGGGTACCGCAAGGATCGGTCCTAGGACCCCAGCTGTTCACAATATATATTAATGATCTGGAAGAGGGAATTGGATGTAATATCTCCAAATTTGCAGACGACACAAAGCTAGGTGGGAGGGTATGCTGTGAGGAGGATGTCGTGAAACTCCAGTACGATTTGGACAGGTTGGGTGATTGGGCAGAAACATGGCAAATGCACTATAATGTGGATAAATGTGAGGTTATCCACTTTGGTGGCAAAAACAGGAAGGCAGATTATTATTTGAATGGCAATAGATTGGGAGAAGGGGAAGTGCAAAGAGACCTGGGTGTTCTTGTGCACCAGTCGCTGAAGGTAAGCATGCAAGTGCAGCAGGCGATTAAGAAGGCAAATGGTATGTTGGCCTTCGTAGCAAGAGGGTTCGAGTACAGGAACAAGGATGTCTTGCTACAGTTGTACAGGGCCTTGGTGAGACTGCACATTGAGTATTGTGTGCAGTTTTGGTCGCCTTACCTGAGGAAGGATGATCTTGCCATGGAAGGAGTGCAGCGAAGATTCACCAGGCTGATACCTGGGATGGCAGGAATGATGTATGAGGAGAGATTGTGTCGATTGGGCTTATACTCAGTGGAGTTTAGAAGATTGAGAGGGGATCTCATCGAAACCTATAAAATTCTGTCAGGCCTGGACAGGCTATGTAAAGTCTGTGGGTTATATGGTGAATTAATACACAGACTACAAGAGTAACTTTAACAGGACTTTACTATTCGAAGGTCAGGGCGAATCTGCCCAATAAATCCTTACACAGCACTTATATACCGGTGTGGTCACCACCGGTATTACTGTATACAGCAGCCAAGATAAAGTAGTGCAACACCTAAAATAGTTCTCTTAAAGGTGGACGGTTACATACAATAGTTCTCTTAAAGGTAGAACGGTTACATACACTACAATCCTCCTTTTTTAGCTTACAACATACTTATTCCCCATTAAACATAACATCATAACATCTATCCAACTTCATTTAAAAACAGTTCACAGATGTAGTCTCTGCGGAAAACAGTTCACAGATGTAGTCTCTGCGGAAAACAGTTCACAGATTCAGTCTCTGTGGAAAACAGTTCACAGATTCAGTCTCTGTGGAGGCGCCTCCTGTGCTTCTTGACTCGGTCCGGACAACGCCTCGGTGGTGTAGCAGTTTCCTGTGGTGTAGTCGGTTCACGTTGCTGGAGTGACTCATCCAATAGTCCTTCACTGGACTTAACAGCTTGAACTTCCGTCACTTCTGAACCAGCATTGTTGACTTCTAAAAGCTTGAGTACCTTGGGAAGTTTTTCTACTTCCAAACTGATTTGGCTCCATTCGGAGGGACCACGTGCGTGATCTGGTAGAGGTGATAATGGTTCAGGTGGGACATCTTCTTCTGTTTCATCTTTTCCTTTCCTGCTTCTTGGAGACTCTCTGTGCTCCGCTGCCAGCCGCATGCACAGTTCCTCCTCCTCTTTCTCCTGTTGCCTTAGCAGCGCCACCATCTCCCGGTGTTTCTTAGACTTTTTGTGATTCTTCAGGGTTTGTGCACTTCGGAAGATTTCCCCACAAGCTGGGCAGAACAGGTCATCGTTATATTCGGTGTCGTTCAACAGGACATGGTAATAATCGGTGTCGTCTTGAGCTAGGCCAGCGAGAGGGTCTTTTATTTCCTCCATGCCCAGCTGGACGTTAGCCAGCTTTTGTTCCAAGTCCCGACATCTCTCCTGAAGAGACTTCTTCATGTGTTCAGCTTCCTCCAGCTTTTTCTGGGCTTCCTGCAAGTCTTTTATTAATGACCTCATTCGTGATTTCAATGCTTCAACTTCCTTCGGAGATTGATTGGTCGTACTATTCAATCCCTTTACTGGAGCAGCTGTTTCAGCATTTTGTTGTTCGACATTGACGTGAGTCAGCGTACTTTTGGCATCCAAGGGTTGCTCTGCTGCCATCTTCTCAGTCTGTGTTGCAACCTCAGCTATTTCAATAACTTTTGAGAGCTCCGAACCCCTTTCCTTTGAAGATTGAAGCTCGTGTTCAAATTGTTCCCATTTCAGAGTCTTGTCCCTCAGCATATGAAGGAGTTGGCTGACCGTTAACTCTTCTGACCTCATCCGTTTCCCAGTAGCTGCAGGGCTGTTTATAACCTTGCCCTGGGGCTCCTTTGCTGTTTCTACTTCGCCATCATCCGCAGCCTCCCCCATTCGAATTTCCACAAATGAATCGTCCAGTGATGCTGCACCCAACTTCAGTAGGAGCTCGGAGTTCATGGCGACCAACTCAGCCTTTTCTGCCTGCAATCTGCTAACAAGCGCCTTCAGTTGCTGAACATCTTGCTCCACCAGATTAGAGCACGCACCTTCAGAAACCGAATCAGCTTTGATTCGTTTGGCCTCCTTGCGCAGACAGTTTGTGTGCTCCTGCTCCCTTTTCTCCCTCAGCTGTTTCTGTTGTCTTTCCAGATTCTCCCACTCTGTGTCAAAGAACGTTTTCATTGCTTTTATCTCTTGCTCGAGACGGCAACTCAATTGTTCTAATTGCTGTTGTAATTTGAAATGGAGTTGAGTTCGAGCCCGGTGTTCCTCAGACTTGTGCATGTCTGTAAACTGGACAGACTCAGAATTCTCTGCCAAACTATGTTGTTGTTGTTCAGTGGAATTCCGTTCTGAAACTTTGTTCTCCTTTGAAGCATCAGTATTTATGCACTCCTTCGTTTTTCCAACCTTAGTCAGCAAGTCCATTTTAGACTTGTCTTTCGCACCTGGGCTGGTCTTGTCGTCATCCGTTTCAGAGTCTGAGCTGATTGTCTTCACCGAGTTCTCACTCGTTATTGCTTTTAGGTAGTGCCATTCCATGTTTATTTCCCTGATCCACTCCCGTCCCAGAAGTGGTGGACCTCCCTCAGGTAGTACATATAAGTCCATTCCTTGGTGTTCTTTGCCCCTGTCTCTCACCTGGACTTGTATCTTTCCCATGGGGTATACCTTCTGCCCCGTGTATGTCTGCAATACGATCTTGGTATCTCTCAAGGGTATATGTGAGAATAGCCGGTTGTAATCCCTTCGATTTATGACTGATAGGGCTGATCCTGTGTCCAATTCCATTTTCACTTGGACTCCGGCTACTTTTAGTGTGACCCAGATAGTTTGTAGGTCAGTTTCCTTACTCACATTGTGAATTCTCAGACTACCCAGTTCCTGGCCGTTCGGGTTTGAATCCGAATTCTGTTCATCTGAACTCTTCTCAGCCACCTTGTGTACCTTGCTGTACTTTCCCTGCAGTGACTTTTTTCTGTTGTTGGTCTTCTTTCCTGACCGGCATACTTTAGCTATGTGACCAAGCTTGCCACATTTTCTACATTCCTGGTTTTTAAACCAGCATTGGTTCTGGTCGTGTGTTGTCTTCCCACAACGATAACATTTTGTTGTACCAGAAGTCATTTGATCCACGCTGAGTACCGCTGCCTTCAGCTGCATTTCCGCAGTGCCTCTCGCGGCTGCTTCGTGTGATGCTGCAATAAGGACAGCCTTGTCAAGTGTAAGATCGTTCTCTTCGAGCAGTCGCTTTTGTGTTCCTTCCTTCGACAACCTGCACACGAACTTGTCTCTCAATGCCTCTGTCAGATTTTCCCCAAACTGGCAGTATTTCGCTAGTCTACGCAGTTCGACCAAGTATTCCGCGTTGCTTTCCTCTTCCCGTTGCGTTCTCGCATAAAATTTGAATCGTTCCGCCAACATCAGCGGTGTGGGATTCAAATGATCCTTCAGGACAGCAACAATATCAGCGAAAGTCTGATCCGCTGGTTTAGCTGGTGATAGAAGATGCTTCAATAGCCCGTATGTCTTCGCCCCCATTGCGTTTAATAAGGTGAGAGCTTTATCATCATCTGCTATTTTATTGGCCTCACAATATATCTCGATGCGTTCTACGTACGTGGCCCAATCTTCCACCTCGGAATCGAAGTTGTTGATGTTACCATGCTTAGGCATCTTCACTATCTTTTTGAGAACCCACAACGAATTTGTTCGTTACTTTTTTTTTTCCAAAAATGGCGGTTTCCCGCGCTTGTCTTCTTCCCCGCCCACTTTCAAAATGGCGGTTTCCCGCTTCTGTCTTCTTCCCCCCTACTGGCGGCTTCCCGCTTTTCATCCCCTGGCGGGAGGGGTAAGCTTTCCTTCGGGCGACGACCGCTGGCTTTCGGAGTTCGCAGCCTGCGCGCCGGCTTCAGTGCGTTCCTTGTTCCCTTTTCTCGGCCGGCAACCGGCACTGGGGACAACCCGTTGGCGGCAAATAGTTCCAGCCGCTGGGTGGAATCTCGCTCGGTCTCCCTCGCTCGGTCCCGTTCCCCCTTCACTCGGGCTCTGTCTCTCCCTCAGCGGCTTCCAATCGCGCCTCCCAGCCCTCTCGCAGTCCGGTCCTTTCCTCCCCCGGCTGCGGCTGAGTTCTCCGCGGTTTTATTTATTTTTATATCTTCCCGCGCCTTACGATCCCGGTCGCAGCGCCTCGTGGCCTCGGTAGCTGCCCGGCCTTTTTCGCCGGTCGCGGTCTAGCTGTCTCACGACGCTGTTGTGTCTCCCAGCCCGCTTGTAGCCCGGTCTCTCACACCGGCTGCGTTCCCGCTTGTAGCCCGGTCTCTCACACCGGCTGCGTTCCCGCTTGTACCGCGGCTTCCATGCCCTACGCTGCCCCAGTCTCAGCGCCTCTGGGCCCGACTTCTGTCCGGCTCCTTTCCCCCGACCGTGGTCGAGTTCACCGCCCTTATCCTCCGTTTCTTTTTATTTTCCCCCTACTCACAGTCAACGTGGCTGACTTGCTTCTCTTGGCTGATCGGCTCACTCACCGCCGTGGCAGAAGGGACAATAACAGCCTGTTGCTGATGGAAGGCTTCGTGTCTGAATCCTTCCTTCTTCCTTGCTCTGCAGACTCGAGTCTTCTCTCAGCAGAACGACGAGGGCGGGTGCCTCTTCTCGACGCTCGTTAACTGCTTCGGGTGTGTCGCTGCCGCAGGGTAAGATCGAACCCGTCGCCACTGTAAAGTCTGTGGGTTATATGGTGAATTAATACACAGACTACAAGAGTAACTTTAACAGGACTTTACTATTCGAAGGTCAGGGCGAATCTGCCCAATAAATCCTTACACAGCACTTATATACCGGTGTGGTCACCACCGGTATTACAGTATACAGCAGCCAAGATAAAGTAGTGCAACACCTAAAATAGTTCTCTTAAAGGTAGAACGGTTACATACACTACAGGCTAGATGCAGGAAGGATGTTTCTGATGGCCGGGGAGTCCAGAACCAGGGGTCATAGTCTAAGGATAAGGGGTAAGCCATTTAGGACTGAAATGAGGAGGAATTTCTTCACCCAGGGAGTAGTGAACCTGTGGGATTCTCTGCCACAGAGGGCGGTGGAGGCCAGTTCATTAAATATATTCAAGAAAGAGTTGGATATATTTCTTAAGGCTAAAGGGATCAAGGGATATGGGGAGAAGGCAAGGACAGGGTACTGAATTTGGATGATCAGCCATGATCTCATTGAATGGCGGAGCAGGCTCGAAGGGCCAAATGGCCTACTCCTGCTCCTATCTTCTATGTTTCTATGTTTCTATGTAAGCCCCCGACCCGAGTTTCTGGGCCAATGAATTATTTTGCAGTATTGCTTTAATGCAGTGGACTGACAATGATAGATGAGGCCGTATATTCCTTCTATCCCATTGACCCCATGCATTAATTCAGCAAAGTCTATAAATCATGAACCAAAGCAGTAGTGTTGGCAACACTTTATTACGCTCTGATAGTTGCTGAGAGAGAGAAGAAATAAAAATCGATTATTTTCCTTGAATTCTTGATCTCAGTCGTTTTTAAATCAAAACTTGTGACGCTCCACAGGAAACAAAATCTGAAAACACACAAACAAATCTTGAAGCCAAAGAAAAGGCCTTGCAGGAGGATGGCAATCCTTCCAAGCATGAGGAATGTTAACGGGTTCCATCTACCCAAATAAAGCATCGTCCATTCACAGATGACCTGGATCAACAGCCAAAAGGCATATTATTCAACAGAACTCCCAGAGAAACGGGGTAACCGACTCCACTTCCCCACCTTTGCTCTATATCCCTTGGATCAACAGCCAAAAGACAGATCAGTCAGGTCCAAGTGGCGTGGGTGTCTGTGGTTGCTAGAGGGCAATAGCTATAGTGAAGGACATGGACAGGGCACAGTAACATTAAGGTAAGTGTATTTCAGAGATTTCTTAACTACTTTTCTTTGAGTTTTTTTTCTCCTTCCTTCTTTTCAACCTTTCTGCCAATTATTGCTCTGTGCCCACCTGCTCCGACACACCCGCGTCCGCAGACCGAGATGAAAATACCTTTGCCGTTCTTCAAAAAAAAAACTGCCTTAACCTCTACTATTGATTTGTTTTCTTTAAAAATTCAACATAGCATTAAACTGCTTGTGCTATCACAGAAAGAAACACTTGCCTTCAGATAGGGCCGTTAAACCTGCCCGGGCACACTGGAACCCAGACTGCTGCTCCTCAGTACCTGTGGACACCCACACGTCATTGAGCTGACCCCGCTCTGTAATGGTGCTGCTGGCACATAGTATATGACGGGTTGGGAGTGCGGAGGAGTCAGGGTGTGGGGCCTCCAGTATCAGCAGCTCTTAAATCCTTGAAGAGGAACTGCCTGCAATTCTTTGGCTGAATGACAACAGCCAAGTGCAGAAGCAGAACATCACCATTCCAAAATGTTGCTTTGGAGTTGCCTCCACAGAGATGGTGGAATGTTTTGGAATAGAGGAGTACCCTCCAGTCGAAGCAACAACAACAACAACAACTTGTATTTATATAGCGCCTTTAATGTAGTAAAACGCCCCAAGGCTGCTGCACAGGAGTATTATAAGACAAAAAATTTGACACCGAGCCACATAAGGAGAAATTAGGTGACCAAAAGCTTGGTCAAAGAGGTAGGTTTTAAGGAGCGTCTTAAAGGAGGAAAGAGAGGTGGCGAGGCAGAAAGGTTTAGGCAGGGAATTCCAGAGCTTAGGGCCCAGGCAACAGAAGGCACGGCCACCAAAGGTTGAACGATTATAATCAGTGATGCTCAAGAGGAATTAGAGGAGCGCAGATATCTTGGAGGGTTGTGGGGCTGAAGGAGATTACAGAGATCGGAAGGGGCGAGGCCATGAAGGGATTTGAAAACAAGGATGAGAATTTTGAAATCGAGGCGTTGCTTAACCGGGAGCCAATGTAGGTCAGCGAGCAGAAGGAAACCTGTCAAAGCAGCCTGGATGAAGGAGAGTTAATTTTCACTCACCTGTGGAACGAATGTGGGAGCAGGTTGTAAAGTCTGTGGGTTGTGCAGTTAATAAATACACAGACTTCAGAAGTAACAAACAAACAGGTCTTTACTATTCGAAGGTCCGGGCGAATCTGCCCCAGCAATCCTGCTACAACACTTATATACTGGTGTGGTCACTATCGGTATTACAGTATACAGAAGCCAAACAAATAGTGCCACACCTAAAGTAGTTCCCTTAAAGGTGAACGGTTACATTCAATAGTTCCCTTAAAGATAGACGGGTACATACACTACACAGGTGAGGAAGAAATGTGCTGGGCTATGCAAGGTTGTCAAGGTAAGTGTGTTCACATTGCATAATTTAGCAATGTTGCCTTATGAGGCCAATCTCATGAGCCGGAATGTAAAAATTGGCATAAAGAAACGGATACAGTGTAAACAATCGGGGCCCGAGGAAAGCGTGAAACTCACCATATATTCCTTCTTAAAGTATGAAAATTAAAGTTTTAAGCCATCTAACCATCATTAATGCACAGCGGGGGTGAAATTGAGCTCGGTAGTGCCCATTTTTTGGGCGCAACAAGGCCTTTTAAACTACCAAAATGGCGTCTGCGATGCACGGGCGCACACTTCCAAAGGGAATTGTGCCGGACGGCATATTTGTAAAGGGGTTTGCACGCGGCAGCTAACAACCGCTGGCAGAATGCAGAGCAGGCAGATCATGACATTAATCAGCTGCCATTTTGGAGTTCTACGCTTCAGCCTATGCCCTCTCTTAACCTTGCACAGCTGCACACATGTTCAACGGCATGAAGGAGCCCCCACCAGCGCTATTTAAAGGGATTATGAACTATTTACAGGTTAGTTGCTGGATTATTTCTTCTGGCTGTTGCTGTAATTCTATTGGGTACTTTTCCATACATGTTTAAAGTTTCAATAGTCTACAGGGAGTGGTCTGGCTGGTGTTGAAGTAATTTTTTGGTGACTCAAAGGCTTGTGCACAAATCAATTGCTTCCAGACATGGGTGACCTAGTAGGGCTTCCTCTTGGCATTGAGCGTGACCATGAGAATGAGCAGAGGGCACGCAGAGCAGGACAAGCTGCTAGAAAAGGGAGGAGGCATTTCTGTGTGCCCCCTGGCAAGCTTACAACTGTGCTATCCTTTCCCTCAGCCCTGCTGCAGCACACTTGTGCCCAGTGTCTCACCACATGCAGATCCCGCCTCTATGATATCCTCTACATTTTTTTTAATTTGTTCATTCACAGGATGTGGGCATCGCTGGCAAGGCCAGAATTTATTGCCCATCACTAATTGCCCTTGAGGAGGTGGTGGGATTTGAACTTACACCTCTGGATTATTAGTTCAGGCCTCTGGATTACTAGTCCAATAACTTAACCACTATGCTACTGTACACATTATGGGAAGTGTCAGTATCTGAGCTAGTCGCTGTGACTGTGAAATCAAGTGACAGTGTCCCTTTGTCTTCAGTTTCTTCTTGCTTTTCCTCCACTGCCTGGGGAGCTTCCAGTTCTTGAGTATCTTAAATGAAAAAGGGACAAGGGTTGGGCTGTGGTGAGGGGAGAGAAGAAGGTAAGAAGTGCATGCTTACAACATCTACAGCTTGTAAATCAGAAGAGATTGAGGGATGAGGGAGAAGTGGGATGAGGATTAGGTATGCTGATATCCTTATCTTCAATGGCTTCAGCCCTGCCGGTGGCCACGGCCTCAGAAATGGCCCTTCCCATAATGGCCAGCACTACCTCCTCCATGGGGTTAAAACATGCAGGCGCACCTCTCCCCCTCCCATTAATTCCTGCTGCCTCCCATTATGTGCCACCATCTCCTGCAAGAGAGAGGGAAGTGTATCAGTGAGTGTCATGCAACCTGTTTGGGTGATGTGGCTGTCATGGTTGAATAGCTGGCAGTGTGTGCAAGCTGTGAGATGTGGGTGCAAGGCTCTGCAACAGTGTGTGAGGTTGAGGTAATGCATATGAATGTTAGGCATGAGTTCTGATTGATAAGAGATTGTGGGTAGGTGAGTGATGGGGTGTAATGAATTGAGCAATGGATGAGGCTAGTGGTGCAGTTGGTAGGATATGGCATTTGAAGATGCATTCACTGACCTTGACCACTCATGTGAGATCATTAAACTTCTTCCTGCACAGCATCCAGGTCCTTGGGCAACACTGCTGGCATTGACCTCTGCTGCTATCTCTTGCCACTGCCTTCTGAGCATATGTCTGCAGGGCCTCCGGCCCCCCTGAGGATACAAGACATCTCTCCTTCTTTCCACCTCTTCCACCAAGACCTCCAGTGCAACATCCGATAACCTTGGTGCACGCTCTCTCCCATGGTCGGGCATTGTTGATTCTTCCAAAGCACAAAATTCAGAATGATCTCCGCACCACCAGCAGCCACAGTGCAATTTCTCTTTAAGAGGTGCAGGTTAGCTTTAAGTTGTGCTAGGCACTAGCGATATTGAGCCCCCTGCTGATGCGTGCAGCAAATGAACAGCGCGGTTAGCGCTTGCTGCACACAGAAATCATGGAAATGATCAGGCTGCACAAAGTTGGCATCCTGCCTGCTGTGCAATCAACATGGTTAATCGTGTAACGCAGGGTTAATCACGCATCGCAATCCCTGCGACCGTTTTGGGGGTTATCCAATTTAACCCCCAATGTGATTTAAGAACATGGAAGCTTTCAACTTCCCACACTTGGAAAGAACACACAGTTAGGAAGTAGAAGGCATTCACCATGCACTGCTACACACCAGGGTAACAGGGTACACACCACCATAGTTAAGATGAGAGTTGTTTTGCTATAAGGCAGATTAAGGTAGTTACTGTGGCGGTGAGGCTTTACTGGACTAGGATATTGAGCACATGTGGAAATGACTGTTGTACTTTGGCTGTGTTATGCAGTTAACTGAAAGTGTTTTCTTTGAGAGGCTGCCTTATCACTGTGGCTGGTTGACCACGTGTTTGGGCAGATTTGTCTTTTGGCTCTTGGTCCAGATCATCTGTGAATGGTTGATGCTGTGTTATCTTCCACAGCTTGTTCCATGCTAAAGCCCCTTTGTAGGGTAAATCATAGAATCATAGAAATTTACAGCACTGAAGGAGGCCATTTGGCCCATCGTATCTGTGCCGGTGAAGTTATTGAAAACACAGCAGCCGCAATAATTTTGAACATCTTTAGTGACTGTACTGCAGAACTGCCCCTGATTGGTCCAGGCAACTGAATCTTTGCTTCTGGATACCAATGGTGTACTAAAATAAGGTCCCTTATCCTTCAATTTGGTCATAGTCTAAGGATAAGGGGTAAGCCATTTAGGACTGAAATGAGGAGGAATTTCTTCACCCAGAGAGTGGTGAACCTGTGGAATTCTCTACCACAGAGGGCGGTGGAGGCCAGTTCATTAAATATATTCAAAAAAGAGTTGGATATATTTCTTAAGGCTAAAGGGATCAAGGGATATGGGGAGAAGGCAGGGGCATGGTACTGAATTTGGATGGTCAACCATGATCTCATTGAATGGTGGAGCAGGCTCGAAGGGCCGAATGGCCTACTCCTGCTCCTATCTTCTATGTTTCTATGTTTCTATGTTAAGCAGCCACGGCCTTGGTCTCTCAGCAACTATTCACCCAGTCTTCCTGGCCCTTGAAATAATGGTGGAACTGTAAATTGTTCTAAAAACTAATGAATCAATGCCACTGCCAGAGCAGCAAGCATGAACAAACATGGTTCAGTGCATGTAGTCACAGTGCAGCTGCACAGTGAAAGGGTTCTGAAAGGGTGGTCATTGGGGTAGGAGCACATCTACTATCAATAATATCAGCCAAACTGCAAAAATGCAGGGTTCCCTTACATTGCTGCTTGTTTTCTATGGGGAAGCTGGTGAACTGAGACACTCAGGCAAACAAGGCAACTGTGATCTGCATGATGCAAACGTGCAATGTCAATTGGGTGTTTGGCATGATATCTCCCGCTGTTTCTTGGAACAACTCCATTGCATGAAATTCCAAGGTATGATTGCGACTGTCAGAGCTGTCCCGGTGTTTGAAGTTAAGTTGTTTCCTGGTCTGGCTGCAGGAGTATGCAAAGGTTCAGTAATGGCCTTTTTTGGAGAAGCATTGGGGTAGATTTTTATCTTCCCGCTTGGACTGTAATCTGGTGGAGCGGATTGTCCTCCCTTTATACAACCGGCTCAATTTTCATTCCAATGAAATCAATGGAATGAAAATTCATTCTGCCAGACTATCACCCCGGGTGCTGAAGACAAAATCTACTCAACTAAATATGTCCAGGTGTGAATGTCTAGGTTAGTGGCATAAGGACTGGTTCTTATTAATCTTGTGAACTGTAAATGCACCTGCTCTGTCACCCCTCCTGTGATCCTCCTTCTTCTCCAGAAACTGCAACAAGGGCTATGGGGATAGAGCGAGGGAATGGGACTGGCTGGATTGCTCTGCAGAGAGCCGGCGCAGACTCGATGGGCCGAATGGCCTCCTTCTGTGCCGTTATGACTCTATGACTCTATAAGTATGCACAAAATGAAACAAACACAGATAACACATAAGGTGAAGCTTTAAGAAGCTGTCAGTATGGCTCCAATAAGAGCACTAACCTCCTTTTGCTCATCGTAGCAATATCGCACAGAAGCAGTGAATAACAAACAGCTGCACAGCAATCTGAAAATCAGTAATACAACTTTAACAGCAAGGACTTAACTGAAGTTTCCTTTTATAGGATTGCTGAGCATCTGCAGCACAGTTCAGGATGTTCCAGATGCATTCTGAGAACATACCCAAATAAAAAAAAGATTGAGCCTTAGTGTGAGCCGAGCACACAACAGGTGTTTAAGGTCATGTTACGATACACAAACTGTTGTGTATCAGGTACTTAGTGGGCCTCAAGACTCAGTGCCCCAGAATGAAGGGAGCTGGGCTCCAACTTGCAGCATCATGGCAGGTGCCAAAGATTGTGTTTTCAGTTCCACAGCACCTTACTGCATCTCTCGGAAACATTCCAAAGTATTTGAAATATCAGAGAAGTGTTTTCCTTCCAGTTGGTTCGTTTTATTGTAATTTTATACAGACCTGAGTGAGTTCCAAAAAGTTGACATTTAATAAACAGCTCAACTTATAAACTTTAATTACAAGCAGATTTCAGTTAAAAATGGATCTCAAAGTCAAGTTGAAACAGATCGCTTATGTGGAGGAAAAACAAAATTAAAGCTGTTTTTGCGTTAATTTTATATTCCTTATATATCAGCATTATATGGGACCAATGTTATATTCTTTGCAATGAGCGCAATCTTTATTTGTATCATACAATATGACACATAACTAGATAAATACCAACCTAAAGCACTGCTAGTGAGACTTGTTTTGAAGTTAGTGATGCCATGATGGCTCTCTTTACGAACCTGCTTGGTTGTCGCATTGTTAACGGAGAAAACCAGTGACAATCAAAAACACCTTAATACTTGAATATGACAATTAGTATAATCAGATTACATTTAATTTGAATTCATCTATTGTTTTTGTTCACCTGCCATTTCATCCACGCAGATGTGACATTATAACTGTTATCATTCACACACAAGGACTGCAGCACTGGAGTACTGAGTCTTTGGAGGCCTCAGTAAAAACAGCCAATGAAGAATGATATTTGTACATCTTGCCAAGAGACTACCATTTTCATAAATTAATAACAAAACTGTTGGGCTGAACAGAGCTTTCACTCAGGAACTGAGCAACAACGCAGGAACCTTGAAAGTGTCTTATAAAACTAAACAGATCTGGATAAATAATTGTGAGAATTCATCTCAGAAAACATCAAATGGTCAAAGCTAATCTTCATCTGAGTTGAGTTAAATTAGTTGAGTACCAGAATAGCTTAAGAAGAGCACAGCTATCTCAATATTATCACTCTTTAAAACTGCTCAGGGTTCCACTGACGTCTCATCCAGTTTATCCACTGAGTGCCTGAGCCATTCAGGCCAGCAAGGTTACAGGTTCAATCCCTGGTCTGTGTTGAATTACCTGATTTTAACAGGGGCATTGTTGAGGACGTTACAATTGCCATCTGTCCCCAGGGTCAGGCAGAGAATATTGAGCCTACTGCTCCCACTAGGTATGTAGTGACCCCCGCCACCCCACTACTGCTTCCGCCCCACCCCCGTTGGAAAAGTGTATGTGTGGACATTGGCTGAAGGCAGAATCAGGCTCAACTGTGTTGTCTTGTCCCTCCTTGCCCGGAGCTGAATAGCCTGCCAATATGAATAACAGCCATTTGGGCAAGGTGACTGGCACCGATGGAACTATATCCTAGCAAGCAGTCAACACCTGCAGGACAAGAAAAAAATGGAGAAAATAAAGTACTGCATCACAAATGTTTTCTTTTGCAATGTAGTAACGTTCAGTTGCATCTTAAAATGAGGTGACTCTTCAATCACAAGCACACTAGATTGGTTTGGATGAAAACTGTCCTTCAACCGATTACAACTGTTTCTTGGTAGAAGAGTTCGCAAGTTTGGGAGGTGCTGCCAAAGAAGCCTTTGCGAGTTGCTGCAGTGCATCCTGTAAATGGTACACACTGCAGCCATGGTACGCCGGTGATGGAGGAGGGAGTGAATGTTTAAGGTGGTGGATGGGGTGTCAATCAAGCGGGCTGCTCTGTCTTGGATGGTGTCGAACTTCTTGAGTGTTGTTGGAGCTGCACTCATCCAGGCAAGTGGAGAGTATTCCATCACACTCCTTACTTATGCCTTGTAGATGGTGGAAAGGCTTTGGGGAGTCAGGAGGTGAGACATTCACCGCAGAATACCTAGCCTCTGACCTGCTCTTGTTGCCACAGTATTTATGTGGCTGGTCCAGTTAAGTTTCTGGTCAATGATGACTCCCAGGATGTTGATGGTGGGGGATTCAGCGATGGTAATGCCATTGAATGTCAAGGGGAGGTGGTTAGACACTCGCTTGTTAGAGATAATCATTGCCTGGCACTTCAGTGGTGCAAATGTTACCTGCCACTTATCAGCCCAAGCCTGAATGTCCTTCAGGTCTTGTTGCATGTGGGCATGGACTGCTTCATTATCTGAGGAGTTGTGAATGGTGCTGAACACTGTGCAGACATCAGCGAATATCCCCATATCTGACCTTATGTTGGAGGGAAGGGCATTGATGAAGCAGCTGAAGATGGTTGGGCCTAGGACACTGCCCTGAGGAACTCCTGCAGCGATGTCCTGGGGCTGTGATGATTGACCTTCAACCAACACAACCATCTTCCTTTGTGCTAGGTATGACTCCAGCCAGTGGAGAGTTTTCCCCCCCGATTCCCATTGACTTCAGTTTTACTAGGGCTCCTTGACACTGCACTCGGTCAAATGCTGCCTTGGTGTCAAGGGCAGTCACTCTCACCTCACCTCTGGAATTCAGCTCCTTTGTCCATGTTTGGACCAAGGCTGTAATGAGGTCGGGAGCCGAGTGGTCTTGGCGGAACCCAAACTGGGCATCAGTGAGCAGATTATTGGTGAGTAAGTGCCGCTTGATAGTACTGTCGATGACACCTTCCATCACTTTGATGATGATGATTGAGAGTAGACTGATGGGACAGTAATTGGCCGGATTGGATTTGTCCTACTTTTTGTGGACAGGACATACCTGGACAGTTTTCCACATTGTTGGATAGATGCCAGTGCTGTAGCTGTACTGGAACAACTTGGCTAGAGGCGCGGCTAGTTCTAGAGCACAAGTCTTCAGCACGATAGCCGGGATATTATCGGGGCCCATAGCCTTTGCTGTATCCAGTGCGCTCAGGGGAAAAAAACACTAGTGGGCGTAGTCTATAGGCCTCCGAACAGTTGCAACTCTGTTGGACGGAGTATCAATCAGGAAATAGTTGAGGCTTGTAATAAGGGAACATCTATAATTATGGGGGATTTTAACTATCATATTAATTGGACAAATTGGACAAATTGGACAAATCAAATTGGGCAGGGCTGCCTTGAGGATGAGTTCATTGAGTGTATTAGGGATGGGTTTCTTGAGCAGTATGTAACTGAACTGACCAGGAAGCAAGCAACCTTAGATCTGGTCCTGTGTAACGAGACAGGATTAATTAAAAATGTCCTAGTAAAGGATCCCCTTGGAATGAGTGACCATAACATGGTTGAATTCCATATTCAATTAGAGAGTGAGAAGGTTGGATCCCAAACAAGCGTGCTAAGCTTGAATAAAGGAGACTATGAAGGTATGAGAGCGGAATTGAGTAGAGTGGATTGGGAAAATAGATTAAAGGGTAAGACAATACATGATCAGTGGTGTACATTTAAGGAGTTATTTTACAACTTCCAAAAAATATATATTCCACTGAGAAGAAAAGGGTGTAAAAGAAAATACAGCCATCCATGGCTAAGTAAAGAAATTAAGGATAGTATTTGGCTAAAAACAAGGGCATATAAGGTAGCCAAATCAAGTGGGAGGATAGAGGATTGGGAAAACTTTAAAAGACAACAAAAAATAACAAAAAGATTGATTAAGAAAGGGAAGATAGATTATGAAAGTAAATTAGCAAAAAATATAAAAACAGATAGTAAGAGTTTTTATAGTTATATAAAAAGAAAAAGGGTGGCTAAAATAAATGTTGGTCCCTTAGAGGATGAGACCGGGAAATTAATGGTGGGAAATATGGAGATGGCAAAAACACTGAATGAATATTTTGTATCAGTCTTTACAGTAGAGGACACTAAGAATATCCCAACACTGGACAAACAGGGGGCTATAGGGGGGGAGGAGCTAAACATGATCAAAATCACTAAGGAAGTGGTACTCGGTAAAATAATGGGACTCAAGGCGAATAAATCACCTGGACCTGATGGCTTACATCCTAGGGTCTTGAGGGAAGTGGTGGTAGGGATTGTGGATGCATTGGTAATAATTTTCCAAAACTCCCTGGACTCAGCAAAGGTCCCGGCAGACTGGAAAACTGCAAATGTAACACCCTTATTTAAAAAGGGCAGTAGACAGAAGGCTGGAAACTATAGACCGGTTAGCCTAACATCTGTGGTAGGTAAAATTTTGGAGTCCATTATTAAGGAGACAGTAACAGGACATTTGGATAATCATAATTTAATAGGACAAAGTCAGCATGGTTTTATGAAGGGGAAGTCATGTTTGACAAATTTGCTGGCGTTCTTTGAGGAAGTAACATATAGGGTGGATAAAGGGGAACCAGTAGACGTAGTGTATTTAGACTTCCAAAAGGCATTTGACAAGGTGCCACACAAAAGATTATTGCTTAAGATAAAAAATCACGGGATTGGGGGTAATATTCTGGCATGGATAGCGGATTGGCTATCTAACAGAAGGCAGAGAGTTGGGATAAATGGTTCATTCTCAGACTGGCAATCAGTAACTAGTGGTGTTCCGCAGGGGTCAGTGCTGGGTCCCCAACTCTTTACAATCTATATTAACGATTTGGAGGAGGGGACCAAGTGTAACATATCAAAGTTTGCAGATGATACTAAGATGGGAGGGAAAGTAGTGAGTGAGGAGGACATAAAAAACCTGCAGGGGGACATAGACAGGCTAAGTAAGTGGGCAGAGATTTGGCAGATGGAATACAATACTGGAAAGTGTGAGGTTATGCACTTTGGCAGGAAAAATCGTAGAGCAAGTTATTATCTTAATGGCAAGAAACTGGAAAGTACTGAAGTACAAAGGGATCTGGGGGTCCTGGTGCACGAAACTCAAAAGGTTAGTATGCAGGTGCAGCAAGTGATTAAGAAGGCCAATGGAATGTTGGCTTTCATTGCTAGGGGGATAGAATATAAAAATAGGGAGGTATTGCTTCAGTTGTACAAGGTATTGGTGAGACCGCACCTGGAATACTGCGTACAGTTTTGGTGTCCATACTTAAGAAAGGACATACTTACTCTCGAGTCAGTACAAAGAAGGTTCACTCGGTTAATCCCGGGGATGAGGGGATGGACATATGAGGAGAGGTTGAGTAGATTGGGACTCTACTCATTGGAGTTCAGAAGAATGAGAGGCGATCTTATTGAAACATATAAGATTGTGAAGGGGTTGGATCGGGTGGATGCGGGGAGGATGTTCCCGATGATGGGTGAAACTAGAACTAGGGGGCATAGTCTTAGAATAAGGGGCTGCTCTTTCAAAACTGAGATGAGGAGGAACTACTTCACTCAGAGGGTGGTAGGTCCATGGAATATGCTGCCCCAAAAAGCTGTAGAAGCTACATCATTACATAAATTTAAAACAGAAATAGACAGTTTCCTAGAAGTAAAGGGAATTAAGGGTTACGGGGAGCGGGCAGGAATTTGGACATGAGTCTAGGTTCGGATCGGACATGGCCCTGTGGGTAGCGGAGCGGGCCCAGGGGCCGTGTAGCCTGATCCTGCTCCTATTTCGTGTGTCTAATTCTGTTAGATTCAGGAGATGGTTCTGTGATAGTAGATTGGCGGTTAGGATCAGATCAGCCATGATCTTATTGAATGGCGGAGCAGGCTCGAGGGGCCGATTGGCCTACTCCTGCTCCTATTTCTTATGTTCTTATGTTCTTATATCACGTGGAGTGAATCGAATTAGCTGAAGACTGGCTTCTGTGATGGTGGGGACCTCAGGAGGAGGCCAAGTTGCATCATCCACTCGGCACTTCTGGCTGAAGATGGTTGCAAACGCTTCAGCCTTGTCTTTTGCACTCAGGTGCTGGACACCACCATCATTGAGGATGGGGATATTCATGGAGCCTCCATGAATATCTGAAAGTATTGCTTCAGGTTTACTTGCTGTGTGTTATACACCTCTATAAGATACTTTCTGAGCCATTTTTTCTGGAGGCTGAAGAATGACTAACTTATTAATCATTCCTTATAGTATGATTACTTTCCTGCAGTGTTCTCAAGTCACATTGAAAATTATTGTGCAATAGTCACTTTTGCCTCGCAATTCAGCTATTCCTACTCCTGAAAGAGTGTCTGAGTCAGTCACAAGAAGTGCCTCTTAGAGTCATAGGGCTCGATTTTGCCAGGCCCGAGGAGGCGGGATTGGAGGTGTGTGAGGTGTTAAAATCGCAAAAAATGGCGTGCGGGCCCGATCCCGCATCCATCCCGCCTCCGAGCAATTTTCCCACATGCGAGTTTTCTGACCCCATTTCCATCCCGTCTCCAAGAGGCGGGATAGGCCCTTAAGGCCCTTAACAACCACTTAATTGCCTCTATAATCCCATTTTGAGAGGCCTTTCTGATTTTACCACTTTTCCCACGCGCTTCACGCCTCCTCTGGAACACGCCAGTGAAACCTGGCGGCATCACAAGTGGATTGCTTACTGACAGCTGCAGCTCCACCATTAAAAAGGAGTTTTCACCAATCATCATTTGCAGGTGGCAGAACTTTGTTGTCTCAGGTCTGGGGGAACTTTTAGCAGACATACTCATTGTTGTGGAAGTTTGGAGCCTGACACCCATCTCCAGTGTGACCTCCTGGGAAACCCCTCTCCCCACCTTGAATGAGCACTTCCTCAACTGAGGTATATACCAGAAGAATGGGAACTATTTATTTCCTTTCCTCCTGGACATCAGATTCAGACGAAGACCAGCCGCGGCAGCAGCAGAACCCTGACCAACAGCAGCACCAACTGCAGGAGCAACAGCAGGAGCGCCAAGCTGCTGCTCACCCACCTGAAGCTGCACAGGCCAGAAGGCGCCAGCCCATGGAAGCATGTCTGTGCAGGAGATACCCCCAAAACAGGGTCTACAGACGCAGGGTCACCTATCTCAACATGTCTGAGCAGCAGTGCCAAAGGAGGCTCAGACTTTCGCGAGAGGTAGTGGGTGACATATGCGCAATGCTGCAGCAAGACCTGGAGCCCAGAGGAGCAGGTGGACACCCCTTACCAGTGGCCGTCAAAGTCACCACCGCACTCAACCTTTTTGCTTCAGGCTCATTCCAGGGATCAGCAGCAGACATCAGCGGCGTCTCCCAGGCGGTCGCACACACTTGCAGCACGCAGGTAACCGATGCTCTCTTTGCCATCGCGCACAATTACATCAATTTCTCCAAGGGTCAAGCCAGTGTAACTGCGCGTGCGGTTGGGTTCGACAATCTGGCAGGCTTTCCAAGGGTGCAGGGCGTTGTTGCCTGCACACATGTGGCCCTTAAGGCACCCCATCACAATCCAGGTACAGGAAACTTTCTGGTATCCGGCACTGACGGGACCGAGCTGGTGCCGGTCGATCAACACTGCCGGAGAAACGAGCGCTAATGTTAAAACAATCGGAGCTTCTGAGCTCCGTCTGAAGCAACAAACCCTGTTGCTTAGCAACAGCTTCAAAACAGTCGGCGCAGCTTGCAAGCATCTCTGTAGCTAAGCAACAGCTTCAGCTAGACGCTTGCAGAGCCACGACTGGAGGAAAAAAAGCAACGAAAAGTAAAAAAACTTATCTGAACCGACTCCTGAATTTTGCTGGTGGATAGAGCATTCCGGACATTTAACCTCCGTTTAAACTAAAGTTTCCTGTATTTTTGTCAACCGCAAGGGCTTCCACTCCCTCAACGTACAGCTGGTGTGTGACCAGAAGAAGGAAATTTTGCATGTTTGTGCCAAGTACCCTGGCAGTTGCCATGACTCCTTCATCCTGTGCCAGTCTAGTGTGCCTCCACTCTTCAGTCTGCCAGACCAACTTTTCAGATGGCTACTTGGAGACAGGGGCTATACCCTGAAGACGTGGCTAATGACGGTGTTGCGGAGCCCATCCACCGAAGCTGAGGAGCGCTACAACTCCAGCCACATTGCCACCAGATCCATAATTGAGCAAACCATCGGCTTGCTGAAGATGCGCTTCAGATGCCTGGATAGATCAGGTGGAGCCCTGCAGTACTCAGCAGCCAGGGTCTCCAGAATCGTCGTGGTTTGCTGTGCACTTCACAACATGGCACAGCGTCGTGGCTTGCAGATTCCTGAGGACCAAGTGGCTCATCACATAGCCTCCTCAGATGAGGAGGAGGAGGAGGAGGAGGAGGAGAGTGACAATGAACATCTTGCAGAGGCCCATCAACCAGCGGCAGCAGTACGCGAGAACATTGCTGCCCGGGATGCAAGGAACGCACTTATCTTGGCCAGATTTGCTTAGCCTAGCCAATCAAGCACTTTTGCCTCGCAGCTTCTTATCAGAGCATCGACAAATGCCAAGAACCTGCGGATTCCTATCACCCTGACCACCATACTTGTTAAGTATGTGTATTGTATTGAACAATTAACACAAAGACTTAAACGTATAACTCAAACAGGTCTTTACTGGTTGGAGGTAGGGACTATACATAGGTCTTTACTTCATGCCCACAGGCGGGAACTGAGGGGAGATCAGTCCCCACAGTACTATTTATACCCCTATGGCCAGGAGTGGTACTGCGTATCACTACGCCCAACAAGTAGTGCAGTCCTGTCCATAGGTTCAAAGTAGCACACATATTACATACACAACATTCCTCCCTTCCTAGCTTTACAGTCATCTCCCCATTTAACATAACGTAATAACATATATACATATATAACTTCAGGTTTACATAACAGAATAACATAGATACATAGATAACTTCATGTCAAAACAGATCACAGATTCAGTCTCTGCGGAAAACAGTTCACAGATTCAATCTCTGTGGTGGAGTCGGTTCACGTTGCTGGAGTGACTCATTCAATAGTCCTTCCATGGATTTAACAGTTTGAACTTCCGAACTGAATTGGCTCCGTTCGGAGGGACCACGTGTGTGATCTGGTAGAGGTAATAATGGTTCAGATGGGTCATCTTCTGTTTCGACTTTTCCTTTTCTGCTTCTTGGAGACTCTCTGGGCTCCACTGTCAGCTGCCAGCTGCATGCGCAGTTCCTCCTTCTCTCCCTCCTTTTTCCGTAGTAGAGCCACCTTCTCCCGATGTTCCGTAGACTTTCGGTGCTCCTCCATGATTTCTGTATGGTGGGAGTCGAAGTTACAAGTTGGGCAGGACAGGACATAGTAATATTCGGTGTCGTCCTGATCTAGGCCAGCGAGAGGGTCTTCTATTTCCTCCATACCCAGCTGGGCGTTAGCCAGCTTTTGTTCCAAGTCCAGACATCTTTCCTGAAGAGACTTCTTCATGCGTACCTCTTCATCCAGCTTTTTCTGGGCTTTCAGCAAGTCGTTTACTAATGACCTCATTTGAGATTTTACTACTTCAACTTCTTTTGGAGATTGATTGATCGGACTATTCAATCCCTCTACCGGAGCAGCTGTTTCAGCGGTCTGTTGTTCTACGTTGACGTGAGTCAGCGTACTTTTGGCATCCAAGGGCTGCTCTGTTGCAGTCATCTCAGTCTGTGTTGCCACCTCAGCTCTTCCAATAACCTTTGAGAGCTCCGAACCCCTTTCGTTTGAATATTGAAGTTCGTGTTCAAGTTTTTCCCATTTCAGAGTCCTGTCCTTCAGCATATGCAGGAGTTGGCTGACCGTTAACTCCTCTGACATCAGACATTTTGTGTGCTCCTGCTCCATTTTCTCCATCAGCTGCTTCTGTTGTCTTTCCAGATTCTCCAACTCTATATCAAAGAACTCTTTCGTTGCATTCAACTCTTGCTCACAACGGCGAAGCATTTGTTCTAATTGCTGTTGTAGTTTGAAATGGAGTTGAGTTCGAGCCCGGTGTCCCTCAGAAATGGGCACATCAGTAGACTTGCCAGACTCAGAATCCACAGTTAAACTATGTTGTTGTTGCTCAGTGGAATTCTGTGCTGAAACTTTGTCTTTTGCACCTGAGTTGGGCTTACCATCATCCGTTCCAGAGTCTGGGCCGACTATCTTCACCGAGTTCTCACTCGTTATTGTTTGTAGGAAATGCCAGTCCATATTCATTTTCCTAATCCACTCCCGTCCTAGTAGTGGAGAACCTCCTTCAGATATCACATATAAGTCCATTATTTGACTGTCTTCGCCCTTGTGGACCACTGCAACCTCTATTTTCCCGATGGGGTACACTCTTTGCCCCGTGTATGTTTTCAATATAATCCCCGTATCCTGTAGGGGAATATGTTGGAATAACTTTCCGTAATCTTTCTTATTTATGACCGTCAATGCCGATCCAGTGTCCAATTCCAGTTTTACTTGGACTCCTTCTATCTGAAGAGTGACCCAAATTGTCTGGAGGTCTGCACCCTTACCAGCGTTGAGTACTCTTAAGCTAGCCAGTTCATTACAGCTTAAGCTAGCCAGTTCATTACTGCTAGCGTCTGAATCGGACTCCTGTTCGGTCACCTTGTGTACCTTTGCGTATTTTCCTTGCGGTGACTTCTTGTTGCTGGTCTTCTTCCCTGACCTGCATACTCTAGCTATATGTCCAAGCCTACCACAAGTTCTACATTCTTGGTTTTTAAACCAACACTGGTTCTGATCATGCGTTGTCTTTCCACAACGATAACATTTGCCAGAACTCACACCCAATTTGTGTGCACTGAGCTCCGGTGACCGTAGCTGCATTACTGCCGTGCCTCTCGCTGCGGCTTCGTGTGCTGCTGCCATAGTGACCGCCTTCTCAAGCGTCAGCTCATTCTCCTCGAGCAGTCGCTTTTGTGTATCCTGTTTAAATAAACCACACACAAATTTGTCTCGAAGTGCCTCTGTCAGTCCCGTTCCAAACTGGCAATATTTCGCTAATTTACGCAATTCCAGCAAATATTCAGCATTGCTTTCATGCTGTAGCTGCCTTCTGTCGTAAAATTTAAATCGTTCCGCTAGCATCAGCGGCGTGGGGTTTAGATGATCTTTCAGGACAGTAACAATCTCATCGAACATCTTATCCGCCGGTTCATCTGTGATAACAGGTGTTTCAATTGCCCGTATGTCTTCGCACCCATTAAATTTAATAATGTTAGAGCTTTATCTTGGTCATGAATTTTATTGGCCTTACAATAATTTTTTACTCTTTCAACATATATGGCCCAATCTTCGAGGTCACTATCAAAGGTGCTAATATTCCCGTGTTTAGGCATTGTAGATTTGCAATTTCTCAGATTTTATTTTGTTTACTTGTTATCAAAGATGGCGGCTTCCCGCTCTTGCCGTCGTCCTCCGCCCACAAAATGGCGGTTTTCCCGCGCTTGGCGGTCTTCACCCGTCCCCCGACGCCGTCTCCCTTCAGCCCCCGAGTGCGGCCCTTATCTTTGGTTCCGATCGCTGGCCCGCGCTGCGCCTCGCACTTGAAGCGGCTCCCGGCCTCTGGCTCACCCGCTCGCGCGGCTCTTGCTCGCTCCCTCCCGGGCTCTGGCTTACCCGCTCGCGTGTTTCACCGCGGCTCTTATCAGGGATTGCGATCGCCCTTATCTTCTCCAACTTCCCCAGCCCTGTCTTTGCAGCCAACACTGCACGGCTTACCCCACCACCTAGGTTGAACAAGGAAACTGCAGAAAGACTTCTGTCAGTCGCTGGAAGCTGTCAGGATGTTTGCTGCACTCCAGTGCTCAGTCGCTGATGGAGGCTTCAGAGTCCTAAAGCCTGTCGCTTCTAGTGGGGTGGTGATGTTTGAAACCTCTCTTCAACTGCCGCAGGGTAAGAACCTGACTCGTCGCCAGTGTTAAGTATGTGTATTGTATTGAACAATTAACACAAAGACTTAAACGTATAACTCAAACAGGTCTTTACTGGTTGGAGGTAGGGACTATACATAGGTCTTTACTTCATGCCCACAGGCGGGAACTGAGGGGAGATCAGTCCCCACAGTACTATTTATACCCCTATGGCCAGGAGTGGTACTGCGTATCACTACGCCCAACAAGTAGTGCAGTCCTGTCCATAGGTTCAAAGTAGCACACATATTACATACACAACAATACTGACAATTGCAAGTCATCCTAAGCCCTCAATGTGGAAGTCCCATTAGCGATATGACACACGCCACAACTGCAACAGTTTGCCATCAGAATTTTTAATGACAATAACCAACTGATGGCTTTTCAAAGTTAAACATAATATTACACCCAAGTGACTACCCTTGTGACTACTTGTGCTTTATCTTCCTCTTATGCTTGCTCCTATGTGGTGTTTCCCCTGTGGCTTCAACAGATGTGGAGGCCCCTTGCTCACTTTCTTGCTGCTCCTGTCTCGACACCTTTGGCGGGCATCCTCTGGGGTTGCGATCCTGTGAGGGCTCGGCAACAGTCTGCTGCTCCTGTGGCTGTGCAGGGGTTGAGACACCGATCTCAGTTGGGCGGGGACTCTAGTGGGGCTCTGACCGAGGGCTTTGCAGTGGCATGGTCGTGTGAGCGCTTGGAGAGGAGCTCCCACTTACTTGTTGTCTGCCACCAACATTCCTCTCATGGGTCAGCCCCACTTCAGAGCTAGCAAGTGGCTTGACAGCACCTTGTTGCGCTTCAGGGGGGCCATGAGGACCCGTTTCTGTACTGGAAGTCCTACTCCCGAGGAATTGCATGAAGGTCTGGTTTGTTTGCTCAATAGCTGACCATCGCTCCTCAAGAGATGTCAGTTTATTCTGAACAATTACCATGTTTTCCATACCCTGGCGACTAAGCTCCTCCATGGATATAGCCATCCTCTCCTCTACCGTAGCCATCCTCTCCTCTACGGTAGCCAGCCTTACCATGGAGGTAGCCATCCTTTCCACGGAGGTTGCCATCCTTTCCATGGTGATGCGTTCATGCGCCAATGCCTCCACAAAGGCTCTGCTCATGTTCGCGATGGACTCCTCCATTCGCTCCACACTCGCAGCAACCCTGGAGACAAAACGTGCCAGAGACTCCTGCACCTGTTCCTGGAGTTCCAGCACCGCTCTCCTTCTGGATGGACCCGGAGGCAGAGGGTCGACATGCAGCGGAGCGGAGCTGGGAGCATCCTGCGCCCTCTGACAAGGACTCTCCACTGCTGTCCCTGTCTCCACCATCTGCTGATGCTCACTTATGAGCTGTGATACACCAGGTGACAACTCTACTCTATGTCCCGAAGGTCCCACCGAGGTGTGAGTGTCTGCGCTGGTGATGTGTGCGCTTAATTCTGCTGACGCAGCGCCCTCAGAGGTTGCAGCTTCCTCTGAGGAGTCTGGAAGCTAAGGCTCTTCCTCCTGGACAGTGGGGCCTGGGGCTGTCGATGGTCCTGTGGGGGAGTAAAGGAAAGAGTTAAAGATGTGCGATAAAGGTTACATGAACATTCAATAGTGCAGATGATCATAAGTCAATCTGTTAGAGCATCAGATTCATTATCAGTGACTCATGCAATGTCAATGAGAGAGATGCCAAACTATTCTGTCACCAGCTTGCTGTGATGCGCCTGCCTGTCCGTCCCCCACTTGGGTATCCTCCTCAATCCTGGCAATTTCCAGGCCGCCTCCTCCGAGGTGGTGAGCTGGGCTACTGAGGGTGGCCCTCCTCCTGTCCTTGCCCTTTCCCTCTTATTGTGGGCTCTCTTTTCCTGCAATGAGGGACACAAGTGGAGTTTGAGTGAGAATGAAGGAGTGAGTGTAGAGATTCCATAGCATAGATGCTTAGAAGGAGACAAAGGGGCCTCCCTGTGTGTTGTAAGTTGTCATTGCATCACAGTGATAGAGAGTGTGAGGGCTGCATGGTCGAATAGTTAAGTGAATGTGACCATAGAGAGAGAGGGAATGGGTAAGGGTGCAGGGATGTCAGTGTCAAGTGGAAGGTGGAGGAGGAGGTTGGCAAAGCAGAGTGCTGGTGAGGAGAGGTGATGGGAATCAGATTGAGGGTGATCGGAAAGTCATACTCACTTTTCCTGTGCGCAGAAGGTCATGAAACCTCTTCCTGCACTGCAGCCAGGTTCTGCGGCACATAGACATAGAGTTGCCCTCCTGGGCCACTTGCATCCACACAGCTTTAGTCTGCTGGGGAGGCTTTTTCCTCCCTGAGGAAGGGAAGAGCACCTCCTTATTTGCTCTTGCTCCCTCCACCAGAGCTTGCAGGGCGGCATCATCGAACCGTGGAGCACACTTTGGCCTACTGCTGGACATAGTTGCTGAATGAAGCGATCACAGCAATGGGCACAAAGTTTGTAGTCTCCAGAAGAAGCAAGGCTGCTTGCAGGCCTTAAATCCAGCAGCATTGATGACGTCATCGGAGGCGACATTCAGGATGGAAAGACTAATTGGGCCAGGGCTTCCCACATGCTGGAAATCAATTGCCCAATTAGGGGAAAATCGCACTTTTTTCCCACATCACACTGGAGTCGGGCTCAGAACTCGAAAAACAGATGACACGCCCCCAGCCCGCCCCAGTGGCAAAATCAAGCCCATAGAGTCATAGGGGGAAAAATTCAGTATCGCCCCGTTTGGGGCGCCATTATCGGCCGTGCGCAAAGTTTAGCGCCTGGCGCTAATTATCGCCTCCGACAGCAAACTTGGCTTTTATCGCCCCTGGAGGTGATTGGAGCGCTAAATCAGGCACTTCACACCTGTCTTAAGGCGCAAAGGCTGAGGAGCGAGGCGCTAACTCAGAGCGCTGGCGAAGCTCATGTGATGTCAGTCAGCAATGGAACACAGACACGCTGGCGAAGCAAGGAAGGGCAAATCAAAATAAACCCGCAAAGTGCTGCTCAATACTCAAAACTCCTTCACACAGCGTTGAATCTCTCCCGAAGTCTGTCTCTCTCTCTCTCTCAGAATGCGTGGTGCAAAAATGTCACCGACAAAAAAAGGCAGGAAGTGGTCACCTTTAAATAGTGCTCCCCCAGTCCCTTTCCGATAGCATAACGTTCCACTCAACCTGTCGTTGCTAGCGGCAGGCGGTAAGGCAGGGGGCGCCACTCAATTTCCAGTCCGGGGCACTAACGGGGCGTTGCGCACTCGACTGACGTCACAATCTGCCGGCGCAGGAGATCGTGACGGTAGTGTTTAGCGCCGCCGCAAAATGTCTAGTTAATTTCGTGAGCGGCGCAAACATCGCCACGCCCGGGCGCTAGTTGCTTTGCGCCCCATTAGCGCCCTCTTAAGGCGCTAACGGGAGGCGCAAACAACTGAATTTTTCCCCCATTGAGTCATAACGGCACAGAAGGAGGCCATTCGGCCCATCGAGTCTGTGCCAGCTCTCTGTGGAGCAATCTAGTCAGTCCGATTCCCCTGCTCTATCCTCATAGCCTTGCAAGTTTATTTCCCTCAAGTGCCTATCCAGTCTCCCCTTGAAAACATTGAGGCCTAGAAATTCAGTATAGCCAGTTTTGGGGCGGTAAAGTCGGGCGGGCGCTAAAGTTTGCGCCTGGCGCAAAGTCGAGGCCACTTCGCCGATATTCAGTAGCTTCGCCCTAAGAGTTTGCTCGAGCGCTAAAACTGGCGTTACACAACTATCTTTAGGCGCAAAGCCGGCGGTGCTGAGGGATAGCACCGAGGCCGGGCGCAGCGCAGGTGCGGTCATTTCTTGATTGACAGCAGACACCATGGCGCCGGGCAGCTCTTAAAGGGGGAAGGGTCGACTTGGTCTGCTGCAACGGCCTGCACACTGCAGCCTTCCAGCTAGGCCTGAACACTGCTGGTGAGCAGAAGGAGCCATGGCAACGGTACAGAAGGCCCGTGAGCGTGCCCTGCGCTTCTCAGCCCATGACTTGAAGGTGATGGTGACGGCCTTGGAGAAGAGACAGCACATCTTGTTCCCGGACACTGGCAGGAAGCCTCCCACCAGCGTCTATAGGAAAGCCTGGAGGGAGGTCGCCCGCAGGGTGTCGGCCACCGGCGATGCCCCCAGGGACAATGTCCAATGCCGGAAGAAGTTCAATGACCTGACCAGGATTGTCAGGGTGAGTACCCTTTCCAGCCTCCTCCTCATCCTTGCATGTACACCTGACATGATGGGCAAAGGGACCTGAAAGCCCTAATGGCCAGCCCTCAGCCAGCAGCTATGGGACAGTCATGAACATCAATTGCACATTCTGCACTTTACACCATGGGAGGCAGTGCACACCACATCAGGGCTACACACTGGCCAAGCTATTCCACCATGGGAGGCAGTGCACACCACATCAGTGCTACACACTGGCCAAGCTATTCCACCATGGGAGGCAGTGCACACCACATCAGGGCTACACACCGTACTTACAGGCCGTCCTTTCTCTTGCAGGCAAAACTTGCAAACAACCGAAGGCACCAGGAGGAGACCGGGGGAGGCCGCCCCCAGATCCAGGAGCTCACTCCCCTGGAGGAGCGCGTGAGTCGCCTCATGGGAGCCCGGGTGATTGGGCCCGTCGCCTGTGGAGATGCCGACCCTCTTCTGGGCCACAATGGTAAGGACATCACCTTTTGGACCTCTCTCATCGCACTTGCGCATCCGATCTACCTCCTTTGCCACTGTCCGACCAATGCGCTGAATGCCACCAGTCATGCCTCCCTCGCTGGCGCCCTCTCCTCACTCTAAAGCTACTCTTGTGCCTTCCTGCTTTCAGCTGATGACGAGGAGCTCCCTGAAGCTGCCAGTGACAGCTCCTCCGAAGAGGAGGAGGAGGAGGAGGAAGAGGAAGGCGGACCATCAGGGCAGCACTCAGGTCCGGCTGCAGATGCCGAAGTAGTGGACACGTCTTCCCTGGAGGAGAGCCTGGAGGAAGTGTCGGAGGGGAGTGGAGCTGCTGGGACCAGTGGCGTCCAGCAACCCAGGAGGGCTGCGGTTGGTCCGCGGCCTTCCCCCCAGAGGGGGGAAGGATCGGAGGGGAGTGCAGTTGCTGGGCCCAGTCGTCGCCGGCAACGTGGCAAGGGTCGGGCAGCTCGGCCCCCTGCTCCCCAGCGGGCGAGTCCGGACTCCAGTCCGGCCACGTTCAACTCAGAGGAGGCGCGCCACCTCGATCAAATGGCCCAGGATTCGGATCGCCGGCACACCGAGCTGATGGGGGTAGTGGCACGGATGCCTGAGGCGATCGAGTCCCTGGCTAGTAGTGTGCGCGAGTTCGGGGCCTCACATGCCGCGAGTGGCCGGCTGATCAGTGATGCCGTCCAGACAGTGGCTGCTCTGTTGCGGTCGCAGACCAGGGCAACAGGGGCACTCACTGCTGCCACACGCGCTGCGTCAGCCAGGCATCGCCTGGACACCCGCCGCGCTGCAGCAGCACAGCGGGCTGCCCTTCGGCAGATTGGTGCGCATGCTGCAGTGCGGGCCCGGGCGAGTGCCAGCGTGCCACATCACCAGCCAGCGCCTCCCATCCGCCAGCTTGCACACATTCCTCCAGCCGTCACCGCCACTCCCCCAGTGGAGCCTCAACGGCAAGCGGCTGCGAATGATGTTGGCCAGGCACAGCTGCGCCAATCACCAGCCGGCCCCTCGAGGGCCAAACCCCGTCTAGGCCGCCCCCCAAGGGCATCTGCCGGAAGGACATCTGACCCTCAGGAGCCCTCCCCCAGCCTCGCAGCAGCCACTGGGCAGAGCTTGCGGAGGAGCAGCAGGCCGGGCAGGGGCCCCAAAAGGCTCGACAAGGTCTCGCCCTCGCGGCCCAATAAGTAGACGGTGTGGCCAAGTGTTATTTTATATGGCGATGGCTATGTTTCTTTTGGGGATGATTGTTTTGTTTCTGGGGATGTTTTTTGGGTTAAGGCCGAGGATGAAGGCCATTTTTGTCCAAATGTTCAGTTATTCCTCCCCAGGTTGTGGGAGTGAGTCATTTGATGTACTGTTTTTTGGGGCCGTTGAATGTTTCTGGGTTTCATGTGGGAAGGGGTTTCATTTGTCTAAAATAAAGATTTCTCTTTATTCAGAGAGTGTCCATGTTTGTTGTTGTAAATGTTTGTTGCCTTCGCCGGCTGAGGGCTTGCGGAGCGGCTGCGTTCATGTTCCTTCATGGCCACAAGGCATTCCCTGACAGGGGGCTTAGAAGTGACGTTCAATAAGCCGCCGACGGACGGCCCTTGGACCTTCTCGCTCCCTCCTGGGATGGTACTCCTCCTCCTCCTGCTCCTCCTCCTCATGCTCCTCCTGCTCCTCCTCCTGAGGTGGTGGTCCAACGTGAGGTGGCAGTGCCTGAGTCCTGCGGAGAGCCAGGTTGTGCAGCATGCAGCAAACGACGACGAATTGGGAGACTCGGTCCGGCGAATACTGCAGAGATCTGCCGGAACGATCCAGGCAGCGGAACCGCTGCTTGAGGACGCCAATTGTTTGCTCGATTATGTTCCTGCTCGCTTGATGACTCTCGTTGTATGCCTCTTCAGCAGGGGTCGTGGGCGCGCGGAGCGGGGTCATGAGCCAGGTACACAAAGGATAGCCTTTGTCCCCGAGAAGCCATCCTCTTGGGGGAGGCTGTGCCTCGAACATGTCACGCACAGTTGTCTGCCGCAGGATAAAGGCATCGTGGCTGCTGCCTGGAAAGCGGGCATTGACAGCTAGGATGCGCTGCTTGTGGTCACACACCAGCTGCACATTGAGGGAATGGTAGCCCTTCCGGTTGCGGTAATCCTCGGCATGCTCCACAGGTGCCCGCAAAGCCACATGCGTACAGTCAATGGCGCCCTGCACCAAGGGGAAGGCCGCGAATCTTGCAAATCCCAGTGCACGCTGGTGCTGCCTCTCCAGGGCCATGGGGAAGGAGGTGAATTGGCGTCTCCTTCTGAAAAGGGCATCGGTCACCTGGCGGATGCAGCAATGCACGGCTAACTGGGATATGTTAGCAATGTCCCCAGCAGCGGATTGGAGGGAGCCGGTGGCATAGAAGTTCAAGGCCACCGTCACCTTCGCTTCCACCGACAGAGACGTCCTGCTCCTGAGCTTTGGACGCAGATCTCTGCGAAGCAGCTGGCAGATCTCTGCAACCACCTCCTTTCGGAATCTCAGCCTTTTTACACATCGCGCGCCACTCATGTTGAGGTAGGAGCGCTGCTGGCGGTATGCCCTGACTGGGTAAGGCCTATGTTGCCGACGCCTGTTGCCCCCTCTGCGTCTAGCCAGGGCTGCCCCTCTCACACCGCGTCTGCGAGCCCTACGGACATGACGCTGAAACTCAGCGTTGGCACCCCATGCAGCCCCCATAATATGCTGCCAAACAGTCAAATATCCAAGAGGCCACTTGCAACGCTCTGGCCTGAAGCCAAAAATACCTGAGCTAGTGTTGGCCCAAACCAGAAAGCTCTCTTCCTTGGTCTCTCTCCAGAAATCCGTTGCACAAGAGTGTTTGCTGCAAAATGGCTGCCCTTTATAGTGCAGGGTAAGTGCCCTTTAATTTGCGCTCCCCGGGGCCCGCGTCGGCTCTGTTGCGTTCCACTAAACAAGCGTTCGGGCCGCCGGCCGCACAATGGGGCGGTCCCACTGAAGTTCTGGATCGGGGCACGCAAAGGGCATTGCACGAGGATATGACGTCATTTTCTGCGCGCGCAGGTGAGCGCGCGCTAAGACTTTGCGCCGGCGCTAAATGTCTATTTAATTTGGGGCGAGGCGCAGATCGCGCTGCGCCCGGACACTACACGCATAGCGCCCGAAATTCACTTCTCTTAAGGCGCTAACGGCTGGCGCAACCAACTGAATTTCTAGGCCTGAGTGTCTCTGTTTCCACCACTTCCGGCGGCAGCGAATTCCAGGTCATCACCACTCGCTGCGAAAAAAAATTTCCTCACATCCCCCCTGTATCTCTTGACCAAAACCTTAAATCTGTGTCCCCTAGTCCTTGTACCATCAACTAGTGGGAACAGCCTTTCCCTGTCTAGCCTATCCAAACCTGTCATAATCTTGTACACCTTTATCAAAACACCCCTCAACCTCCTTTGCTCTAATGAAAACAAATCTAGCTTCTCCAACCTGTCCTTGTAGCTAAAATCCCCCATCCCCGGAACCATTCTGGTAAATCTCCTCTGCACCCTCTCAAGGGCCTTCACATCCTTCCTAAAGTGTGGTGACCAAAAATTAATGCAATACTCCAGTTGTGGCCTAACCAGCGCTTTATAAAGGTTCAGCATAACTTCTCTACTTTTGTACTCAATACCTCTATTTATGAAGCCTAAGATCCCATATGCTTTGCTAACCACTCTCTCAATATGTCCTGCCACCTTCAGGGACCTATGCACATTAACTCCCAGGTCTCTCTTTAAAACTGTACCATTAAGTGTATATTGCCTCTCCCTGTTCCTTCTGCCAAAATGCATCACCTCACAATTCTCTGTATTAAATTCCATCTGCCACTTGTCTGTCCATTCTGCTAGCCTTTCTATGTCCTGCTGCAGTCGATTGGTATCATCCTCATGGTTTGCCACACCACCAAGTTTGGTGTCATTGGCAAATTTAGAAATTCTACTCTGTATTCCAACATCCAGGTCATTTATATATATCACAGAAAGCAGTGGCCCCAGCACTGACCCTTGGGGAACACCACTGTCTACCATCCTCCAGTCTGAAAAACAGCCATTTACCACAACTCGCTGTTTTCTGTCCTTAAGCCAATTCCTTATCCAAGCTGCCACTGACCCACCTATTCCATGAGCCTCAATTTTGTTAGCCAGCCTTCTATGTGGTACTTTGTCAAACGCCTTCCTAAAATCCATGTAGACAACATCAGTGCATTCCCTTCATCAATCCTCCCTGTTACTTCATCAAAAAATTCAATTAGATTAGTCAAACACGATCTGCCTTTTACAAATTCGTGTTGGCTCCCCTTAATTAGCATAAACCTCTCCAAATGCACGTTAATCTTTTCCTTGATTATTGTTTCT
The DNA here is from genome assembly GCF_052327205.1 of Somniosus microcephalus. NCBI lineage: Eukaryota > Metazoa > Chordata > Chondrichthyes > Squaliformes > Somniosidae > Somniosus > Somniosus microcephalus. Next base: position 69,418,307 of record NC_140991.1, read on the forward strand.
AAAACTTTACCCACCGCTGAGGTTAAACTGACCGGCCTGCAGTTACTAGGATTGTCCTTACACCCTTTCTTGAACAATCTTATAGGCTCTCTGACACACAGGAAGCAGTTATGCACTATATTGGCGTCTCAGAATCTTTCCCACTTGTGCAAGTACCAAAGAACTAAAGCCGCCGGATAGTCCTCTTTCCAATGGGGTTGCAGCTGGGAAGGATGTCCACCCACCCCTCCAACCCTGCTCTGACCCCAGCCATGTTCATGGGTCGAGAGTCATTTAGTATACAGGGTATGCTCCCAGTGGAATTCCTGCCACCAAAATGGGTCATCCAATGCTACCAAAGGAGGAAAATCCAGATGGCGCTGCAGTGGGATTGCAGCACCAGAAGAGGTAGAAGAAGATTTAAAGGGACAGGAGAGACCTAAGGAAGAATTCAGCTGAAATGTTTGTAGGCCTTGGACAAGACCGAGGTTAAAGGTAAGCCTTTGGATCTGCATTTGAAGGAGAGGAAATCACTACAGGGCCCTCTTATTCCATGCTGATTACTTGGGGCTTTCCTGCTGCTGGCCCAGGCTTCTCCTGGAGGTCCCAAGAAGCTGCAGTAACTGAGGCAAACAGCCAAAAGCCAAGGCCCCACCTCCCTGCTGCCACTTCCCAATCTCTCCTGAAAATCTTACAACCAGGAATATTAAGTTCCCAGTCTGAGACCAATACTTGTTTTGAGTAACGTGACACTTATGGTCGTGAGTTATACTGCCTGATCTGCATTGGTGTCTGGCCAGGGAAAGCTGGAGTTCCACATCCCAAAGTCAGTTAAATAAGAGTTTTTAAAAAATGTAATTGTACTTGTCCTGATGCCCCTTTTTCTTATTAATATTTTCCAAATTTTAAATCTATACATGTCTTTTTTTCTTTTGCCTCCGTGGTCTTAATGTCTGTTTTGGGGCAGAAGCAACATTGAAAGGAATTGCCATTTCATGGGCTAAAAATGGTTCCGTAAGCTCATTGCCAAAAATCTCATGGTTGACATGATGGTAGCCCCAGAAAAAGAGCATGCCCAGATGTGTAACTTGTCTGTGGTGTGCGTAGGGTTAATGGAAATGTCTTTGGTACCAGCAAGTCTTTACACAGCTTTTTAGGAGGGAGATTTACTGCGGCAAGCACATAGTTTGCATGTTTTCATAGCTAATTAACATACCGGCACTTCTCTTCCTGCACACCACCGTGGCCATGATATGTGGTGTATTTGCTGTACAAGTGTCAGCTTGGCTTCATGTTACCACTCTCAACTTTGAGTCAGTTCAAACCCCACTCCAGAACTTTGCAACATAATCTAGGCTGACACTTCAGTGCGATACAAACGGAATGCTGCACTGTGAGCCTACATCGTACACATGAGTTCCATGGGCGATGGAATAGAACAAGCCATCTAAAGGTAAGATTTGAATTATTTCTGCAGTCCCCGGAAGAGCCACAATGCTCCCACAGGCCCCACAAAAGATCTGGGCCCCTGCTGGCCTGGAAACCTCCTCCGCCCCACAATGTACTGTACCTTGCCCGACTTTCAGGCTCGTATCTGGCGAGCTGCATCGGGACGTCCCACAGCTCATCTGCCGAATGTAATTGAGGCCGGAGCCTCAAACTCACACACGGGCCTGCTGGCCACTGGAATGGTCGTCCGACTAAAAGTCAAAACCTACCCCAACCAGTTTACTGAGACTCTTGAGAAACAAGTTATTGCTCAATCCTGCCTAGATTGTGTGCGCAAAGAAGCAGATCAGCCACGGACAACATTCTGGAAGCAATCTCAACAATACCTGTTTCTCCAGACTTCAGTCTGCACATTGGAATTAAAAATGGAATGTAATGCCAATAATGATTACATTACAGTAAGCTTTAGTAGGGCACAGAGTTATCATTCATCTTATCAGTGTGTGCAGCCAAAAAAGGCTGTCAACCCAACGTTACCAGTACAGCTTTCTAAAGATGATTTCCTGTTCCCTTTACTGTTTTAAAACCTATACTCATGATGATAGAAGGGGGTGGGATTTGGAAGTTGAGAGCCCATTATTTCCTTCAGAAATCTCAGTGTTAAGAGGAGTAGAATTCATTGGCTTCCCCAAAACACAAAAGTTTGAGGCATTAAGTGCATTAATAAATGCTTTATTAATCCCCTTTGCACGTCAACCCAAGTACCCCCACCCACCCGCCCCTTCAACCACCGTCTGCCCCACCTGTGACAGAGACTGTAGGCCCCGCATTGGACTCATCAGTCACCTGAGAACTCATTTTTAATGTGGAAGCAAGTCATCCTCGGTTCCGAGGGACTGCCTAAGAAGAAGAATCCCCTTTATCCAGGCAGTGAATTCCAGGCCTTCTCTAAAAACATCTGAAATTCTTAATATGTACCTTTTCCCCGAAATCCTGACATGTAGAAACTAAACTAGTTAATTTTCCAACTGGGCTCCTTGTGAGGATTCTCTCCAGGGCAAGAGCACAAATTAGAAGCCCTGACATAAACTGCGCCTGATTATCCCTTAATGGTCATAAAATCATGCATAGCTCGCCCCAGAATTTCCAATATGTGCTCTTGGTGGGTGAGGTTCCACGCTGGAAGCCTAAAATCAGAAAATTACCCCTACAAAATCCAAAAGTTGCATTAACCTTCCTGACTCGGACTTTCTGAGCAAGTAATAATTGAGAATTAATTTCTCTCATCTTTCCTGGCTGTCTGTGGTATATATATCTGACAATTTTCTGGTATCCTATCCATTCTCAATTGTGACAACATGATCTTTCAAAACCAGTATCATTAGAAGTAGAATCACAGCAAGTCCTTCACAATACAGTAGTAAGTTATGCTATAAAATGCATTAGCTAGATTTCAATCAATGAGGGAAATCCTATAAAACCCCAACCCGAGATCATGCCCACACTATAGGAACGATTGTAACCCTGCCCGCTGGTGGAAACCGGGCAGGCAGGCAGTTAAAATTGCTCCGAGGACTTACCCGCTGATGTCCTTCTGTCCTCCCACAGTCTTTGATTTTATCCTGCTCGTCTGAGCAGGTGGAAAGGACACCTGCTGAAAACCAGCAGGGTCCTTCTTTAAATATGTAGAATATTTTGTCAGCTACTTTAACTATGTGGCTGAGCAGTGACGTCGTTATGGCTTTCCCGTCAGGTCAACCTAATGGGAAGGGATCTGAGGCCAGAAGAGCACCAATTTTTTACTTCACTTGAGGTCAGGGGTTCCCCTCCGAGCCTCACAAGGAGAATTTCGGCCTCCCCCGCCCTGGGTTCCCCTCCCCCTCCCCACCCGATCACTCGGCCCTCCTGAAACCACGTCCCCACGTCTTACTTGAGTGCCAGGGATTAGAGGGGATTTGAGGAAAAACTTTTTCACCCAGAGGGTGGTTGGAATCTGGAACTCACTGCCTGAAAGGGTGGTAGAGGCAGGAACCCTCACAACATTCAAGAAGCATTTAGATGAACACTTGAAACGCCATAGCATACAAGGCTACGGACCAAGTGCTGGAAAATGGGATTACAATAGATCGGGCTTGATGGCTGGCGTGGACACGATGGGCCGAAGGGCCTCTTTCTGTGCTGTATAACTCTATGACTCTATGGGCTGGATTTTCATTGAGGAGTCAGGTAGGAGGCGGGACTACAACTTTTGGGGTTGTAGTCCCGCCTCCATCGAGTTCTAGCCAACCCACGCGATTTTGACTTGATTGACCTTGTTGAGCCTGCCCAGCGGGCTCAGCAGGCCAATTAAGGGCCACCCGGCAACAGGTGACATCACAGATTGAAATTTCATCTGTCAAGATCTTTTGACAAATGAAATATCAGCGTTTCACAGCTGTTTGAAGCTGTCAACACTGACAATCTGTACTCCAGATTAATTCCTTCCTCTCAGGATGATTTAGAGATCTCCCTTGAACAGAAAGCAGAGGCTGCAGATTTTGACAGCTGGCGGCCATTCTGCTTTCTGTGCCGGTGAGATGAGGGACTCCCGAGACCTGAAGGAAGGAAGGCTGTAAAGGTAAGTAAAGGTTAGTAGAACTTCTTTAAACACTTTACACAGACCAAACACACTTACCTCTGCACTCATGCACCCATCACTCACCTGAACACTGGACATCTCGACCCCGCCAAGCCCTTCATCCTGACGATCCGCCTCGCTAACTTGGCGTGGTTTGGAGCCGTTGGGAATCCCACATTTCAACAATAAAAATAAGGATTAGGCTAAAAACTGCCTGTTAACTACCTGTTAACAGGCAGTTAATTGGCACTGATCCCCTTCCTGCCTCGGGGAGGCGGGTCCCAGTGCGGGTCGGGTACCCGCCTCCTTTGAAACTGGCATGGAGGCGGGTTGGGGGCGGGATGGGGTCGGGACCCCCGATTTCAGGATTTTAACCCCCCACACGCCTCCAATCCCGCCTCCACGGCCCAATGAAAATCCGGCACAATGACTCTATTCCTTCAGTCCCGGCTGGCGGCCTCCTGCATTGCTTGCATTGCCTTCCCGCTGGTCTCGGGCAGACAACTGATCGAGTGCATTCAGATGAGGCCCGGGAGTTAAAATTGCCCAGGCCTCATGCTGCCCAGGTCAGGACGGTTTGCCGTTCACCTCAGCCCCAGCCCCGCTCACCCGATTCCCACCCTGAGTTAAAATTAGGGCTTATGACACTGCTTTTTCTGTGGCTCATTAAACAGCCTCAGCTTTGCTTAGATTGTTCCTGTGAATGAAAATGAGGACAGTACTGACCAGTTGGCATGTTGTCAGTTGTTGAAAGGTAGGTACCTTCTTGCAACAGCTTGTAATACTATACCCACAACTAACAGTGCGCTAATAGTGGACAGAAATATCCAGGAAGAGCTGGGGCTCAGACTAGAAAGGCTATTGCAGCATTCAATATTCTTCATCAACCTAAAACATTAACTCTATTTCTTTCTCCACAGATGTTGTCTGACCTGCTGAGTGTTTCCAATATTTTCTGTTTTTATTTCCGATTTCCAGTATACGCAGTATTTTGCTTTTGATTCAATTTTCTTCATAATATACACGAATAAATAAATGGAATCAGAAGAAAATTGTGTACTGGCAGTGCTCTGGTGGTGTTGCTGTATGGGTCAGAATCCTGGAATTAGATCAATGTACTGGAGAAAGGCTGAATGTTTTCAAAAGCAGATGCTCGAGAAAGATTCCAGGAACTTATTATACACAATATGTAACAAAGAAATGTGAGGAATCAAATAACATCTGGATGGTAGTTTGATCTGCATAGTTTAGCCATGTGATAAGAAGGAAGATAACTTAATTGCTCAAGCAAAGCATTTGGCTGAATATCGGGAGATAAAAGATAGAGGTCAGTCTATAGCCACCTGGCTGAGAATAGCACAAAACTATTGCGCCAGAAACTATCTCCAGTGGGAAGATGCTTAAAAATTGGAAGAATGGTTATGTTTGGAGCCAGATGTGATGGCAGTGTGCAATGAAAAGTGCCAAAGACCCAAGGGCAGCACGGTGGCATAGTGGTTAGCACTGTTGCCTCACAGCGCCAGGGACCCGGGTTCGAATCCGGCCTCGGGTGACTGTCTGTGTGGAGTTTGCACATTCTCCCCGTGTTTGCGTGGGTTTTCTCCGGGCGCTCCGGTTTCCTCCCACAGTCCAAAGATGTGCGGGTTAGGTTGATTGGCTATGATAAATTGACCCTTAGTGTTAGGGGGGATTAAATACGTGGGGTTACGGGGATAGGGTGGGATATGTGTTGGTGTAGGGGTTACGGGGATCGGGTGGGATATGTGTTGGTGCAGGCTCGATGGGCCGAAATGGCCTCTATCTGCACTGTGGGGTTTTTTAAAAAAAAAAAGTGAGAAATATAGCTTAATCGTTCATTGTTATTACTGCATATGGGACTCGTGCGACCTTTCCCGTCAAATCTGGCTGTGAAATAGACAACGTGTACTTCTCTTTCTCAATGTGATTGGTTTAACATTCACTACTTGGGCAGCACACATTCCTGATCTCAACCACACCTGCTGTTACCCACATCCCCCCACCTCCCCCCAACCCATTTTGACATGTCACTGCTCCGCTACCTGTGCACAATATACCTGGCCCCTGGCTCTCACCATGCTGAATCATGAATAGTGCCTCACTACTGTGGCACAGTTGCAATCTGGTGCTGACTGCATCAGAATTCAGGGTACAAGCCTGCATCCCACCACTTAGGAACATAGGAATTGCTAGACAGAAAAAAAGCAAGGTCCATCTAATTCACCTCCTACCGTCCTGGTAGTCGCATGATACAACGCTGATGGAGTTGTTGACTAAACATAGCATTCAATCTCCATCAATTACTCTACAACAGACCTAGAAATGATGCGGGGATAGGTCCAAAGTTACCGTTTTCCTCCCAAGCATGCTATACTTGAGAGATTATACCAATCAGGAAAGACTGAACAGAATTCGCTCTTTTCTCTTGCAAAGAGGAATCCAGTTAGTCCCACTCCCCTGCTCGTTCCCCATATCCCTGCAACTTTTTCTACTTCAAGTATTTATCCAATTCCCTTTTGAAGGCTACTATTGAATCTGTACCCACCACCCTATCAGGCAGTGCATTCCAAATCCTAACCACTCGTTGTGTAAAAACATTTTTCCTCATGTCGCTCTGGTTCTTTTGCCAATCACCTTTAAATCTGGACCCTCTGGTTATCGACCCTTCAGCCATTGGAAACAGTTTCTCTTTATTTACTCGATCTAAACCCTTCATGGTTTTAAACACCTCTATCAAATCTCCTCTGGTCTAAGGAGAACAACCCCAGCTTCTCCAGTCTATCCATGTAACTCCTCCCTAGAACCATTCTAGTAAATTTCTTCTGTACTCTCTCCAAAGCCTTCATTGCCTTCCTAAAGTGTGAGGCCCAGAATTGGACTCAACACTCCAGTTGGGGCTGAATTAGTGATTTATAAAGGTTGAGCATAACTTCCTGGCTTTTGTACTCTGTGCCTCTATTTATAAAGCCCAGGATCCCATATTCTTTATTAACTGCTTTGTTAATCTTCTTGCACCCCCTTTAAAATTGCACCATTTAGTGTCTATGGTCTCTCCTCATTCTTCCTACCAAAATGTATCACCTCACACTTTTCTGCGTTGAATTTCATCTGCCATGTGTCCGCCCATTACACCAGCCTGTCTATGTTTCTCTCTCCACAGTTGCTGTCTGACCTGCTGAGTATTTCCAGCATTTTCTGTTTTTATTTCAGATTTCCAGCATCTGCAGTACAGTATTTTGCTTTTGTATGTCCTCTTGAAGTCTATTAGTATCTTCCTCACTGTTTACTATACTTCCAAGTTTCGTGTCATCTGCAAATTTCAAAATTGTGCCCTGTACCCCCAAGTCTAAGTCATTAATATATATCAAAAACAGCAGTGATCCTAGTACTGAACCCTGGGGAACACCACTGCATACCGCCCTCCAGTCTAGAAAACAGCCATTCACCACAAATCTCTGTTTTCTATCCCTTAGCCAGTTTAGTATCCATGCTGCTACTGCACCTTTTATCCCATGGGCTTCAATGTTGCTAACAATTCTATTATGTGGTACTTTATCAAACGCCTTTTGAAAGTCCATATACACATCAACTGCACTGCCTCCATCCACCCTCTCTGTTACCTCATCAAAAAACTCAATCAAGTTAGTCAAACACAATTTGCCCATGACAAATCCATGGGCCTGGGAAGCCTGGCTGAAATGAGTTAAAAATAGAATTACTGTTAAAATGAAGGCAGGCAGCCCCATTATAATATTTAAATGACTAACCCATTTCTCATGAGCGGATTGGTCGCCCGTTAAGTTTCAGCTCATTGTTTCTGCAGATTCATTTTGAATTTACACCCCCATTCAAGCACAATGTCCTCTGGTTTTACTGTTCTGAACTTTGTGGCACTACTCACCAGAGCTGCCAATGCACTACTAACCTTGGAACAAGTCATACCTTAAGGTTCTGTCAAATACAATGAGATGTTTGCTGTTACACATATCTCTTCAGCTTGGTATGTAGTGAGACACAATGGCCAGAGTTTTGTTCGGGGAGACGGGTTGGGGACGGGAGGGGTCCAAGGAGGCCAGGTTTCCCGCAGGCCCTGACCACTTTACCGGCAGGGCCTAATTTGAGTGTGAGGCCTCGGTTTCCTGCCCGCAGCCTGCCAGTTTGAGAGGCGGGAAGGCCTCAGTTGCGAGGGGTCGGTCCGGGGAAGGGATTGCGGTGGGGGGTGGAGATTGACGAAGGGGGGGGGTTGGGAATCAGGAGGGGGTTTGTCAATTGGGGGGGGAGAGAGGATCAGCGGGAGAGTTGCTGGATTGGCAGGGGATCGGCGATTAGCAGGCGATGGGGGGTGGTCGGGGATCGGGGAGCGCGGGGGGTGTTCGGCCAGGGATCAAGGTGGGGTGGGGTGGAGGATCGGCAGAGGGACCGGAGGATCAGGGCCAGCCACCGGAGGATCATGGCTGGCCTCATCATCATCGTTGAGGGGGGGGGGGAAGGCCTGGGAAGGTGCTCGAAGGCCTCGTGGTGGGATCTCTGATTGCAGGGGGTGGGTTAGGGCGGGACCCTGGATCCAGGAGGTAGGTATAAATCCACTTACCTCCTGCATGCAGCAGTCCCCACCTCTGTTTAACTGCCAGGTTTCATGAATTAGGTGAAACCTCTCCCCAGGCAGTTAAATTCAAAATGGAGGGGAAAGTAGAAGCTTCCAGCCTCATTAAAATATTTAAATTGAGGTAACGCCCCCCTGGGAGCAGGTTGGTCGCCTGCCCCGTCCCGTCTCTGACAAAACCAGAAGTGGGCGGGTTGGAGGCGGGATCAGGTCAGGAATCCCATTTTTAACAATTTAACTGCCCCCACGCTCCAAACCCACCCGTTTTCTTTAAGGGAAAATTCCGGTCATTGGCTTCCTCACATACCAGATGTTGCATGTTTAAATCCTTGGGTTAATATTCAAATCAGTTATTAGGAGCCTTATTAATGTTACATTAGCAGATATGTGGAAAACTCTGTTGCCTGGACTGATCCACCCTCCCAGCTGAAGGAGACTGTGTGAAGCTACAGCGGAAAGTCAATTTAAGAGTCAACACTGTAGCTCCCATTCTTCAACCTGCACATCCTGTGAGCATGGCTTCCCACTGGGAGTGTGGGATCATGGGATTAACCCCACCATGTTCTCACAAAAAGAAGAACCTAACAATGCTGGAAAACTAAAATACAGAACAACAGCTCCACCAACATCTGTAATATATAGAAACATAGAAACATAAACATAGAAACATAGAAGATAGGAGCAGGAGCAGGCCATTTGGCCCCTCGAGCCTGCTCCGCCATTCAATGAGATCATGGCTGATCATCCAAATTCAGTATCCTGTCCCTGCCTTCTCTCCATATCCCTTGATCCCTTTAGCCTTAAGAAATATATCTAACTCCTTCTTGAATATATTTAATGAATTGGCCTCTACTGCCTTCTGTGGTAGAGAATTCCACAGGTTCACCACTCTCCAGGTGAAGAAATTCCTCCTCATCTCTGTCCAAAATGGCTTACCCCTTATCCTTACACTGTGATCCCTGGTTCTGGACTCCCCGGCCATCGGGAACATCCTTCCTGCATCTAGTCTGTCTAGCCCTGTTAGAATTTTATAAGTTTCAATGAGATCCCCTCTCATTCTTCTAAACTCCAGCGAGTATAAGCCCAATCGACCCAATCTCTCCTCATACGTCATTCCTGCCATCCCAGTTATCAGTCTGGTGAATCTTCGCTGCACTCCCTCCATAGCAAGAGCATCCTTCCTCAGATAAGGCGACCAAAACTGCACACAATACTCAAGATGTGGTCTCACCAAGGCCCTGTACAACTGCAGCAAGACATCCTTGTTCCTGTAATCTATCCTTTTTCCTTACAGATGCTAACTGCCTTGTATTTCTAGCATTTCTATTTTAATATCATTTTCTTGTGTTACTTTCTAGCCTGGAAATCCCAGTTGATGTAAATGCTGACAGTGGCAGGAATAGTGCATGTGGTGGGATCCAAGAAATTGCAAGTTCCTCAGCTCACTGGCTTTCCACCTGTTCAGCACTAAGAATGAAATCCTGGTCCTGGTTTTCTCCCGGTAGTGCACTCCTTTGCACAGATTGGGGGTAATTTGGATTTTGGGTGTTAGTGTTTAAACGGGCGATATCGATACAGCCACTTATACATCTTTCACGAAATGAAAATCAGGAGAGATGTATAAAAGGCAGCTGAATCCACTGTGTGAGACCTTTGTTAGCAATGCAAATCCCGTTATAAATGCCACATAATGGGGGAGCCTGCATTTTTGATTTTTACAAACTATTAATAACTAATAACTAGAAACATAGAAACATAGAAGATAGGAGCAGGAGTAGGCCATTTGGCCCCTCGAGACTGCTCTGCCATTCAATGCGATCATGGCTGATCATCCAAATTCAGTACCCGGTCCCTGCTTTCTCCCCATACCCCTTGATCCCTTTAGCCTTAAGAAACATATCAAACTCCTTCTTGAATATATTTAATGAATTGGCCTCTACTGCCTTCTCTGGTAGAGAATTCCACAGGTTCACCACTCTCTGGGTGAGGAAATTCCTCCTCATTTCTGTCCTAAAAGGCCCACCCCTTATCCTTAGACTGTGACCCCTGGTTCTGGACTCCCCGACCATCGGGAACATCCTTCCTGCATCTAGTCTGTCCAGTCCTGCCAGAATTTTATAAGTTTCAATGAGATCCCCTCTCACCTGCATGCTTACCTTCAGCGACTGGTGCACAAGGACACCCAGGTCTCGCTGCACTTCCCCTTCTCCCAATCTATTGCCATTCAGATAATAATCTGCCTTCCTGTTTTTGCCACCAACGTGGATAACCTCACATTTATCCATGTTATATTGCATCTGCCATGCTTCTGCCCAATCACCCAACCTGTCCAAATCATCCTGTAGTTTCTCAGCATCCTCCTCACAGCACACACGCCCACCCAGCTTTGTGTCATCTGCAAATTTGGAGATATTACATCTAGTTCCCTCGTCTAGATCATTAATATATATTGTGAATAGCTGGGGTCCTAGCACCGATCCCTGCGGTACCCCACTAGTCACTGCCTGCCACTCAGAAAAAGACCCGTTTATTCCAACTCTTTGCTTTCTATCTGCCAACGAGTTCTCTATCCAAGTCAATACCTTGCCCCCAATCCCATGTGCCTTAACTTTACACGCTAATCTCTTATGTGGGACCTTATCGAAAGCCTTCTGAAAGTCCAAATACACCACATCCACTGGTTCTTCCTTATCTATTTTACTAGTTACATCCTCAAAAAATTCCAGTAGATTAGTCAAGCACGATTTACCTTTTGTAAATCCATGTTGACTTTGTCCGATCCTGTCACTGTTTTCCAAGTGCTCTGCTATTACATATTTTATAATGGACTCTAGCATTTTCCCCACTACCGATGTCAGGCTTACCAGTCTGTAATTCCCCGTTTTCTCTCTACCACCTTTTTTGAATAGTGGGGTAACATTAGCTACCCTCCAATCCATGGGTACTGTTCCAGATTCCATCGAATGTTGGAAGATGACCAGCAATGCATCTACTATTTCTAGGGCCACTTCCTTAAGTACCCTAGGATGTAGATTATCAGGCCCTGGGGATTTATCGGCCTTCAGTCCCATCAATTTCCCTAACAACATTTCCTTACAAATACTGATTTCTTTCAGTTCCTCCCCTTCATCAGACCCTATGTTCCCTGACATCTCTGGGAGGTTATTTGTGTCCTCCTTTGTGAAGACAGAACCAAAATATGTATTTAATTGGTCTGCCATTTCTTTGTTCCCCATTATAAATTCCCCTGATTCTGACTGCAAGGGACCTACGTTTGACTTCACCAATCTTTTTCTCTTCACACATATCTATAAAAGCTTTTACAGTCAGTTTTTATGTTCCCTGCAAGCTTACTCTCATATTCTATTTTCCCTTTCTTAATTAATCCCTTTGTCCTCCTTTGTTGAATCCTAAACTGCTCCCAATCCTCAGGATTACTGCTTTTTCTGGCCAATATATATGTCCTCTCCTTGGATGTAATGCTATCCCTAATTTCCCTCATTAGCCACAGTTGAGTCACCTTTTTTGTTTTATTTTGATGCCAGACTGGGATGACTAACTAACTCAGTTAATGTTGCTTATTTCAAGTTGCTGCCATTGACCTGCCAAGTTTTGTATGTTGAGAACCACGCTCTGAAAGCTGCATTTCTCCTTCTTTTTCCTATCACATACTTGGAAGGTGTGAGAATTGTTTTCTATGTCCACTTGCACTGGACTTATATGTCCCCTCCATGTGAAGACAGGACTTGGTCTCCACAAGGACTGTGTGGTCCTGGTAAGGTCATTGAACTTCCTCTGGCACTGTACCCATGTCTTGGAGATGGTGCTTTTGACATTCACATTTTATATCACCTCCTTCGAGGCCTGCTATAGCATCTGTCTGGGCACCTTCTGCCATTTGAAAGGAAGAGAACCTGTCTCCAGGCTCTCACCTCCAACTCTGTATCACTAAATTTGGGAGGTTTTGCAGGAGTCATATCTGGCACAAAATTGAGAAATTTGATTAAAATTATATTCCAAGTTAATGGACACTTGACCTTGATTTTAACAACCCCCCCCCCAACCCCCTGCCCCCTGCCCCCCACCCCTCCCCTCCACAAACCCAATGGACAGGAAAGGATGAGGCAAAGGGTTAAAATCTTGAGATTCAAAATCCTGCCTCCAACCCGCCATGTTCCCGGATGCCGTAATATTAATGGTAGCAATTCAGGCCCTCGATAAAGCTCCCACTAAATGATACTAGGGCTAAAAGGGTTAAATTACGAGGACAGGTTGCATAGACTAGGCTTGTATTCTCTTGAATATAAAAGATTAAGCAGTGATATAATTGAGGTGTTTAAGATGATTAAAGGATTTGATAGAGAGAATCTATTTCCTCTGGTGGGGAAACTCCTGAACAAGGGGGCATAACCTTAAAATTAGAACTAGGCTGTTCAGGGGTAATGTCAGAAAGCACTTCTTCACACAAAGGGTAGTGGAAACCTGGAACTCTCTCCCCCAAAAAGCTGTTGTGGCTAAGTCAATTGAACATTTCAAAACTGAGATTGATAAATTTTTGTTAGGCAAGGGTATTAAGGGTTACAGATCCAAGGTGGGTAAATGGAGTTAAGATACAGATCAGCCATGATCTAATTGATTGGTGGACAGGCTCAAGGGGCTGAATGCCCTACTCCTGTTTCTATGTTCCTATGTTCCTATGAGAGGAAGCAAAATCTGATTAAACTAGAATTAGATGTAGTTTTCGGTTTTCACACTGAAATTTATTCATATCAAACCATCCAGAGCTAATTGAGCACTTTTTTTTTCGGTTTTATTCATGAATTTGCAAGTGCTCTTTGATATTTGATGTATCAGTTTCCATGTAAACTTATCTCACAGCTCCTTTGAGACATACATACACTTACATCAGAAAATACATCTTAATTCTACACAGAAATCTGGCAAAGGACATTCACTTGAGCTTGGGATGTGGCCCTTCCTTTTTTTCAAATAAGTTTATGTATGTAAAATGCTGTCGGTATCAGGAAGCTGCCAGGCCCAGCAGATTTATTAAGGATTGGATGTTCTTTCAGTACATCACGGGTTCATTAGAAGTGTTTGGATGAGAGGCCTCTCTGAAGCTCATATGTTATACATTACACATCTGGGTATTACAACATGGTGGTGTCACTTGATGCCAGGAGTTTCTTAATTTTTTCCAGCCCCATATGTTTGCAAAGTCCTTCAGCACTGCTTTGGAGACAGCATTTCTTCTTTCAAAAGTTATGTTTCCACGTCAGAGGTTTCTTTCTCAATAGCAACCAGGGCTTGATTTTTTCCAGGATTTATTTTTGAGGATTATCCTTCCAGCTGCCTGGAAGCACAGCAAAATACATTTTGTTTTACATGGCAAAGAGCAGCTGATGAACTGAATAAGATGTACACACAGGGGGAGTTTACTTCTGGTTGCATCACCGGAATTCTGTGTAATAGACGTATAAACAGGGATTCTGCCAAATTTACACCAGCCGATCGGGGGTACCTCCAAGGAAATTCCCAATGGTTAGTAACATCATAAGCAACGTGGAAAGATTTCCTCTGATTGCTCTTTCTAGTGAAATTGTAAGTGTTCTCAAAAAACTGGATGATGATTTTGCTAGAAATAGTGACCAAAGGAAATCTTCCCACAATATGTATGATGTCCTAACTCGCACCAAGTCCCATTTGCCCATCACCCCTGTGCTCACTGACCTACATTGGCTCCCAGTTAAGCAGCGCCTCGATTTCAAAATTCTCATCCTTGTTTTCAAATCTCTCCATGGCCTCACCCCTCCCTATCTCTGTAATCTCCTTCAGCCCCACAACCCCCCGAGATATCTGTGCTCCTCTAATTCTGCCCTCTTGAGGATCCCTGATTATAATCGCTCAACCTTTGGTGGCCATGCTTTCTGTTGCCTAGGCCCTAAGCTCTGGAATTTCCTGCCTAAACCTGTCCGCCTCGCTACCTCTCTTTCCTCCTTTAAGACGCTCCTTAAAACCTACCTCTTTGACCAAGCTTTTGGTCACCTGCCATAATTTATCCTTATGTGGATCAGTGTCAAATATTTTGCCTTAAAATACTCCTGTGCAGCGCCTTAGGACGTTTTACTACGTTAAAGGCACTATATAAATACAAGTTGATGTTGTTGTTGTCACTGTCACTGACACACAATGACCAGAAGGCTCCTTCTATTTGTTCTTGGGATGTGGGCAGCAGCAGCAACACGCCCCATCACTAATACAATAGCAAAATACTGCGGATGCTGGAAATCTGAAATAACAACAGGAAACACTGGAAAAACTCAGCAGGCCAGGCAGCATCCGTGGAGAGAGAAACAGAGTTAACGTTTCAGGTCTGGGACCCTTCATCAGAACTGGAAAAAGCTGGAGATGTAACAGATATTCACTCGTTGCCCTGAGGGAATTAAGAGTCATACCACATAGTGTGTAAGTGGAGTCACATTTCGGCCAGACCAAGTTGGGGTGGTAAGTTCCCTTCCCAGAAAGATATTAGTAAACCAGGTGAGTTTGTACGACAATCCAACAGTTTCATTAAAAGAGAAGCATCTTTGTCTGGCCATCCCGCCCATCCACCCCAGCGCCTGGCCTCCGCAGCAAAATTCCTCCCCCCGCCTCTTAACGGGGCAGCCTGGCGTAGGTGCCCACCCTTCTTTATGTAAACACCCATGACCATGGGAATTCAGGATAGTTACAGCAGCAGAGCAGGACTGACGGGTTTTCTGGCCTTGAGTGTCAGCAGGCTTTTAGACCGTGAGCATTTCAACCACGCCTGATCCTATCAATGTACAACATTCACATGCATGCCCTTTCCAGCAGGGATTCTGGATAGTGATCAGGAGTGGGAATGCTGACTGACTTTTCCCTCTCTAGTCCATGGATACTTCAGTCAATTGCAATAATCTAACCGCTATCCTGGCTGGTTTTATTCTGGGAATTCTACCCTCAGCACTCCTATTAAGCACAACAAGACCTACTTCTTATGTTCATTAATAAATAGACATTTTATTATGAACACAGCTAGCTTTTGCTAGACACTTTTATTGAGCACATGTGGACTAGGTACAGTATCTGTAGAGGCATCCATCTTGACTGCTGCCTTGTGGGTAGCCTAGTGCCTCATGGGTAATGTAGTCTTAATATACATACAGCTGGGTAGTGTAGTCTTATACATACAGCTATATACAGCTCTACACAGCTCTATGGCTCCACCTAGTGTCCACTATAGAATGACATGTTATTGATCATTACATCCCCTTTCTTTGAGGTTTAACAAAATCAATATCAATCAACTTTCAAGAAAACAATAAAGATAATATCAGTAACATTTTTGTTAGTGCTCTATAAACATAAACATTTTCAAAACAGTCAACACATTTTCAAAGCTTTACATTGTACTCAAAGATTAAGTCTATCAGGCTTTTTTACTTCACGTGTGGATCTTCTCAACACGGGTAAGTCTGATGTGTCTTCATGAGATTGTTCTGGCAGTGAATGACAAGATGCAGTTGCGGCATTGTCATCAATCTGCTCTTGAATAGTCTCTTGTGTTTTTAGGAGGGAACGGCGGTTCCTCCTGAGAATCTGTCCTTCCTCAGCTCTAACAGTGTATGACCTTGGTCCTACTTCCTCAAGAACTGTAGCTTTCCTGTTCCATGCATCTGGATA
The DNA here is from genome assembly GCF_052327205.1 of Somniosus microcephalus. NCBI lineage: Eukaryota > Metazoa > Chordata > Chondrichthyes > Squaliformes > Somniosidae > Somniosus > Somniosus microcephalus. The sequence continues at coordinate 69,434,677 of NC_140991.1, forward strand.
TTCAATCCTGACAACATTATCCCTTGTCAATGGTTTTAGAGTTTTGGATGACTTGTCATAGTATGATTTCTGTTTCAGCTTTAACAGTTGAAGTCTCTGTCTCAGTTCCTCACTTTGCTGTTCTTTTGCACAGCAGGGTAGCGTGGTGCGCAACTTGCGACCCATTAGTAGTTCAGCAGGTGAAGAACCACAGTCTAAAGGTGAGGTTCGGTAGCTCAGCAGGGCGAGATAAGGATCAGACCTGCTTTCTGTCGCTTTCTTCAGTAGCTGCTTGAGAACCTGAACACTTTTCTCTGCCTTACCATTTGACTGAGCATACAAAGGATGTCATGTGCTGAAAGTCATAATGTGCTGCAAACTGTTGCCATTCCTTACAGTTGAAGCACGGACCATTGTCGCTAACGGCAATCCTGGGAATTCCATGTCTGGCGAAGATGGATTTCACATGCATTATGACACTGCTTGCTGTGGTGCTTGAGAGCAGCGCCATCTCAGGATAGTTAGAATAGTAGTCAATCACTATTAGATAGTCTTTACCATTTAAATGAAAAAGGTCCATACCAACCTTTTGCCATGGTGCTGTTGGTATGTCAGCTAGTATCATTGGTTCCTTTGCTTGTTTGTTTTGGTGTTTCTGACATGTCTCACATTTGCCCATCATGTTCTCAATGTCCTTATTTATGCCAGGCCAATAAACAGTGTCTCTTGCCCTCCTTTTGCATTTTTCAATTCCGAGGTGTCCCTCATGAATCCTTTTGAGCATGTCTTGACGTAGAGCCTGTGGAATGACTATTCTGTTCTGTTTTAGTAATAGTCCACTTGCGACACTCAATTCTGACCTTATGTGAAAATATTTTGGACAGGAACCTTTTGGCCAACCATGGATGTTCTCTATTACTGTTTGTAATACTGTATCGTTTACTGTTTCTTCTGCTATTTGCTTTGATTTTGTGTCTGACACGGGCAGCGCAGCAGTGACCATACTCACATGAACATCCACGTCTTCTTCAGTAGAGCTCACATGACTCATTGTGGGTGCTCGGGATAGTGCATCTGCTAACACTATGTATTTGCCTGGTGTGTAGATCAGTTCAAAGTCATATCTTTGCAGCTTCATCATGAGTCGTTGAATCCTTGGAGACATCTCATTCAGGTTCTTTTTTATGATGGCAACCAGAGTGCTGTGGTCTGTCTCAACTGTGAAGGTGGGAAGTCCATATATGTAGCCATGAAACTTTTCTAGTCCAACTACCAAGCCTAGACATTCCTTTTCAATCTGGGCGTATCGACACTCAGTATCAGTCATAGACCTGGGGGCATAGGCAACAGGCTTCCAATCTTCACCCTCTGCTTGTAGCAAGACCGCACCTAGGCCATCTTTTGATGCATCCGTTGACACTTTGATTCTTTTTGTTGGGTCAAAGAAGGTGAGTACAGGTGTGGTTGTCAGCACTGTTTTGAGGTTTATCCACTCTTGTTCATGTCTTTCTGTCCATGCGAACTCATTTGTTTTATGTAGCAGGTCTCGCAGACAGGCTGTCTTGGCTGATAAGTTAGGAATGAACTTTCCAATGAAGTTTATCATCCCCATGATGCGTAGCACTCCTTTTTTGTCAGTGGGTCGGGGCATTTTGAGTATGGCGTTTACTTTTTCCATCTGGCTCTATTCCTTTACCAGATAGATTATCTCCTAGGAAAGTGACTTCCTGGACGCCAAACTGACACTTGGCTTTGTTGAGCTTCAGTCCATTCCGGCGTATGCTCTGTAGCACTTTAGTCAGTCTCTCATTGTGTTCTTTCAGTGTGGAGCCCCAGATGATGATGTCATCAACATAGACCCGAACTCCTTCCAGACCTTCAATTATGTGTTCCATCGCTCTATGAAAGATTTCAGATGCAGATATTATCCCGAAAGGCATTCTGAGGAAACAATACCTGCCAAATGGTGTGTTGAAGGTACAGTATTTGGTGCTCTCTTCATCCAGTTTTAGTTGCCAAAATCCTTGTGAGGCATCGAGCTTTGTAAAGTATTTGGCACCTAACATTTCACTGGTGATTTCTCCTCGCTTGGGAATCTGGTAGTGTTCACGTTTTATGTTTGCATTTAAGTCCTTTGGATCCATGCATATTCTTAGATCATTGTTCTTTTTCTTTACACATACCATGGAGTTAACCCAGTCTGTTGGCTCTTCGACTTTCCTGATGACTCCTAGTGTGGTCATTCTGCCCAGTTCATTCTTGAGCCGGTCACGCAGGGGTGCTGGAACTCTTCGTGGAGCATGTACCACTGGCTGAGCATCCTCCTTTAGCTGGATCTTGTAAGTGAATGGTAGAACTCCAAATCCTTTGAACACATCCTGGAAATTATTCACTACAGAATCCACCGAGTCATCTGGTCTGCTTATGGCACAGTTTATACGGTAGACTGTCTTGACCAGTTCTAAGTCCTCACAGGCTTTGTCACCCAGTAGTGAATCAAGTCTTTCAGCCACAACAGAAAACATGAGATGATGCACTTTGTCTTTGACGGTCACTTTAAGTCTGCATACACCTAAGCTATCTATTTTCTGTCCATTATAGTCCTTCAGTAGTACTGACTTTTTTTGTATTTTGGGCTTTTCTTTCAGATTGTTACTGTCATTCATACTGATTAAGTTTGCTTTTGCCCCAGTGTCTAGTTTCAAGGTAACTAATGCTCCATTTACCTGTGGTGGGATCATCCATTTGTCCTCTTTTACTGCATTAACTTTATGTTCAGCATTGTCCATTTCTGAGGGCTGCACATTTTCTGTATCCTTTTTGATATTGTCACATGACACCATTCCTACAAAAAATGTCTCACTTAAATCAGTGTCCTCAATTGCATTAACTCATTGCCCTTTCTTAGTTTTTATTTTTGAAAAGCATTGTTTGGCAAAGTGATTCTTTCCATTACACTTTGTGCACATTTTTCCAAAGGCTGGGCATTGTCTTAACTGGTGTTTGTAACCACAGCGTTTACAATTAAAAATTTCATCCTCCGATTGCTTTTCATTTCTGTTCTGCCCACGTTTCTTCCCCTTGTAGGACACAGCACTGACAGCAGCATTATCACTCATTACAATCGCATCATTATTGATTTCACTGAAAGTCTTCGCGTGCTTTCGAGCTAGCTCGCTGGCTTGGCATATTTTCACTGCATTTTCCAAATTTAGTTTGGTTTCTCTCAACAGACGTTCCCTGACTTTTTTATCATGAATACCAAACACAATCTGGTCACAAATCATGGGTGATTTCAGTTCAGAGAAATTACATGTCTGTGCTTTCAGTTTCAGATCAGTTATAAAGCTATCAAAAGTCTCATTTTGCTGCTGTGTCCTTGAACAGAACATGTATCTTTCATAGGTCTCATTCTTTTTGGGAGAGCAATGTGCATCAAATTTTTTTAGCACATCTTCTAATTTTTCTCTGTTCTCCTCTGGATTAAATACAAATGTATTAAATACCTCTATCGCCTGTGGGCCTGCAACCGTAAGCAGCAACGCTATCTTCCTTGCGTCTGGCTTTGTACCGAATCCGATGGCTGCAATGTAGAGTTCGAATTGTTGTTTAAGAGTCTGCCAATTGTAGTCGATATTTCCTGTGAGTTTCAAACGCCCTGGTGGCTTCAAATTCTCCATGTCGCTTTTCACAATTTTCAGCAGATCTTCACCATCCTGGTACCATCTTATGTTCATTAATAAATAGACATTTTATTATGAACACAGCTAGCTTTTGCTAGACACTTTTATTGAGCACATGTGGACTAGGTACAGTATCTGTAGAGGCATCCATCTTGACTGCTGCCTTGTGGGTAGCCTAGTGCCTCATGGGTAATGTAGTCTTAATATACATACAGCTGGGTAGTGTAGTCTTATACATACAGCTATATACAGCTCTATACAGCTCTACAGCTCCACCTAGTGTCCACTATAGAATGACATGTTATTGATCATTACACTACTGAGAGTATATGTAGGCCCCACTGTCGGCCCCTCAAAGGAGAAAGGAGCTGCAATCGATCAATTACCTTAACCAAGTTTCCCCTCCATCCCCTTCCTGGATTGACCTGATGCTACTCTCAGATCTACCATTTAATTGGGATGGGCACTTCAGTTGCACGGCTACAGGCATGGGCACCTGCCCTGAATATTCAAATGACCTTCTCCCTGAGATTTGAGATGGGCTCAGTGGAAGGTCAAAATGGTAGACAGAAAACCACCCGACTGCACTTCTGCCCCACTATATGCCTCGCGGAACTTCCAGGCCCAAGTCTATTCAGATGTCATATTACCAGAAACTATATTAAAGAAGCCAGCAGGTTGACTAGTTTACAATCCTTTGCTTAACTTACAGTTTCCTATTCATAGAATCATGCAACACAGAAGGAGGCCATTCGCTTACCATCGTATCTGTACTGGAACCGTGAAGAGCTATGTGGTAGTGTTTTACGTTTTATGACAATTAAACTGTATATATGGCAAATTTCTCAACATTTTCAAAAAAAACTTGATATACAAAAAAATTCTATTCAAAACAATAAATGTCTCAAACTTTAGCAGTTCTCTACCATAACTTTCACAAATTGCATAATTGATTAAATGCTTTTAGATGAGAAGAATCACCCACAGATTCTTGTGATCATAGAATGAATCATAGAATGGTTACAGTATGGAAGAAGGCCATTTGGCCCATCGAGCCTGTAAGAGACAGTCAGAAGGAAAATGAGAAAGAAGTGCTGGCAGCTGGCTTTATATTTTTCTCTTTCCCTTTGATGTTAAGGTGATACAAAAAAAATCAAACGGTTTCCTTCGGAACTAAACAAAGTGATCAAAAAAAGCAGGGTTCAAAGATGTCGGGTACCAGACTCAGGCAATTCACCCAACTTTAGGATAAAGCAGTACAGTCGATCTATTAAGTAGGACCCCATTTGGAACAATTACACTTAATGGCTCTGGTTCTTCCTTGCGGTCGCTAACTTACTGATATATCTGAGGTATCTGGTTAGCCGGATGAGGAATTGTCCATAAGCCAACAACATGAACAGAGGTGAAAACAAAGCTTTTTGAACTGGCAGCTACATGGAAGACAGGGTACATGCACATGTATCTTATATAAACAGAAGCAAACCCATTTCAGCTGGCAACAGCAACAGAAACTATTCTTAAATTTGCCCATCATAACCTAGTCAAATATATACATGTATATATAAAAGATAAAACAACAGAGAAGAAAAATAGATCTCAGGTCTGTCACACGCATTAACCCAGTGAGCCATTGGGGCCTCCAGAAATCCTCTTTTATAATGGAGTGGCACATTTCATATATAATTCTGCCTCTCACAGCTGGCATCAGATTCTATCAAATACCTTCTTCGTCACAGAATTTCACCTGGCCGTCCAGAAAAACAGATTCTGTCTCCTGCATTTGCTCTAACTTGGCAGTGATGTACCGTCCTCTAGACGGAACGTAATTATCGATTGAGTGGGTGAATGGCCAATAAGGATCAGTGCTCCCACTCAGTTCCTGGATATGTGTTGAACAGTCGTTTCTTCAAGCTTAGTGTTGCTTAATTCCTTCAGCCCAGACTAAGAAACCTAAGTACATAATGGGAACTCTGCATCATGAAGGCTTCTCTTGCTTATTGACTTTCACACCGTGGCCTGCAGCCTCTCCTCCTGAGGTTTTTACTTTCCATTTGGAACTTGGAATGCTCTTCTCCACTTCACGCTGTAATCAGATGCAGGTTCTTTATTGTGACTTATTTCGCTGCTGGGCTGTGAGGTTTATTTTCAGGCAGGAGCTCCCCTTTCATGGAGCACTTACAGAATAGTCAATACTGTCGTGTTGTAAATGGGGAGCTCATTTTCACTTCTTAGCAGACTCTTCTCCATTAGCAGAGCCTGTGGTGCTGGTCTCCTTCGCTCCTTGCATACTGGACATATTAGTTTTACTTTGGTGTTCAATACCATGTATTCTTTTACTTTAATGTCACAACATTGATTTATTCTTCACTAAGAACATTTTGCAATCTATAAGAAATAGAAGCCCATTTCCTTTTTTAAATTACGATATTTAACCTCCAATAAAGGGCACACATCCTTAGGATTTTCATAATTTTTTCCCCTTTGTAGGAACTTTTAAGTCACGTGTCTCTGGGCCCAAGGGAGTGGATGCGAACCCAGTTCCGAGATTACTACCACAAACGACTCTTTGGTCAGCCAGAAACTTAACTGGACCAGCCACATATATACTGTGGCAACAAGAGCAGGTCAGATGCTGGGTATTCTGTGGTAAGTGTCTCACCTCCTGACACCCCAAAGCCTTTCCACCATCTACAAGGCACAAGTAAGGAGTGTGATGGAATACCCTCCACTTGCCTGGATGAGTGCAGCTCCAACAACACTCAAGAAGCTCAACACCATCCAAGACAAAGCAGCCTGCTTGATTGGCACCCCATCCACCACCTTAAACATTCACTCCCTCCACCACCGGCATACCGTGGCTGCAGCGTGTACCATTTACAAGATGCACTGCAGCAACTCACCAAGGCTTCTTCGACAGCACCTCCCAAACCCGCAACCTCTTCCACCTAGAAGGACAAGGGCAGCAGGCGCATGGAACACCACCACCTCCAAGTCACACACCATCCTGATTTAGAACTATATCGCTGATCCCTCATCGTTTCTGGGTCAAAATCCTGGCACTCCCTACCTAACACCACACGGACTGCAGCGGTTCAAGAAGGCAGCTCATCACCACCTTCTCAAGGGAAATTAGGGAGGGGAATAAATGCTGGCCTTGCCAGCGACGCCCACATCCCATAAACAAATTTTAAAAAAAGCCACCAGAGCATATACATTACTTACATATGTTCACTCTCTTAATCTATGCTGTATTAGAAGACCTCAGCTGAGTAAGGATAGGATCAGCCTTTGTTGTGAGGGTCACTGTAATCGAACAGCACACTTGAAGCCTAGGGTCACACATGAAGAATAGTAACTTGAAGGCTCACGGCAGTCCTGGGACAACACATCAGCAGGAGACACTAGGGAGAACTTTTGGGTCAGTTACAGCCCATAAATGAGCACAATCAGGGTGCGGTTGATCAGAAATATGGGCAATGATCGCTTCGACTAGATGGTCATCCACAATGAGCATGATGCACATTTCCAATAGAATGTATGAATGCCTTAAAAAGCCAGAAATAGGGACTTATTTAAAAAGAGGCAGCCAACTTTGATGTATTAATTTTCAAATGTTATTTTCAAATGTTTTTTCCCTCTCTTTTTTCTGAGGCCAACTCTGTGGCTGAGGAGGGTTTGTGCCACACCCATTCCTTGTTACCAATGGAGATAATGGGTGTTCTGTGAGATCCCTGCTTTATTTATGCCATTTGAAGGCACAAAAATAGGACGAATGGAGGCATGCTCTGTCAAATTACACTGGAGGAAGATTGCGGCGATCTGCTATTGGCTTGCTAACCGCATATATAGGCGCCCAGCATCCAATTGCAGGAAGGAGGACCTCCCTCCTCTGACACACTTGCTCCAGCAAGATCTGCATTGCCTCATCAGATTGATTTTGCCACCCTGCTCCTCAAACAACTACTTTTTTGACACCACTGGTAACCTCTGCACTTGGCTTTTGCTCTCAGAAATAGCACAGCAGCCAATTTCCTACCTACTGATGAATGAGCTCCCAATGAGAGGTGAGGTAATTGGACCAACTGTCAGACATGTACTCATGTCACCCTGCCTGCCATGCATCTGAACTGAGGCCTCAGATTAAGATTGGAGGCCCTGTGTCCCAGGAGAGCACAGGAGAAAAGTGTCAGCCGTGACTCAATGGTAGCACTCTTGCCGCTGAGTCAGAAGGTCGTTGGGTTCAAGCCCCACTCCAGAGACTTGACACGCAGTCTAGGCAGGCACTTCAGTGCAGTACTGAGGGAGTGCTGCACTGTCTTTTGGATGCAATGTTAAACCGAAGCTCCATCTGCCCTCTCAGGTGGATGCAAAAGATCCCGTGACACTATTCAAAGAAGAGCAGGGGAGTTCTCCTGGAGTCTTGGCCAATATTTAATCCTCAACCAACACCTAAAACAGCTGATCTGGTCATTTATTTCATTGCTGTTTGTGGGAGCTTGTTGTGTACAACTTGGCTGCTACAATTCCTATATTACAACAGTGACTACATTACAAAGGTACTTCATTGGCTGAAGATGATCCCGAGGTCATAAAAGATGCTATATAAATGTATGTCATTTCTTGTGTAGCACTTGCTGTCTGGAATGAAAAACAAATTATTTTATAGCCAGGTTTCGCTATTTCACTGCACAGGTCTTAGACAGTATCTTTTTTATTTCTTATCAAATTCAGTATGCAAAATACATCCACTTTGTTGAAGTATATCTGATAACACACCATCTGCTTTGTCACCAGGCCTCATCACCATCCAGAGTCGTTTTTATTGGCCTAGATTCTACCTTTCAACTCAGAAAAATATCAACAATATAGAGACATGCACAGTCACACTCATGACCAAATCACACGTTGCACAAACACAGTGATTGGGGGTAATTTTGACTTTGGCCGTAAAACAGGAACTATCGATTCAGCCACCCGTTCTAGATCTCTCCCCCTTTTCATAGCCATTAAAGTTCCTATCCTGCAAGGCAGAATGGAGGTGGAAGTGCTTGTCTGTTTGATGCAGACAATTCCACCACTGCTTCTTCCAGCCACCATAACCTGTGCCAGGGTGCAAAAGGGTGGCCTTCTCTTGGGACAGAACGCGCGACCATTTTTCGCTACTGGTCACCCGATTAATGTCACAACAGTGGGTGGCCAGCAGAGGAAACTCTTAGCCAAGATGTACCTTACGCTTAAAAATCCTGATTTGCTCAGATTTAATGCATTCCCACTCAAAATGTAATCAGTCTCAGTCTCAAGGAGCTTGTCTGTGGAATCGCTACAGATGCTTGGAATTTGTAAAATGGCAAAGAATGCAGTTAGTCAGCACCTTAGTGCCTCCCGTTAGCACCTCTGGGGGGGGGGGGCGCTAATGGGGTGATACCAGCTTTGCGACCGGGCGCAGCGATAGTACCGATACCAGCGAAATTGAGATGAAGGTTTGCGGGGCGGTAACCACTAGTGCCATGATCTCCTGCGCCCGGAGATCGTGACATCATCCAGGTGCGCAGCGCCCCGGTAGCGCCCCAGCTCTGAAATTCACTCTCGCCTCCTGGCTGAGCGCCTGCCATTAGCAACGACAGGTAGAGGAGGCGGTATGCAGTCGGAGGAGCGCTATATAAAGGTGTCAACATCCGGGGTTTTTTTAGTTGGCAACGAATGTTGCCTTGTCAGTTTGACGTAGGCAAACAGGCGTTTCGAGCGATTTCAGCGTTTTCAACTTGAAGGAGTCTTCTGCCTCGGAAAAATTTATCACTTTCAGTTGGGAGAGATTTTCAAGTCCAACATTTCCTTAATTTAATGCGGGCTGTACTGGCACTGGACCTCGCCCTCCAGCTCCAGCGTCGGAGGCAGCTGAGGCAGAGAGAAAGATTGCAAAATGCGGCCAGACGGAGGAGGGCCAACAGGGCTCTCAACAGGAGGCCTTACCCTCCCAGGGTATTCCGGCAGCAGTTCTCCTACATCAATTTTTTTGAGGAACAGTGTCTTAGAAAGCTTCGCTTCACCAAGGACGTGGTCACAGAGCTCTGCCACCACCTGCTGCCAGACCTCAAGCCTCAGATCAGGACCACCAGGCTTTCTCAGTGGCAGTCAAGGTCACCGTCGCCATCAATTTCTACGGTTTGCAACAGGACATATCTAACATATCGCAGTTTGCCGTCCACTGCTGCATCCGTGAGGTCACAGATGTTCTCTAAAGAAGAAGGGACTACATTTCCTTCCCCATGACCAGAGAGAAACAGCGCGAGTGTGCTTGTGGCTTTGCCAGGATAGCAGGCGTCCCCATGGTACAGGGCACCATTGACTGCACCCACGTCGCTTTGCGGGCACCTCATAACAATCCTGAGGTCTTCCATAACCACAAAGGCTACCACACACTTAATGTGCAGTTGGTGTGCGATCACACACAGCGCATCCTCACACTTAATGCCCGCTATCCTGGCAGCAGCCACGATGCCTTCATCCTGTTCCAGCCACCACATCAAGCTTGTGGATGGCTCTCGGGAGACAAAGGCTATCTGCTCTCCACCTGGCTCATGACTCCCCTCTGCAACCCCAACACCCGTGCCCAACACTCATACAATGAGAGCCATGCCGCCACCAGGAACATCATTGAGTGGACCATCGGAGTGCTCAAGCAATGGTTCCGCTGCCTTGACCGCTCGGGAGGAGCCCTCCAGTACTCGGCTGAGTGGGTGTCCCTTTTCATCATCGTCTGCTGCATGCTGCGCAACTTGGCCATCATGAGGGAGCAGCCATTGCTACCAGGCACCAAACATGGTAACAGGGCACTTCGAAAATAATAATAGGATTGGGCAGTCAACACGGATTTATGAAAGGGAAATTGTGTTTGCCACTACTGTCTACCATCCTCCAGTCTGAAAAACAGACGTTTACCACAACTCGCTGTTTTCTGTCCTTAAGCCAATTCCTTATCCAAGCTGCCACTGACCCACCTATTCCATGTGCCTCAATTTTGTTAACCAGCCTTCTATGTGATACATTGTCAAACGCCTTCCTAAAATCCATGTAGACAACATCCATTGAATTCCCTTCATCGATCCTCCCTGCTACTTCATCAAAAAATTCAATTGGATTAGTCAAACATGATCTGCCTTTTACAAATCCATGTTGGCTCTCTTAATTAGCTTAAACCTCTCCAAGTGCCTGTTAATTTTTTCCTTGATTATTATTTCTAGAACTTTACCCACCACTGATGTTAAACTGACCGGCCTGTAGTTACTAGAATTGTCCTTACATCCTTTCTTGAACAATGGTGTCACATTTGCCACTTTCCAATCCTTAGGCACCTCCCCTGCATCTAGGGAAGCTTGGAAAATTATGGCAAGCTCTCCCGCTATCTCCTCTCCCAATTCCCTTAGCAATCTGGGATGCAAGCCATCTGGACCAGGCGACTTGTCCACTCTAAGCATACCCAGCCTTTCTAGTACATCCGGTCTATCAATTTTCACCCCTTCCATTGCTTCTACCTTTTCCACTGCTACCGATATTTTGTCAGCATCCACCTCCTTAGTAAACACCGATACAAAGTACTCATTGAGTATTCTAGCCTTGCCCTGCGCCTCTAAGCATATAACACCTTCTTTGTCACTAATAGGCCCCACTCCGCCTCTTACTACCCGCTTACTGTTTACATGCCGGTAGAAGATTTTTGGGTTCCCTTTTATGTCATTCTACTCTCATATTCTCTCTTTGCCAATCTTATTTTCATCTTCACTTCCCCTCTCAACTTATTGTATTTGGTCTGGTTTTCCCTTGAAGAATTCACCTGACATGCATCATACACCCTCTTTTTTTGTTTCATCATCTTCTCTATCTCCCTCGTCATCCAAGGAGCCGTTGCTTTGGTTCCCTTACCCTTCCCTCTTGTTGGAATGTACCTAGCCTGTACTTGAAACATCTCCTCCTTAAAGATCACCCATTGTTCCGTTACAGTTTTTGGTTCCATTTTACCCTGGCTAGATCCTTTCGCATCCCATTGAAGTTAGCCCTGTTCCAGTTTAGAAGTTCTACTCTAGATTGTTCCTTGCTCCTCTCCGTTGCTAATCTAAATCTTATGATATGATGATCACATGTACCCAAGTGTTCTCCCACAGACACTTGGTCGACCTGGCCCACCTCATTCCCTAGCACCAGATCCAGCAATGTCTCCTTTCTAGTTGGGCCAAGAACATACTGGTCAAGGAAATTCTCCTGAACACGTTTCAGAAATTCTACCCTCTCCTTTCCCTTTACCCTAGCATTATCCCAATCGATATTTGGGTAATTAAAGTCCCCCAATATCACCACTCTATAGCTCTTGCATATCTCTGCGATTTCCCTGCAGATTTGCTCCTCTACCTCCCTCTCGCTATTTGGAGGCCTGTAGAATACCCCCAATAGCGTGATCATACCCATTTTGCTCCTCAGCTCTAACCAAATGGATTCTGTCCTTATCCCCTCAAGAACATTCTCCCTTTCCAACACTACAATGTCTTCCTTAATCAGCACTGCCACCCCACCTCCCTTTTTTCCTTCCCTATCTTTTCTGAACACCTTGTACCCTTGAATATTAAGTGCCCAGTCCTCAGTGTTTTTAAGCCATGTTTCCGTTATTGCTACAACATCATATTGCCACACGGCTAATTGTGCTTGTAGCTCACCAACCTTATTCACCACACTTTGTATGTTTCCGTACATGCATTCTAAACCCATTTTTGAATTTTTCGTAGTCTTTCTTAGTCTGCTCCTATCTAATATGGTACTACTTCCGTCTCTAGTACTACTTTCTTCTCTAGTACTATGCAACACACTCACTCTTTCATGCACCTTATTCCTCTTTTCTACTCCTATATGCTGGTGCCCATCCCCCTGCAAGCTAGTTTAAACCCTCCCCAACAGCACTAGCAAACCTCCCAGCGAGAATATTGGTCCCGGCTCTGTGGAGATGTAACCCATCTGCCTTGTACAGGTCCCACCTTCCCCAGAAACGGTCCCAACGCCTCAGGTATCTAAAGCTCCTGCACCATCTCTCCAGCCACACATTCATCTGTTCTATCCTCCTATTCCTGTACGCACTAGCACGTGGCACTGGGAGTAATCCGGAGATTACTACCTTTGAGGTCCTGCTTTTTAATCTCTCTCCTAGCTCCCTAAACTCTGCCTGCAGGACCTCATCCCTCTTTCTGCCTATGTCGTTGGTACCGATATGGACAACGACCTCTGGCTGTTCACCCTCCCCTGTCAGAGTGTCCTGCAGCTGCTCAATGACATCCTTGACCTTGGCATCAGGGAGGCAACATACAATCCTGGAGTCACGTCTGCGTCCACAGAAACGCCTGTCTGCTCCCCTATCTATCAAATCCCCTACCACTATTGCTCTTGCACTCCTTTTCCTCCCCACCCCCGTGCAGCTGAGCCATTGGACTTGGACTTGCACTTGGCTCTGGCTGTATTCCCCAGAGGAGCCAAGGCCCTCACCAGTACTCAGAACAGAATACTGGTTGGAGAGTGCGATGCACTCCGGGGACTCCTGCACTACCTGCCTGGTCCTCCTCTTCTGACTGGCGGCCACCCATTCCCTCTCTGCCTGCACACTTTTAAGCTTGACCACCTCCAGAAATGTGCTATCCACGTAGCTGTCAGCCTTGCGGATGCACCGCAGTGACTCCAGCTGCCGCTCAAGCTCTAAAACACAGATCTCGTGCTGCCATAGCTGGTGACACTTCCTGCACATGTGGTCATCCAGGCTACGTGAAGTGTCCAGTGTTATATCCGTGTATCTTAATGTTGTGTCCTTCAATAATCAGACAACAGACTGCAGGGAACGATCAACAGGTGTTTACTGAATGAGGGTTACTCTAGAACTAACTGTACAGATCACTACTCAGGACGGAGGATGCAATCACAACTGCTCTACACTCAGCACTGAATCACTTAGATGGTAAGGAGACCTACATCAGAATGCTGTTCATAGACTACAGCTCAGCATTCAACATTATCGTCCCCAACAAGCTGGCCACCAAACTCCAAACTCTTGGCCTGAACACTTCCCTCTGCAACTGGACCCTGGACTTCCTAACAAACAGACCCCAGTCTGTCAAATTAGGTAACCACACCTCCCCCCCCCTGACCCTGAACACGGGGGCCCCACAAGGATGTGTGCTGAGCCCCCTCCTCTACTCCCTCTTCACCCACGACTGTGTGGCTGTTCATGGTTCCAACACCATCATCAAGTTTGCGGATGATACCACGGTAGTAGGCCAGATCACCAACAACGATGAGTCAGCCTACAGGGAGGAGGTCCAGCATCTTGTGAAGTGGTGCGCCGATAACAACCTGGCCCTTAACATCAAGAAAACCAAAGAAATCATTGTGGACTTCAGGAAGTCTAAAGGCGGAAGTCACACCCCCATCCACATCAATGGCTGTGGTGGAAAGGGTGGACAGCTTTAAGTTCCTCGGAGTCCACATCACGGAAGACCTCTCCTGGTCCCTCAATACCTCCTCTCTGGTGAAGAAGGCCCAGCAGCGCCTATATTTCCTAAGGAGGCTGAAGGGATGTAACCTGTCACCCCTGATCCTCTCTAACGTTTACCGCTGCACAATAGAGAGCATCCTGACAAACTGTATCACAGTATGGTATGGCAGCTGTAGCTACTATGACCGGAAAGCCCTGCAGCGGGTAGTCAAAACTGCCCAACGCATTACCGGCACCCGGCTACCGACCATAGAGCACATATACCAGAAACGCTGTCTACGGAGGTCACGGTCCATCATCAAAGACCCTACCCACCCCAGCCACAGTCTGTTCGCCCTCCTGCCATCTGGGAGACGCTACAGGTGCATTCGCACCCGTACGACCAGATTTAGGAACAGCTTCTTTCCCAGGGCTGTCATCCTACTGAACTCCACAAATAAACTCTAAAGCCTGCACATCTGCCAATGCACTTTATTATGGTTATGTTTATGTTAATGTATTCCAAGCCAAATGTATGTTGAATGTTTAAATGTCTTAATCTAAATGTACACTCTCAGGAGGCGCAAGCCTACATTTCGTTGTACTGCACTTGTGCACTAACAATGACAATAAAAGTTGATTTGATTTGATTTGATTTGATTTGAGGTGTGGTCACTGCCGGTACTACAGTATACAGGAGCTGTAAAAAGTAGTTCTCTCCCTTAAGGTATATATACATTACATACATTACAATTCCTCCCCTTTTAGATTAATAGTACCATAATACTCATTTAACAATTAACACTTTTAATATACAATGTTATATGAAAATCGTCCATTCATATATTCAGTCTCTGGGGAGGCTTCCTGATTCTTTCTGGATAATGCCTTTCCCGAGTGTCTCGCTCTTGGTGCGGAGGCGATTCTAGCACCCTGTCGTCAGTTGATTCATCAGCTTCCAATGCTATTGTTTCTGAGGTAGATGCGACCTGTACGTTGGGTTCCTCACCAGGTACGTATGGCCGAGACATGGGGTTGACTCGTTCCTGTGACTCTAGGATCTGGTCAACATGGCATCTCACAATTTTCTCCCCAACATCCACTGTGTACATTAGTGGCCCCTGCCGTGTGCATATCGTTCCTGGTTGCCATTTCTCTGTTCGGTAGTCGCGGGCCAAGACTGGTTGCCCTACATTGAAGCTCCTTGTCGGCTTCTCATTGATGTGCTGGAATTGCTTACTCTCAATATCTCTTCGTACATTTGGTCTGAGCAAATCCAGACGAGATCTCAACCTTCGGTTGAAAGAACATCATGGCCGGGGTCTGGTTGGTGACTGCATGTGTCGCATTTCTGTAGGCTAACAGGAAATTGTCCACCTTATGCTGCAGTGGAATGTCGTCATCGCACATGGCCTTTACTGCTTTTTTAAAGGTTTGTACGAACCTCTCAGCCGATCCATTTCTGGCTGGATGATACGGGGCGGATGTGTAATGCCTTACCCCATTCCTTTTCATAAATCTTCGAAACTCTTCGGACACAAACTGTGGTCCGTTATCAGAGCAAATCTGCTCTGGCAAGCCGTTCCTGGCAAAAATGGTCCGTAGGACTGCAATAGTTTTCTCCGTGGTGGTGGAGGACATTTTGATCACCTCAGGCCATTGACTGCGCATCCACGGCTACTAAAAACATTGAGTCCATGAATGGACCAGCAAAATCAATATGCACCCATTGCCATGGAGATGAGGGCCACTCCCATGGGTGTAGAGGGGCATGTGGTGGTGCATTTTGGACCTTCTGGCATCCTGAGCAGCTCTTTGTCAGGTCCTCGATTTGCTGATCGATCCCCGGCCACCACACATAAGCCCTAGCAAGGCTTTTCATTTTCACCCCTCCCAGATGACCTTCGTGAAGCTCATTGAGCACTCTCTCCCTTAACTTGGGTGGAATTACCACTCGGGATCCACACATCAAGGTCCCCTGGCATACTGACAGCTGTTCTCTTCTGGATGAGAATGCTGGCAACAGTGAGTCGCCATGTGCTGGCCATCCCTTCACCGTCAAATCATATACCCGAGACAGTGTTGGGTCATTTCGGGTCTCCTTCTCTATACCAGCATTAGTTACTGGCAAGCATTCAATTATAGTCGAATGAAATATTTCGACAGGATCCACTGCTGGTGCTTCCTCCACAGTAGGCAGTGGCAGGCGTGATAGCCCATCAGCGTTTCCATGCTGTTTCGTGCCCTTATACTCGATTTCATATTGGTGCGCCCCTAGAAAAAGGGACCATCTTTGTAGCCGTTGCGCAGTCATCACCGGAACGCCCTTCTTTGGATTAAAGATGGAGACAAGTGGTTGGTGGTCAGTCAGCAAGGTGAACTTCTGCCCGTGCTGATAATGATTGAACTTTTTCACTCCCCACACTAGGCTGAGGGCCTCCCTGTCAATCTGGGCGTAGTTACGCTCGGCTGAGGTTAGTGACCGAGACGCAAAGGCTACTGGCCTCTCCGAGCCGTCCAGGAATTTGTGCGACAGCACCGCTCCAATGCCATAGGGTGATGCATCACACGCCAACCGAATTGGTAGTGCTGGGTTGAAATGAGCCAACACCTCTTTTGATGTGATCAATGCTTTGCTCTTCTGGAAAGCTCATTTACATTCGTCACTCCACTTCCATGGTACCCCCATTTGCAGTAGGGTGTTCAGGAGGTGTAGTACTGTAGACAAATTCGGCAAGGACTTATGGTAGTAGTTCACCAGCCCGAGGAACGACCTCAGTTGTGACACATTTTCCGGTGCTGGAGCCTTGACTACTGCCTCAATCTTTTCAGGGGACTTATGTAACCCCTCTTTATCAATAACGTGGCCACAATACGAGATCTGCTTCTGGAAAAACTCGCATTTGTGGCGATTAGCTCGGAACCCATATTCCTTCAATCTAGTGAGCACCTGCTCCAGGTTGGCGAGTTGATCACTGTCATTTTCGCCCGTGACCAGGATGTCGTCCAAATAACACTGGGTCCCTGGAATCCCTTGCAGGACTTGTTCCATTGCCCTTTGCCAAATAGCCGGAGCTGATGCTACCTCGAACACCAGCCGGTTGTATTGGTAGAGACCTTTATGAGTGTTGATCGTGAGGTACTGTTTCGAGGCTTCTTCTACCTCCATTTGCAGGTACGCCTGGGCCAGATCAATCTTAGTGAAGCGGTTCCCTCCAGATAGCGAGGCGAAAATATCTTCAATCCGCGGAAGCGGATATTGTACAGTGTGAAGGACTGGGTTCACTGTCACCTTAAAGTCCCCACAGATGCGAACCTTCTTTGGTTCCCTAGGCGTATTACTCAACGACCTCTTCATTACAGGAATGATGGGTGTAGCCCACTCGCTCTAGTCCACTTTGGACAGTACTCCTGAACGTTCCAAACCTTCCAGCTCTGCTTCAACGGCTGGGCGGATCGCTTGCATTTTCCTCTATTTTGATCGTCGCTGTTATGCCTTTTAGTGTTCCGAGTCCCTGCTGGAACACTTCTTGTGCGTCAGTTAGCATTTTTGACAGTCGTCCAGGTGTGGCGTCATCATCCTTTTTGGCATCTACAGTCAGTGCTTGTATGGAATGCCAATCTAGCTGTATCTTCCGGATCCATTCACGTCCTAGTCGTGGTGGTCCTCCACCTGGCAATACATATAGGTCCATTTTTGGTGTTTCCTTGCCGTTATATATAACGTTCACCCTTGTTTTTCCTTTGGGGTAGACTTTTTGCCCCGTGTACGTCTTCAAGACAATCTTTGTATCTCTCAAGGGTATATGTGAGAATAGCTGCTTGTAGTCCCTTCAGTTTATGACTGTTAGGGCTGATCCTGTGTCCAATTCCATTTTCACTTGGCTCCTGCTATCTTGAGCATGACCCAGATAGTTTGGTGATCCTCCGTTTTGATCACATTATGTAGTTTCAGACAACCCAGCTCCTTGCTTCCGGAGTCTGTATCACTCTTCTGTTCGTCTGAACTACTCTCCGTCACCTTATGTACCTTCTTGTACTTCTCCTGTGGAGATTTCTTGCTGCTGGTTTTCTTTCCCGACCTGCAGACTCTTGCTATGTGTCCTACTTTTCCACACTGTCTGCACACTTGGTCCTTGAACCTGCAATCATTATGGTTGTGTGTTGTTCTGCCGCAGCGATAGCACTTCACTGTTCCGTACGACATTTCATTTGTGCCATATTCTTGCGGTCTCTGTTGAATCTCTGCAGCACCCCATGCTGCTGCTTCGTGTGATACTGCAATGCTGAAAGCCTTGTCCAGCGTAAGAGCCTTTTCTGATAGAAGCCGTTTCTGGGTTCCTTCACTTTGAAGCCCACACACAAACTTGTCCCTTAAAGTATCTGCTAGTCCCGTTCCAAACTTGTAGCGTTTCGATAGCTTGCGCAGTTCCGTTCAATACTCAGCATTACTTTCATCTTTATGCTGGTTCCTTTTGTGAAACTTAAATCTTTCTGCTATCAGCAGCGGTGTGGGGTTTCAGTTGTCCTGTAGGATTGACACTATGTTTTCAAAATCCTTTTCGACTGGCTTTTCTGGGGTTGCTAGGTTTCGTAGTAAGCCATACATTTTTGCACCCATTGAATTCAACAATACCAGCGCTTTCTTGTCATCTGGCACTTCATTCGCCTTGCTATGCGTACTTCTATGCGTTCGACATATGTCGTCCAATCTTCGACTTCATTGTCGAACGCTGTGATACTGCCACTCTTCGGCATTTTTGGGTGTGGTTAGACTGGCTTGAAATGGCATCTCCCGCGCTTTCCTTTCTTCCCCGCTGCAGCTTAAAATGGCGTCTCCCGCGCTGCTGCCAACGCCGCTCTCGGCGGTCCTCGTGGCAAATGGCGACGCCCTGTGGGTTTCGTGCGCTGCTCCTGCGCTGCTCCTGCGCTGCTGCCAATGCCGCTCTCTGTGGTCCTCGTGGCAATGGCAGCGCCTCGCATTTTCCTGCGCGCCTCTCTCCCCTGTTGACGCTGCTCAGCCCTTGAACACCGGCTGCGCTCTGCTCTCTCTCGTCTCTCTCCCCGTTGACGCCGCTCGGTCCTGAACACCGGCTGCACCCTGTGCACTCTGCCCTCTCTCTCTCCCCCATCGACGCTGCTCAGCCTTTTTCTGTGCCGCTCGGTCAGCTCTAGCCACCGCTGTCCGGGAAGGGTCTGCGCAGTACCTGTTGCCAGCCCGTTTCGCTGGACCACCGTGACTGGAAAGCCAAGCCTGGCTCTCGACAGCCTCCCCTGCGATGCTCAAATCTCCGCTGGATGACTGGGCGGTTGCCCGTGGTCGACGCCCGTGCTTCTGGACTCGACCTCCTTCCACTGTTCTCCAGGAGCGAATCCCTGGGAGGTGATGCAGAGTTGCAGGTAGGTTCGAATCTGCGTCGTCGCCAATGTTATGTCCGTGTATCTTAATGTTGTGTCCTTCAATAATCAGACAACAGACTGCAGGGAACGATCAACAGGTGTTTACTGAATGAGGGTTACTCTAGAACTAACTGTACAGATCACTACTCAGGGTTTATATACAGGTGTGGTCACTGCCGGTACTACAGTATACAGGAGCTGTAAAAAGTAGTTCTCTCCCTTAAGGTATATATACATTACATACTTTACATCCAGGACATCCCACATGGCACAGGATGTGTACTCCACAGGACTGAGCTGCCCTCCAATGCCTCTATTTAATAGACTAAAAACTAACTAAGCAGAAATAAACTTAAAACTTAAAAAAAACACTCACCAGCTACTCACCAATCAACTCCTACCTTGTACCGACGTCACTTTTTCTACTCTGACGTCACTCTTTCAGATTCTGCCTCTGTTGAGCCACTGCCTCTTTCGCTCTGCTCCCGATCTGGTCTCGCCCAGGTCTGCTGCCTCCACTTCCTCTTTACAATGCCGCTGCTCCCGCTCCTTTCGCTCCTCTCGCACTCTTTATAGCGCTGCTCCTCTCGCTCCTCTCGCTACTCTCACTCCTCTCCCCACTCCTCTCGCTCCTGTTGCCACTCCCCTCGCTCCTCTCGCCGCTCCTCTCGCTCCTCTTGCTCCTCTCGCCGCTCCTCTCGTTCCTCTCGCCGCTCCTCTCGCCTCTCCTCTCACTCCTCTCACTGCTCCTCTCGCTCCTCTCGTTCCTCTCGCCGCTCCTCTCGCCTCTCCTCTCACTCCTCTCACTGCTCCTCTCGCTCCTCTCGCCGCTCCTCTCGCCTCTCCTCTCACTCCTCTCACTGCTCCTCTCGTTCCTCTCGCCGCTCCTCTCGCCTCTCCTCTCACTCCTCTCACTGCTCCTCTCATTCCTCTCGCCGTTCCTCTCGCCTCTCCTCTCACTCCTCTCACTGCTCCTCTCGTTCCTCTCGCCATTCCTCTCGCCTCTCCTCTCACTCCTCTCGCCGCTCCTCTCGCTCCTCTTGCTCCTCTCGCCGCTCCTCTCGTTCCTCTCGTTCCTCTCGCCGCTCCTCTCGCTCCTCTTGCTCCTCTCGCCGCTCCTCTCGTTCCTCTCGTTCCTCTCGCCGTTCCTCTTGCCGTTCCTCTCGCCGTTCCTCTCGCCGCTCCTCTCGCCGCAGAAAGGTCACAAGAAATAACAAGACTAAGGGGGTGTCCAAGGTTATCTCTGTGTGAGTTTTTATGGAGGGTGAGATTGAGTGAGCACTGAAGTTTAGTGAAGTCAAAGAGGCAGGAGAGTTGATGGTAGGTAGAAATCACTGAGGATGAGGACTCGTGGAGCAGTGGCTAAGAGAAGAGAAAATAGAGGACATCTTAATAATGATATTGACGTGGAAGGGTCCTCTAACTTTGTAAAATGCTCTGATATATTCTTTTACATGGAGAAAGCAACTATTTCAATGTTTTCCTGACCGGCTTCCCAACCTCCATCCTCCATACACTTCAGCTCATCTAAAAGTTTGCTGTTTGTCTCCTATCCCACAACAAGTCCCATTCGCCCCTGTCCTCCCTGGCCTACATTGGCTTCCGGTTGCTCAATACCTCAAATTTAAAATGTCAAACTTGCGCTTAAATTCCTACATGCTCTTCCCCTCCCTATCTCTGCATCCTCCTCCAAGCCCTTCAGCTGCCTAAGCCCAACTCTCTGGAATTCCCTTCTGCCGCACCACATCCCTCTGCTCCTTTAAGACCTGATGTGCCATCGATAACTCAAAGACAAGGGCCTAGAAATTCAGTTGCCTTAGCGCCGCTTTTGAGGCGCTAGAGGGACTAGCGCCAGAGTTATGGCCAGTTTAAAAATTCCCTGGGGCCCTAAATCGGCATTGCACCGGTAGCGCTGCGCCGGCACCGATGACATCATCGGTGTGCGCAGCGTCCCGGTTGCCGTGGTAACCCGCCCGAACTCCGAAATTGAGCTGCGGCCGCCTCGCCCGTGGCAGCCGCAAGCAACGTTCTGTCAGAGGTGCCTTATTGCAGTTTGCGCCGGCGCATTAAAGGCCCCGCGGCGGCCGGCCACTTTCCCGCCGGCTGCCTGCCCACAGCTCCCTCCCCGGACTTCTTCCCCCCCCCCCCCCGGAACAGATGCAAGCCCGGCACTTGTCCGAGGTGCCGGGCTCATTTTTAAGCTGATTTGCGCGGGCCGCGGCCGGGTGCAGGCAGCTCCTCCTTAACGGGAGGAGGAGGCCTGCACGTCCCCAGCCTGCCGCACTGCATCGGGTGCCGCAGCGCCGGAATTGCGGCGCGAAACGGCAGTTAGCGCCAATGTACCGCCGCAAACACCCTTCAGTAGCGCCGGCAGCCGTTTGGGCGCGGCACTACTGAATTTTTGGCGCGCGCAGGGGGACTTAGCGCCGGCACTAACTTCCGACGCTAAAGCCCTGGCTACGCCAGAACCCAATTTCTAGGCCAAGGAGTTTAAAAGGATTCAACTAAAGGCGTTTAATCACTAAGAACATTGCAGGTCTTTACACATCGGGTTCGTCTGATAGAATGACTCACACAGCTCTTGAGACCTTTATATGACAAAAGACAGGGGCGTAGCCAATACACACAATAGGTAAAAGGGGGCAGTACCCACAATACAAAGCAGGTAAAACACAGGGGCTGATGAAGGCATATATTTCATCACATTCACCCCTTCTACAGATTTAGTCTGTCCGGGGGTGTGATAGTCCTTCCTGAACGTCGCAACAGTACCTCGGGTTCCGACTGGGAGTCCGTGGTGCCCTCCTGGGCATACACATGTGTTGGGGGTGTTGCAGGTACTTCTGGGTGTGGTGAGCCTGGGGATGGTGGAGGTTCTTCTTGGGGTGGTGGTGATGGGTCGTCGTCGCTTCCTGCCGAGGCGAGGTCCTTTATGGACACGGTGTCCTCACGCCCGTCAGCGTGCTTGATGTACGCGTACTGTGGGTTTGCGTGGAGTAGGTGTACTGCCTCCACGAGTGGATCCGTTTTGTGGCCCCTCACATGCTTTCATAATAGGACTGTCCCTGGGGTGGAGAGCCACGAGGGTAGGGACACTCCCGAGGTTGATTTGCGGGGAAAAACAAACATCTTCTCATGAGGAGTGGCGTTAGTAGCAGTACACAGTAGCGACCTTATCGAGTGGAGTACATCTGGGAGGACCTCTTGCCAGCGGGAGGTGGGGAGGCCTTTAGACCTTAGTGCTAAGGTGACCGCCTTCCACACTGTCGCGTTCTCCCTCTCCACTTGCCCATTACCCCGGGGGTTATAACTAGTGGTCCGACTCGTGGCTATCCCCTTCGACAGCAGGTATTGGCGCAGTTCGTCGCTCATGAACGACGCCCCACTGTCAGTGTGGATGTAGTTAGGCATGCCGAACGTGCAAAACAGGTTGCCGAGGCACTTGATGACCGTGGCACTGGTCATGTCTGGGCAGGGGTAGGCGAATGGGAAGCGGGAGTACTCGTCCACAATGTTGAGAAAGTACACATTGCGGTCGGTGGAGGGGAGTGGTCCCTTGAAATCTAAGCTCAGGCGCTCCAATGGCCGTGTAGCTTTGATCAGGTGGGCTCGGTCGGGCCTGAAAAAACGGGGCTTGCATTCCGCACAGGTGTGGCAGTCCCTGGTCATAGACCGGACCTCCTTGATGGAATAGGGCAGGTTACGGGATTTTATAAAGTGGAATAGCCGGGTGACCCCCGGGTGGCAGAGGCCATTGTGGAGGCCCTGTAGCCTGTCCCCCTGGATGGTGGCACACATCCCTCGTGATAAAGTGTCGGGGGATTCATTGAGGGCCCCCGGCCTATATATTATGTCGTACTCAAACGTGGAGAGTTCGATCCGCCACCTGAGAATTTTGTCGTTCTTGATCTTCCCCCTCTGTTTGTTGTTAAACATGAAGGCTACTGACCGCTGGTCGGTAAGCAGGGTGAAGCGTTTGCCGGCTAGGTAGTACCTCCAGTGCCACACTGCCTCCAGTGTCGCACTGCCTCCACTATGGCCTGGGCCTCCTTCTCTACCAAGGAGTGCCTGATCTCGGGCCCTTGGAGGGTTCTTGAGAAAAAGGCTACGGGCCGCCCATCCTGGTTGAGGGTGGCTGCTAAAGCGAAGTCGGACGCATCGCTTTCGACCTGGAAAGGGATGTTTTTGTCCACTGCCCGCAGCGTGGCCTTCTCAATGTCGTGTTTAATGCTGTTGAAGGCAGCGTGGGCCTCGGCCGTGAGCGGGAAGGACGTTGATTTCAGGAGGGGACTGGCCTTGTCGGAATAATTGGGGACCCATTGGGCGTAATAGGAGAAGAATCCCAGGCACCTTTTCAGGGCCTTGGGAGTGTTTGGTAGGGGTAGCTCCCGTAGGGGGCGCAATCGGTCGGGGTCCGGACCGATTTCCCCGTTTTCCACCACGCAGCCCAGGATACAGAGGCGCGTGGTGCTAACGACACACTTATCCTCGTTGTAGGTGAGATTGAGTCTGAGGGCGGTTTTCAGAAATCTCGCGAGGTTCGAGTCGTGGTCTTGCTGGTCGTGGCCGCAGATAGTGACGTTGTCTAGGTATGGGTAGGTGGCTGTTAACTGGTTCTCATCGACCATGCGGTCCATCTCCCGCTGGAAGACCGAGACCCCGGTCGTTACCCCAAAGGGGACTCTGAGGAAGTGGTAGAGGCATCCGTTCGCCTTGAAGGCGGTGTATGGACGGTCCTCCGGCCTAATGGGGAGCTGGTGGTATGCCTATTTTAGGTCGATGGTGGAAAACACCCGGTATTGCGCGATTTGGTTAACCATATCCGCTATGCGGGGCAGAGGGTAGGCGTCTAGCTGGGTGTATAGATTAACCGTCTGGCTATAATCTATCACCATCCGCTTCTTTTCGCTACCCTTAACTACTACTACCTGGGCGCGCCACAGGCTGGTACTGCATTCGATGATACCCTCCCGCTTGAGTCTTTCTACTTCCGACGCAATGAACCGTCTATCCTCCCAGCTGTACCGCCTACTCTTGGTCGCTATGGGTCGACAGTTGGGTGCGAGGTTGGCGAACAGAGAGGGCGGCTTGACCTTCAGGGTAGCCAGACCGCACACTGTGAGGGGCGGCTGGGACCCACCGTAGGTAAGCGTGATACTTTGGTGGTGGCACTGGAAGTCCAGACCCAAGATCACGCTCACACAGAGATCTGGCATTATCAATAGTTTAAAATCTCTGTAATCAGTGCCTTTTACTGACAACATAACCGCGCAGAAACCTGTAATTTTTGA
This sequence comes from Somniosus microcephalus, assembly GCF_052327205.1. NCBI lineage: Eukaryota > Metazoa > Chordata > Chondrichthyes > Squaliformes > Somniosidae > Somniosus > Somniosus microcephalus. Next base: position 69,459,534 of record NC_140991.1, read on the forward strand.
GGTATGAGTCTTATCAGCCATGGCGATTTTGCCCTGTGTGGGGACTATCGTTAGTGAAAGTCGTTTTACCAGGCTAGGATGAATAAAGCCTTCAGTGCTCCCGCAGTCAATCAAGCATTTAACCTTGTTCCCATTTACCTCTATGTCCATCATCGATTTAGACAACGGATGCGGCCTGGATTGATCCACTGTGATCGAGGCCACCAGTGGGTCCTGGAGGTCCGTGTAGTCGGGGCAAGATGGTGGACTCCATGAGGGTGGACAAGATGGCGTCCAAGATGGCCACCCCCACGGCGCGCACGCGGCGGTGGTGGAGTTGGAGGTGGGGTTCCCTCTGCAGACTTTGCTAAAATGTCCTTTCTTCCCGCATTTAAAACAGGTGGTGCCCTTCGCTGGGCACAGATGCCTGGAGTGTTTGTCCTGGCCGCAGAAGTAGCATTTCGGGCCCCGATGCATCGCGGCATTAGTGGGGCTCCTGGGTGGAGGCTGGGGCTCCGATGGTGCTGGGCTGGCCTGAGACCTGGGAGGTGAAGATGGCTTCCAAGATGGCAGCCCCCACGGCGCGCACGAGGCGGAGTGGGCCGCGTGGCCTGAGGAACAGGATTCAGAGTTCCTCTGGGCCATATCCAGCGATCGCGCTATACCCATAGCCTGTTTTAAGTCCAGTCCCTCCTTTTCAAACAGTTTCTGCCGAATGTAATTAGAACTGAGGCCCGCAATAAAGGAGTCTCGGATCAGCTTCTCCATGTACACGATGGCAGACACGGCCTTACAGTTACAGTCTCTGCCCAGTACTTTTAGGCTTAGCATAAAGTCCTCTAGTGACTCACCATGCCGCTGCGTGCGAGTAGTCAGAAGATGCCTGGCGTACACCTCATTTATTGGCCGCACATAGTGGGCCTTCAGAATGGTGCAGGCATCCCCGTAGCTGGTGGCATCTTGGATGAGAGGGGAGACCCGATGGCTCACCCAGTTTCGCAGGATTCCCAGTTTCACGTCTCCGGTGGCGGTTGCGGCTGCTATGGTGGTGGATGAGTTTGCAATGAAAAATTCGAAGCATTGGAACCAGTGTCCGAACTGTGTGGCTGCGTCTGAGGCATGGGGGTCCAGATCCAAGCGCTCTGGTTTCAGGAGTCGATCCATCTTGGTGTTTTAGTGATTAAAATTGATGTGCCATCGATAACTCAAAGACAAGGAGTTTAAAAGGATTCAACTAAAGGCTTTTAATCACTAAGAACATTGCAGGTCTTTACACATCGGGTTCGTCTGATAGAATGACTCATACAGCTCTTGAGACCTTTATATGACAAAAGACAGGGGCGTAGCCAATACACACAATAGTTAAAAGGGGGCGGTACCCACAATACAAAGCAGGTAAAACACAGGGGCTGATGAAGGCATATATTTCATCACAAGACCCTTCTTAAAACCCCCTCTACCACCCCTAATATCTCCTTCTTTGGCTAGGCACCCATTATTTTGAATCCACCTCTGTGAAGCACCTTGGGACTTTCTTTTACATTAAAAATGCTCTATAAATGCAAGTTGCTGCTGTAGAATTAGCAGCAGATCTCATTAGAAATCAGGAATGCTACTCTTCAACAATCTGTATTTATAAACCTTGTCCATTTTTGGAGTCTAAATGCTGGTACAAGACCACTGATTTCGTTTCCATTGGCAACAGCAACATATAACAAGCTAGTGCCATCCCGAGAGTTGTTGATGAGGATGTGCAGCAATATTAGCCAAAGACTGCAAAGGGCTGATTTTGTAAGGGAGCAGCTGTGAGTCAAAAAATCGTGTGCCTGATGTACACAACTGATTTGCAGGGCACCCAATGGTTTGATGAGAGGGCAAGTAATGAGGCCCTTTTACAGCCATGCATGGCTTCATTTTAGTATGGTAATGTTACTAAATTTAAGGTTAAATTTTACATGTTTGGGGAAGCTCTGCCCGCAACACGAACCTCACCCATTAAAGTGGGCACAGATGAGTACAGGATCAGGCTCATATTAACTCTCTCACAGACAGATGGAGGTCTACTTCTTGTTGCATTTTGCTCCATGTTTAACTTAGTTTTGCTGGGTAGTCCTCTAGTTTTACATTTTTCCCAGCCAATACTTTTCTTTGCCATTCTTGGTCACTGCTGATCTTTAAGTGAAAATGGGTGTTCCTTTAGGGGTTCCAGAGAGTATGCAATATTGAGATAGGAGGAGTTTCTGAGGGCCAGCGAATGAAAACAACCCATCACTACCCCGGGACCTACATTAATAAACCCGTCCATATATTCCTGGACATGTCAGAAAAGGCTCTTGGAGGAGACCTGTCATTGCCAACTCTGATCCCCAAGATAAGCTGCTGGAAAGCTGTGCCACCAGCTGCACAATGAGCTGCAAACAACTTCTGGATTAGGGACAGCTCCTGCCATATAACTGAAGGTTTATCACAGCATGAAACTTTCATGCTGCTGGATCCTTTAAACCCATCTTAGGAGACATCTGCCACATCCGACAGTCTGCAGTGCACATATGTATCAAGCAAGTTGACATGAATCAACTGAGCGGCCTGCGGGTGGCGCTGTCCAGGGAGAGTATAAATACTCAGGCATGGGCCCAGCTTGCACAGGACATTCTTAACAGGAACTAGTGAAAGACACAACTAGGCCTCCATGTTGTAAAACAGTTGATTAAAGCTTTGTTTAATGCTTAGACCAAGTGCCTAGTAGTTTTCTTACGTCACAAGTGACAAATCCTGGCCTAGAAACTCGTCTCAGATGGTGACGCACAACGGGCTTTGTCTGATCGGCCGCTCATTATACGCAGCACCTGATAATCACTCCAATTGCAGTTAATGGCCCGTTTTGCGCCACCGATGAGATGAATTTCTAGGCCCCTATATTTTTGCAGGGGCAACATCTTCATCACTTTTACTATAGAAAGGGAGAATCAACTGGCCAGAGCAGAGAGCTTTCACGGAGTGGCAGGATTCCCTCGAGTGCAAGGCATGGTATGTGGTTACCATGTGGACAGCAGGATGACCTTTACACATTATGTAGAATTACATAAAAATTACAACACGGAAACAAGCTGTTCAATCCAACCAGTCGGTGTTGGCGCTAAACCTTCACAGAAGCAGTAGTCTTAATGCCACGTGCCTGCCATGTTCCCATATCCCTATATTCTCCTTTTGTCAACTACGTTTCTAACTTATCCTTAAATGTGGACATCGTCGCTAATTCAATCACTAACTCTAGTCAGGCATTCCTCAGTGTCACAACCCTATGTGTAAACATAAAAAGAAATAGTTTTCACTCAATTAATGTTCAGCTATTATCTAACCACAGAAAAATCATTCAGCACATCAATGGCCATTATCCAGGAAACTGCCAAGATGCCTTCATTGTATAGCATTCCATGGTGACCACATGATTTGAAGGAAAAGAAACATTGGGTGGGTGACTCTTAGAAGAATACGGCTAACCTCTGCGTCCATAGCTACTGACCCAACTGTGACACTCCCTCAGAGCAGAGGAACAACTCAGCCAGCATCTGTTTACTGATTCGCAGCTGCCACCGTCACCTTCAAGAAAAGTGTACCATCCCAGTTAGGGATAATGAAAGAGGGTGTGCAAAAGAGCATTAGTTGCACACTAATTCTCCAATTGGTACGTGCCTGTGGGTGGGGAATTTTTCAACTTATGTTTGTGCCATGTTTGATGAGCCCCACAAGAAATGTATGCAAAAATGAGGAGCATATTTAATTTTACCTTGTTCTTAGTAAAACTGTTCCTTATTTGCAGTCAGGTATGAGGGTCCAGAGTGTCTGCATTGGCTCAATCAGGGGCCTCTGTCCTAGGACCTGTGCTTTTACTGCAGGATGATCTTCAGCCCCAAATTGGGCCACTGACCTTTGGTGCATCTCCTCCAGCAGGGATTGCAATTTTAACACATCAAAGGAAGCAGTGTTAGCCACATGTTTCCTCTGTGCCATTGTGAACAATTAGTCTATTTTTCTGCAACCATCACAACCTTGCCTTTCTTGGTAATCTGCAGCTCTTTAAGAGCTCCTGCCTCGCAGATTTTGTGCTCCACAGTCAAGTGTGATACAGGCCAATCTCTTTAGAAGAGCTCTTCTTATGCCAGTAGCCTATTCAACTTAAAAGTTCAGTATAGCATGGCCCTCAAGAAACTGCTGAACCCCACCTGTGCCAAGGGCTAGCACAACCCCTTTTCTTGTCTTGCAAGATTGAGGCTCAGACCCAGGCCACGAGATGAATTACCTTACTTATTGAAAGCCTATAGCTCACATCTGCAACGTATTGGGCTTGGATATTAACAGGGGGGGTTACATAGGCGGGGGTGGGGGCACGGAGTTTTGGACGGGCGTGCGTCTTTTGGCCCTGACAGGTGCCCCGCCTGGAAGTCAGCCTGATTGACAGGCTTGGCTTCCAGTTGGGCAGTAAGCACTCCGGAGCAGGCCGCAGCACCAGGTGGGTTGGAAACACGACCCTGGGGGGGGCGGGGTGTTCAATCCCTGACCCCGGTGGGAGTGTCTGATCCCTGGCCGCTGGGGAGAGGGTCTGATCCCGGTGGAGTCCAAATCCCGTTCCCAGGGGCCGTCCAATCCCCAACCCCAGGGGCCTTTGTATGGGTGGGTTCTGATGGGGGAGAGCTTGGATTGCCGGAGGGAAGCACTCCTGCTCCTCCTGGCCCACAAGCAGGCACTTACCTTCTCCCCGAAGCTGTCGTCACCTCGCTTCAGCTGTCGGGTTTCCTGAAGCCTAGGAAACCTGGCCACCCACTGTTAAACCTGCTAAACAGATTAAATCAGAGGCTGCCAGCCTCATTAACATATTTAAATCCAGGGCGCAGGTTGGCTGCCTGCCCTTGTTCTGCCTCCGTAAAACCTGGAAGTGGGCGGGTTGGGGTCGGGGTTCAGAAAGTTAACATTTTCACACCTCACCTGTTCCCAACCCACCTGTTTTTGTGTGCTAAAATTCCCCCTTGGTCTCAGACATGAGCCAACGTCACTAACACGTATGGCTGTTAAAGTTATAATTGCTTTACATTTTTCTATAATTGGTTTGTTCAAGAGAGATTACACTTCCAGGGCCGAATCCGTCAACAGCACCTGCCGAAATGGGAGGCTGGGAGATTTCTTTTCTTTTCAAAATTTCAGAAAGAAACACAGCCACAAGGCAAAGATTCGATGCCATTATGAAGTTTCCCAGAGGGCTGGGAGTGGTTAAGTGTTCCTCCATTACAATACAATAATACAATACAATACAAATCGCTTTATTGGCATGATAAGGTACATCTTATGTTGCCAAAGCATCAAAATACATTTATGGTTGAACACATAAACGCGGTTCCATTCATACAGTGTATAAACAGGTATATCCCTGAGTTTATAAATATATTTTCGCCTTGTTTATATATACTCTTGTCTTAGTTTACTGGTTGTCCCTCTGTTCATGGCAAGCTGTAACATAGTGTGCCGCCAGTGTTACACAGCTTCTCTCCTCCCCCAGTAGGAATGGGAGTTTTTGGTTGTCAGTCAGATTTCTGAATTCAGGGCATATTTGTGAGAATTTTTGATAGAAATTCTCTCTGATGCCCTGATATTTTCCACAGGCTGTGAGGAAGTGCATCTCTGTCTCAACTACAGTAGTGGCACTGTCAAACAGTCTGCTGTGAATCAACTGAAAGAGATATACACAGAGTACGGTGCCCAAAATATCATTCTCTAGGTGGTTGCAAAGTACCTGCAGTTGAAACATGACTCCTTCAACTTTATGCAACCTGTTGTGCTGATACTAAATATAAAATTGAAATAGTATTACGAAGGTCCATGATGGATTAATTATACTTCATATAAGAACAGTCGTTGTGTATAAACAAGGGGTCCTGATTTTAACTTCCCCGCTTGGTAGAAACTGGATGGGGGAGGCAGTTAAAATGATGCCAGTCACTTACCCCCTCTGACCCAACTGTCTAATCCCGAACTTAACCTGCTGTTTTGAGCAGGTGAGCGTGACACCTGCCGGAAGGGACTAGGGTCCTTCTTTAAATATGTAGATCGGGTCCGATGATATCATCGGGATCTGATCTGCAATTTAAGTTGGAGGCCTGAGTGGGGGGAGCAGTGATGGGTTCCCATCAGACCAAACCTGCCGGGAGCCTGACTGAGACTAGAAGTTTAAAAAATAAAATGTTACGTTTCCTTACGGGCCAAGAGGAGCAGCAGCGTTCCGTGCTTCACAAGGAAGCCTTGGCTCCCCCCGCCCCTGAATGCCTCCTGCGTCCCCTCCCCCTCCCCCGATCGCCTCCAGAAGCCCCGCCCCCCAGATTGCCTCCAGAGGCCGTTCCCGCGGTTCCCTCCTGCCGCAGAACTCCTGCTCCTGTCCACTGGCCCGGTAATGGATCTGGCCTGGTTCGGGCAGGAGTCAGAGAAAAGGTATTCAAATGAAGCCCAGCCGTTAAGATGAACTGGTCCTCCACATCCCCGGACTCCCCTGGTGCGCCGCCCAATTCATGGCTCGCGCGCACTGTACCCTTTAACCTCGGGGCCCAAGTGTCTGAATTGGAAATCCTGCCTGGTTTTGTCTTTCTATACAATCTGCAATATTGGTATATTAATTTGGGCTGAAACCCATTGCCTCACCTTAAAGTCCACTGTTTGACCATTTACCTGGACCCAGAAGAAAACTGCTAAACTAAAGTAGCCTTCAGTTTTCAACCTGAAAGACACCAGTGCCCCATATTCTGGAAAATCACAATCATTTGCCTTTCCCAGGCAAAAGCAAATGTCTCATGCTATACGGATTAGCATAGGAGATGTTCGTAGGTGGTTTTCTGAATGCATAGACAATCATTTACAGTAGAATATTAACATGACAAAATACAAATAGCTTCATGTAACAATGTGATTATATAAAGACTTGAAAGAAAGACTTGCATTTATATAGCGCCTTTCATGACCACCGGACATCTCAAAGCGCTTTACAGCCAATGAAGTACTTTTTGAAGTGGAGTCATTGTTGTAATGTAGGAAACGTGGCAGCCAATTTGTGCACAGCAAGGTCCAACAAACAGCAATGTGATAATGACCAGATAATCTGTTTTAGTGATGTTAGTTGAGGGATAAACGATCAGGAAGGACAGGCAGGAAGGAAGGGGAGGTGGGGTGGCTATGTTAATAAAGGAAGGAATCACTGTAATACAGAGAAATGATATTGGGTCAAAAGATCAGGATAATGAAACAGTTTGGGTGGAGATAAGGAATAATAAGGGGAAAAAAACACTAGTGGGTGTAGTCTATAGGCCTCCGAACAGTTGCAACTCTGTTGGATGGAGTATCAATCAGGAAATAGTTGAGGCTTGTAATAAGGGAACATCTATAATTATGGGGGATTTTAACTATCATATTAATTGGACAAATCAAATTGGGCAGGGCTGCCTTGAGGATGAGTTCATTGAGTGTATTAGGGATGGGTTTCTTGAACAGTATGTAACTGAACCGACCAGAGGGCAAGCAACCTTAGATCTGGTCCTGTGTAACGAGACAGGATTAATTAAAAATGTCCTAGTAAAGGATCCCCTTGGAATGAGTGACCATAATATGGTTGAATTCCATATTCAATTAGGGGGTGAGAAGGTTGGATCTCAAACAAGCGTGCTAAGCTTGAATAAAGGAGACTATGAAGGTATGAGAGCGGAATTGAGTAGAGTGGATTGGGAAAATAGATTAAAGGGTAAGACGATACATAATCAGTGGTGTACATTTAAGGAGTTATTTTACAACTTCCAAAAATAATATATTCCACTGAGAAGAAAAGGGTGTAAAAGAAAAGACAGCCATCCGTGGCTAAGTAAAGAAATTAAGGATAGTATTTGACTAAAAACAAGGGCATATAAGGTAGCCAAATCTAGTGGGAGGATAGAGGATTGGGAAAACTTTAAAAGACAGCAAAAAATAACAAAAAGATTGATTAAGAAAGGGAAGATAGATTATGAAAGTAAATTAGCAAAAAATATAAAAACAGATAGTAAGAGTTTTTATAGTTATATAAAAAGAAAAAGGGTGGCTAAAGTAAATGTTGGTCCCTTAGAGGATGAGACCGGGAAATTAATGGTGGGAAATATGGAGATGGCAAAAACACTGAATGAATATTTTGTATCAGTCTTTACAGTAGAGGACACTAAGAATATCCCAACACTGGACAAACAGGGGGCTATAGGGGGGGAGGAGCTAAACATGATCAAAATCACTAAGGAAGTGGTACTCGGTAAAATAATGGGACTCAAGGCGGATAAATCACCTGGACCTGATGGCTTACATCCTAGGGCCTTGAGGGAAGTGGCGGTAGGGATTGTGGATGCATTGGTAATAATTTTCCAAAACTCCCTGGACTCAGCAAAGGTCCCGGCAGACTGGAAAACTGCTACTGTAACACCCTTATTTAAAAAGGGCAGTAGACAGAAGGCTGGAAACTATAGACCGGTTAGCCTAACATCTGTGGTAGGTAAAATTTTGGAGTCCATTATTAAGGAGACAGTGTAAGTATTCCGGGGGCTTCTTTTAAACTGGTTTAAGGTAATCTACCAGGCCAGCAGTCTTTTTGCTGCTGCACACTAAACCAATTTACAAACAGCGGTTTCGAATCGCTACCCCTCCTTTAGTTCTGAGTGGAGGAACTTATAATTAATGATATTAAAACGGAACACGTGGTTTGGATGAGAGAAAAAAATCAAGCTTTATTAACTAAAAGAAACTACAATCACAATATCAAACTATCCCACACGAACACAGTAAAATTGTAAAACTATATATCAAGGGGGTACACACGGCAAAAACGAGGGATACAATGGCTACAATGTATTTAAACAATCTTAGCAATTCCCTTAAATCACCATCCCCCCTTAACTCCTGCTAGGTTGCCTTGTGTGGAGTCAGAAACTCTGCCCACATGTTGTCCAGCGAAGAGAGAGAGAGAGAGCTCACCTATGGTCCCAGGAAGTCAAGAGAGAGTCAAGAGTCAAGAGAGCGAGCTGGCTGCTCAGCCCTTTTTTTATACCTGGTGAGCCCCTCACATCCTGCCTTGCAAGGGCTGTGTGCAAAATTAACCCCAAAGCTGTGATAGGCTAACTCAAAGTGGTTAGATTGAGTTAATGTGATTTTCAGAGCTCCCTTTGCTGAAACAAAAGGGAGATATATCTGCTCTATTGTCCAGTACTGGGTGATTTAAAATCCTTTCAAATGTTAACGCTTCCCATTTAAGATACAAAAAGTCTCTTCAGCAGTTTAGATGTCCTTTGGATCCACTCGACATACAAACAAATGCTAATAGCATTCAATTGCTTTGTAAACAAAGCATTGTCCTTGTCTTCGGCCATGTGGTGACAGCCATTTTATCCCTGGAAATTTAAAAGCACATCGCTCAGGGATCCTTTAATCAAAAACATGAATCTTCAGAACTGTAAATTATTGCGAATTCTTACAGTCCGCCCTTGGATACTTCCAGCTTGCTTGTAGTATCCTCTTGAAGAAATGAGCAATGATTTCTGACCCCCCACAAACAACCATCCCCTGTATTTACCTAATAGCTATCTGCCACTGATCCCCGCCCTGTCTATTCCCCTTAAATTCAAGAAAAAACCATGGTACGGCAGGCATCTTACAGATACTTCAGTTTTCAATAAGGGGTTTCATACCCCTACACGCTTGTAAAATTATACAGTGTAAACCAAATTTACAATCACTTTTTTTTACATCATAAGTTATTACAAAATGTTGCAATCTTAGTTACACAATGTACTCAAAAATTATCGCAAGCACGGAGAGGGTCCTACGCCTCTGCTCAACTTGGAGTTGTCACAAATTGGTCCCAAGGACGGAGAGGACCTCACGCCTCTGCTCAACTTGGGGCTGCAACACAAAATACAAAAAAATCATTAAACAACATGCTTATGAACCCCGATCATCACGGGCCGATGATGGGTCGCGAAATTCGAGTGGGTATTGCTCCTCCCACTCGGGCAGTAAAAGTACCTTCCACCCCCCTTTGATCAGCTTAAACTTTAAAACAGGCAGAATGGATTTAGCTACCAGCCTGCTCCACCAGCCCCGAGCCGTTCCCTTGTCCTTTGGTGGAGGCGGGGTACCCCTCACGTTTAAAATTACCTTGGCACAGACCGAGACCGGGGAGTATGGGATCTCATGACTCCCAGTCCCTCCCCCTCCCGTCTTCCCTCGACTGGCTGCAGAAAATGATGGGTGCCTGTGTGGTGGCACTCTCTGGCCCCACACTGATCCGGCCACCCACTCATCCTTCCCAGCCACAACTTCTCTACTTTGCCCGTGGGCCCCCGGGTGAGTTCCTCCCTCCCCCGACCGCACCCACGTGACTCTTGGGTCTCCCCCTCCTCTATGCAATCATTCCCGGGCCATCACCACCCACCCCCGGGGAACGCGTCCCTATGACCAGGCGCCCGCGCTTCCCCATCGTGACTCCTCAACAGCGAGGTCTCCCGCACGTGAACTTCGGTCAGGATAGTGCTGGGTTGGGGGCCATGCCCCACCCAGCTGGGGCCATCTCCTCCCCGTAGGAGGAGTAGGCAAGTTCCTCCGGACTCGGTCCGGCTTTTCCCCGAAGATCACTGCGGGGTCTCCTGGATTCGTCCAGTGGCGAGGTGATCCCCAACATTCCGTATCTTCATTCGATGTCCAGCTCGGGCTGGGCGAACATGGCTGCTTCATTTTCCCATCTCCTGCAAAAACTTAAAAGGGACATGCAGCCAGGTCTCACTGACCTGCTGCCTTAGGTGGAGACATGGTCGGGTCCCTCGACCTCGGACCAAAACACAAACATTCGGCACACATGTAAACTTAAACTCTATTGCTTGCTTAAAACTAGTTAAATCACACAATACTTAAAATACACCTTAAAGCAAGCTATATACACACACATAGTTATAATACAAATGCCACCCGTCTCCGGACGGCCAGTCTAATCTCTGGCACTGTCGCAGATTGCTGCTGGCTGCAGCGAAGCTGGACTGCCTCCTGTCTCTGGTCCCCCGCAGCTTATGGCTGTTGAGTGGGGGCCTCTGTTCTCTGGCTTCTCCCCGGCTCGGGAGTCCACCCTACTCCACTGTAAAGTGGGTGACCAGGCTTTCTTAGGCTGGGGCACCCGCTGAGACCTTCTGAGGGGTGTCTCTATGGGGGAAACTTTGGCTGGCGGACCCTGAGCTTGGGTCACAGCCCCAGCTGGCTGGGAACCTTCTCCCCCATGTCCAAATAGCCCGCACTGTATAATATATCTGGAAGCCTGCTGGTACAAATCTCTCTCTCCTGATCCAAAACCTGGTGTCAGCTCCCTCCCTATGTCTCCTACCACCCCATTGTCCACCCCTCCTCGCTGCCAGAGCTCCTCAAAACCCGGAGCTGTGGGCTGCTGTCTTGGGATCTCTAATTCCCTAGCCAGCCTTTCCCTGGGTGATGCCTGTGGGATAGTTTGATTTGGGCTGCCAGTAAAATCCAGCTGACCTGCCTTCGGGCTGATCAAACAAATCATCCCCTTTGATGCATTTAAAGCCATGTTAAGGCTTTCTATCTCTGCACTACAGGGGCCATGATCTGCTTCCTCAAACCTTAGGGCGCAGGCCAGCTTATAAGCTGCCCTTGCTTCCCTAAACCTTTCCTCCTGCTCTCTCTTCTCTCCCTTCCTAACCCAGCCACCTATACCCCGATAGGTCAGCCTACACGCTGCTGCTAACATCCGCAGGGCTACCCACATACTTGTTAAATCTGTGAGTTATCTAGTTAATTAAGACACAGACTAATTAATAATAATCAAAAACAGGTCTTTACTGGTTGGAGGTAGGGACTATTCTGAATACAAGATTACTGCACAGTGCTTATATACCGGTGTGTTCACCCCCGGTATTACGTCTACAGCAGCCTGAGAAAGTAGTACATCTCTTAAGGTGGAACAGGCTTAAGCTCTCTTAAGGTGGAACAGGTTACATACACAACACTCCTCCCTTCTTAGCTTTATAGTCATCCCCCCCATTTAACATAACGTAATAACAAATATACATATATAACTTCATGTTTAACGTAACATATCACAGATTCAGTCTCTGCGGAAAACAGTTCACAGATTCAATCTCTGTGGTGTAGTCGGTTCACGTTACTCATTCAATAGTCCTTTCATGGATTTAACAGCTTGAACTTCCGAACTGATTTGGCTCTGTTCGGAGGGACCACGTGTGTGATCTGGTAGAGGTGATAATGGTTCAGATGGGTCATCTTCTGTTTTTACTTTTCCTTTTCTGCTTCTTGGAGACTCTCTGGGCTCCATTGTCAGCTGCCACAGCTGCCAGCTGCATGCGCAGTTCCTCCTTCTCTTCCTCCTTTTTTTTGTAGTAGAGCCACCTTCTCCCGATGTTCCGTAGACTTTCGGTGCTCCTCCATGATTTCTGTATGGTGGGAGTCGAAGTTACAAGTTGGGCAGGACAGGACATAGTAATATTCGGAGTCGTCCGACAGGTCAGCGAGAGGGTCGTCTATTTCCTCCATACCCAGCTGGACATTAGCCAGCTCTTGTTCCAAATCCAGACATCTTTCCTGAAGAGACTTCTTCATGTGTACCTCTGCATCCAGCTTTTTCTGGGCTTTCAGCAAGTCGTTTACTAGTGACCTCATTTGTGATTTTAATACTTCAACTTCCTTTGGAGATTGATTGATCGGACTATGCAATCCCTCTACCGGAGCAGCTGTTTCAGCGGTCTGTTGTTCTACATTGACGTGAGTCAGCGTACTTTTGGCATCCAATGGCTGCTCTGTTGCAGTCGTTTCAGTCTGTGTCATCACATCAGCCATCTCAATGACTTTTGAGAGCTCCGAACCCTTTTCCTTTGAAGATCGCAGCTCGTGTTCAAGTTTTTCCCATTTCAGAGTCTTGTCCCTCAGCATATGAAGGAGTTGGCTGACCGTTAACTCTTCTGACACCAGATTATGGCACGCACCTTCAGAACCTGAATCAGCTTTGATTCGTTCGGTCTCCTCGCGCAGATGGTTGGTGTGCTCCTGCTCCATTTTCTCCATCAGTTGCTTCTGTTGCCTTTCCAGATTCTCCCACTCTGTAACAAAGAACTTTTTTATTTCATTCATCTCTTGCTCAAAACGGCGAATCATTTGTTCTAATTGCTGTTGTAGTTTGAAATGGAGTTGAGTTCGAGCCCAGTGTCCCTCAAAAATGTGCATATCAGTAGACTTGACAGACTCAGAATTCTCTGTTAAACTATGTTGTTGTTGCTCAGTGGAATTCTGTGCTGAAACTTTGTCTTTTGCACATGGGTTGGTCTTACCATCATCAGTTCTAGAGTCTGGGCTGATTATCTGCACCGAGTTCTCACTCTTTATGGCTTTTAGCGAATGCCAGTCCATATTTATGTTTCTAAACCACTCCCGGCCTAGTAGTGGTGGACCTCCCTCCGGTAGCACATATAAGTCCATTATTTGACTTCCTTCGCCCTTGTTGGCCACTGCAACCTTTATTGTCCCGATGGGGTACACTCTCTGCCCCGTGTAGGTTGTCAATATAATCTCCGTATCCTGTAGGGGAATATGTTGGAATAACCTTCTGTAATCTTTCTTATTCATGACCGACAATGTCGATCCAGTGTCCAATTCCATTTTTACTTGGACTCCTTCTATCTGAAGAGTAACCCAAATTGTCTGGAGGTCTGCACCCTTACCAACGTTGAGTACCCTTAAGCTAGCCAGTTCAATACTGCTTAAGCCAGCCAGTTCATTACTGCTAGCGTCTGAATCGGACTCCTGTTCGGCCACCTTGTGTACTTTTGCGTATTTTCCTTGCGGTGACTTCTTGTTGCTGGTCTTCTTCCCTGACCTGCATACTCTAGCTATATGTCCAAGCCTACCACAAGTTCTACATTCTTGGTTTTTAAACCAACACTGGTTCTGACCATGCGTTGTCTTTCCACAACGATAACATTTGCCAGAACTCACACCCAATTTGTGTGCACTGAGCTCCGGTGACCGTAGCTGCATTACTGCCGTGCCTCTCGCTGCGGCTTCGTGTGCTGCTGCCATAGTGACCGCCTTCTCAAGCGTCAGCTCATTCTCCTCGAGCAGTCGCTTTTGTGTATCCTGTTTAAATAAACCACACACAAATTTGTCTCGTAGTGCATCTGTCAGTCCCGTTCCAAACTGGCAATATTTCGCTAATTTACGCAATTCCAGCAAATATTCAGCATTGCTTTCATGCTGTAGCTGCCTTCTGTCGTAAAATTTAAATCGTTCTGCTAGCATCAGCGGCGTGGGGTTTAGATGATCTTTCAGGACAGTAACAATCTCATCAAACGTCTTATCCGCCGGTTCATCTGGTGATAACAGGTGTTTCAATTGCCCGTATGTCTTCGCACCCATTAAATTTAATAATGTTAGTGCTTTATCAGCCTCACGAATTTTATTGGCCTTACAATAATTTTTAACTCGTTCAACATATATGGCCCAATCTTCGATGTCACTATCAAAGTTGCTAATATTCCCGTGTTTAGGCATTGTAGTACTTTATCAGATTTGCAATTTCTCAGATTTTTTTTTTTTTACTGCTATCCAAGATGGCGGCTTCCCGCTCTTGCCGTCGTCCTCCGCCCACAAAATGGTGGTTTTCCCGCGCTTGGCGGTCTTCACCCGTCCCCCGACGCCGTCTCCCTTCAACCCCCGAGTGCGGCCCTTATCTTCGCCGCGATCGCCCAAGTGCGGCCCTTATCAGCGGATGCGATCGCTGGATCGCGAAGTGGCTCCCGACCGAAGCGGCTCTCGGCCCTTATCTGGAGATGCGATCGCTCTCGCGGCTCTCGGCCCTTATCAGGAGATGCGATCGCTCTGTTGAAACGCCTCCCGCTCGAAGCGGCTCTCGCGCCCTATTCCTCCGGCTCCCCCAGCCCCGTTCGTGCGGCCAACGCGGTCGACTGCCTGTCGCGTCGCTGCCCGGCTCAGACAACGGCTTACCCACCACCAAGCTGGAGAAGAAGCTGACGGTCGCCGATGGAGGCTCCGAGGTCAGGATGTCTTCCAGTGGGGTGGAGAGGGTGGGAACCTCTCTGCAACGTCCTGGCTGTGGATGAAGCTGCCGTGGAGTGACTGCCGCAGGGTCCGAATCAGACTCGTCACCAGCGTTAAATCTGTGAGTTATCTAGTTAATTAAGACACAGACTAATTAATAACAATCAAAAACAGGTCTTTACTGGTTGGAGGTAGGGACTATTCTGAATACAAGATTACTGCACAGTGCTTATATACCGGTGTGTTCACCCCCGGTATTACGTCTACAGCAGCCTGAGAAAGTAGTACATCTCTTAAGGTGGAACAGGCTTAAGCTCTCTTAAGGTGGAACAGGTTACATACACAACAATACTGAAAACAACGAGAGAAACAAGAGCTGATGCTTTCTCCAGATCCAGACCACTTATTAAATCAAAAACTGCCTCCAATCCTACCTGGCTCACCATTGTAAGGATTCCGGGGGCTTCTTTTAAACTGGTTTAAGGTAATCTACCTGGCCAGCAGTCTTTTTGCTGCTGCACTCTAAACCAATTTACAAACAGCGGTTTCGAATCGCTACCCCTCCTTTAGTTCTGAGTGGAGGAACTTATAATTAATGATATTAAAACGGAACACGTGGTTTGGATGAGAGAAAAAAATCAAGCTTTATTAACTAAAAGAAACTACAATCACAATATCAAACTATCCCACACAAACACAGTAAAATTGTAAAACTATATATCAAGGGGGTACACGCGGCAAAAACGAGGGATACAATGGCTACAATGTATTTAAACAATCTTAGCAATTCCCTTAAATCACCATCCCCCCTTAACTCCTGCTAGGTTGCCTTGTGTGGAGTCAGAAACTCTGCCCACATGTTGTCCAGCGAAGAGAGAGAGAGAGAGAGAGCTCACCTATGGTCCCAGGAAGTCAAGAGAGAGTCAAGAGTCAAGAGAGCGAGCTGGCTGCTCAGCCCTTTTTTTATACCTGGTGAGCCCCTCACATCCTGCCTTGCAAGGGCTGTGTGCAAAATTTACCCCAAAGCTGTGATAGGCTAACTCAAAGTGGTTAGATTGAGTTAATGTGATTTTCAGAGCTCCCTTTGCTGAAACAAAAGGGAGATACATCTGCTCTATTGTCCAGTACTGGGTGATTTAAAATCCTTTCAAATGTTAACGCTTCCCATTTAAGATACAAAAAGTCTCTTCAGCAGTTTAGATGTCCTTTGGATCCACTCGACATATAAACAAATGCTAATAGCATTCAATTGCTTTGTAAACAAAGCATTGTCCTTGTCTTCGGCCATGTGGTGACAGCCATTTTATCCCTGGAAATTTAAAAGCACATCGCTCAGGGATCCTTTAATCAAAAACATGAATCTTCAGAACTGTAAATTATTGCGAATTCTTACAACAGTAACAGGACATTTGGATAATCATAATTTAATAGGACAAAGTCAGCATGGTTTTATGAAGGGGAAGTCATGTTTGACAAATTTGCTGGAGTTCTTTGAGGAAGTAACATATAGGGTGGATAAAGGGGAACCAGTGGACGTAGTGTATTTAGACTTCCAAAAGGCATTTGACAAGGTGCCACACAAAAGATTATTGCTTAAGATAAAAAATCACGGGATTGGGGGTAATATTCTGGCATGGATAGAGGATTGGCTCTCTAACAGAAGGCAGAGAGTTGGGATAAATGGTTCATTCTCGGACTGGCAATCAGTAACTAGTGGTGTTCCGCAGGGGTCAGTGCTGGGTCCCCAACTCTTTACAATCTATATTAACGATTTGGAGGAGGGGACCGAGTGTAACATATCAAAATTTGCAGATGATACTAAGGTGGGAGGGAAAGTAGTGAGTGAGGAGGACATAAAAAACCTGCAAGGGGACATAGACAGGCTAAGTAAGTGGGCAGAGATTTGGCAGATGGAATACAATACTGGAAAGTGTGAGGTTATGCACTTTGGCAGGAAAAATCGTAGAGCAAGTTATTATCTTAATGGCAAGAAACTGGAAAGTACTGAAGTACAAAGGGATCTGGGGGTCCTGGTGCACGAAACTCAAAAGGTTAGTATGCAGGTGCAGCAAGTGATTAAGAAGGCCAATGGAATGTTGGCTTTCATTGCTAGGGGGATAGAATATAAAAATAGGGAGGTATTGCTTCAGTTGTACAAGGTATTGGTGAGACCGCACCTGGAATACTGCATACAGTTTTGGTGTCCATACTTAAGAAAAGACATACTTGCTCTCGAGTCAGTACAAAGAAGGTTCACTCGGTTAATCCCGGGGATGAGGGGATGGACATATGAGGAGAAGTTGAGTAGATTGGGACTCTACTCATTGGAGTTCAGAAGAATGAGAGGCGATCTTATTGAAACATATAAGATTGTGAAGGGGTTGGATCGGGTGGATGCGGGGAGGATGTTCCCGATGATGGGTGAAACTAGAACTTGGGGGCATAGTCTTAGAATAAGGGGCTGCTCTTTCAAAACTGAGATGAGGAGGAACTACTTCACTCAGAGGGTGGTAGGTCCATGGAATATGCTGCCCCCAAAAGCTGTAGAAGCTACATCATTACATAAATTTAAAATAGAAATAGACAGTTTCATAGAAGTAAAGGGAATTAAGGGTTACGCGGGCAGGAATTCGGACATGAGTCTAGGTTTGGATCGGACATGGCCCTGTGGGTAGCGGAGCGGGCCCAGGGGCCGTGTAGCCTGATCCTGCTCCTATTTCGTGTGTCTAATTCTGTTAGATTCAGGAGATGGTTCTGTGATAGTCGATTGGCGGTTAGGATCAGATCAGCCATGATCTTATTGAATGGCAGAGCAGGCTCGAGGGGCCGATTGGCCTACTCCTGCTCCTATTTCTTATGTAGAACACTGGGGAGAACTCCCCTTCCTTCTTCAAAATATACACAATACACAATGAATGGTAGGACCCTAGGAAGGACAGAGGATCAGAGGGACCTTGGTGTGCATGTACATAGATCCCTGAAGGCAGCAGGACAGGTAGATGAGGTGGTTAAAAAGGCATATGGGATACTTGCCTTTCATTAGCCAAGGCATAGAATATAAGAGCAGGGAGGTTATGATGGAGCTGTACAAACCGCTAGTTAGGCCACAGCTGGAATACTGTGTGCAGTTCTGGTCGCCACACTATAGGAAGGATGTGATTGCATCAGAGAGGTTGCGGAGGGGATTCACCAGGATGTTACCTGGGCTGGTGCGTTTCAGCTATGAAGAGAGACTGGACAGGCTGGGGTTGTTTTCCTTAGAGCAGAGAAGGCTGAGGGGGGACCTGATTGAGGTGTACAAAATTATGAGGAGCATAGATAGGGTAGATAGAAAGGAACTTTTCCCCTTAGTAGCGGGGTCAATAACCAGGGGACGTAGTTTCAAGGGAAGCGGGAAAGATGGTTTAGAGGGGATTTGAGGAAAAACTTTTCCACCCAGAGGGTGGTTGGAATCTGGAACTCACTGCCTGAAAGGGTGAAGAAGAAGAAGGTAGAGGCAGGAACCCTCACAACATTCAAGAAGTATTTAGATGAGCACTTGAAACGCCATAGAAACAAGGCTACGGACCAAGTGCTGGAAAATGGGATTAGACTAGATAGGGCTTGATGGCCAGTACAGACATGATGGGCCGAAGGGCCTCTTTCTGTGCTGTATAAATCTATGGGCTCGAATTTCCAAGCCCCGTGGAGGTGGGTTTGGAGGCGGGAGTGGTGGGAAAACTGCAGAATCGGGGGGCAGGAACCCATCCCGCCCCCAACCCGCCTCCGTGCCAATGTCCCAGGAGGCGGGTATCCGGCCTGTGCTGGGAGCCGCCTCCCCGAGGCAGGAAGGGGATTAGTGCCAATTAACTGCCTGTTAACAGGTAGTTAACAGGTAGTTCTTTTACCTAATCCCTATTTTTAGCCCTGAAGTGTGGGCTTCCCGACGGCTCTGAACCACGCCAAGTTAGCGAGGCGGACCGTCGGTCTGAAGGGGTTGGAGGGGTCGAGATGTCTGTTGTGCAGGTGAGTGATGGGTGCATGTGTGTAAAGGTAAGTGTGTGAGGTAAGTTTAAAATTTTTAATAAGCTTTACTTCCCTTTACTTTCTCCTGCAGTCTTCCTTCCTTCAATTCTCGGGAGTCCCTCAGTTCATCGGCACAGAAAGCAGAATGGCCGCTGAACTGTCGAAAGCTGCAGCCTCTGCTTTCTAGTCTGGAGAGATCTCTAACTGAGTCTGAGTAGAACGACTCAAGTTAGAAGGCAGATTGTCAGTGTTTGACAGCTTCACAGAGCTGTCAAACATTGATTTTTCATCTGTCAAAAGCTCTTGACCGATGAAATGTCAATCACTGATGTCACCAGTAACCAGGTGTCCCTTAATTGGCCTGCTGAGCCCGCTGGGCGGGCTTAACAAGGTCAATCAAGGGAAAATAGCGTGGGTTGGCCACAAGTTGATGGAGGCGGGACTACAACCCAAAAAGTGAGAGTCCCGCCTCTATCATGTCCCCATTGACAAAATCCAGCCCTATGACTCTATGACTAAAATAGTGCCATGGGATCTTTTACATCCAATTGAGAGAGCAAATGGGGCCTCGGTTTAACGCCTCATTGAAAAGATGGCATCTCTGACAGTACAGTATTCCTTCAGTACTGCACTGAAGTGTTAGCCTAGATTTTGAATTCAAGTGGGACCTGCACCCACAAACTGCTGACTCAGACACTGAGCCACAGCTGACACCATTTAGGAAGGGATTTCCAGACAGCAGGACCCAGATGGCTAAGGATCTGCTGTCAATGAAGGGACAGTGAGTTACACAAAAGGCCTGAGTTAGAGGAACAGAGTGTTAGGGCGGGGGTTATAGGGCTGGAGGAGGTCGCACAGATATGGCGGAGCAAGGCCATGAAGGAATTTAAAGGTGAAGACTAGGATTTTAAATTCAATGCTTTGAGGAATAGGAAGAAAATACAGGGCAGCAAGGTCAAAGGTTGACAGATGAGTAGGACTTAGTGTGGGACAGGATGCCATCTCCTTGGGAACAAACACTTCTTGATTGAAGGTTTAATCAAATCACAAGTTTTCCAGATGTTTCAGGACAACAAATTAGCTCCTTCAGAGCTCAGGAACCAATACAGTTGCAGCTATGCAGCAATTAGCAATTCAAAACAGTGGTTCCCATTTGAACTTTATTTTAAACTGAGGTGCAAAATCCACACATTTGCAACAGTGTCCTTACCCTGCCTATGATATAGAAAGCTGAATTTCAGTGTAGTTTTCAGAGATTCCAGGCAGTCATTTATTAGGCTAAGACTAGTACAGATGACGTCCCAACTTTTCATTAATCCAACATAAAGCACAAATTACAAACAGCAGTCTCTGCCTCTTTGCTTGGCAATGGAGTGATGAATGACACTGGGAGGTGCAACGTGAAAGAAGAAAGAAAAAATGGCCAAAAAATAAATTGGAACTCTTGACCTTTGAACTTTTCTCTGCTGTAGAAATGTTGCATTGCATTATCTGTTCTCATAACTTAGCCTTTTGCCCCACAATGGGTCTGCATTCTAGCCACTTTTTTAATGTTTTATTTAAGCAAGTCAGCGAGTTGCAACTTCAAAAACTTGCCGCATTCCCACAATTAACTATTGATTTAGCCTCTATGATGGTGGGCTTCACTTCCCTCACTGGCACCATCACCTCTGGTCCCCTCCTCTTCCTCACCTACATGCTGTCCGTGGGTGACATCATCCACAGACATGGAGACAGCTTCCACATGTAGCCGATGACACCAAGCTGTACATCTGCACCATCTCCCTCGGCCCCTTGACTGCCTCTGTGCTGTCAACGACTTGCCTGGCATCCGGTCTTGGATGAGTCATAACTTCCTCCAGCTCAACATGGGAACAACAAAGCCATTCTCATCAGCTCCTACCACTGACTGCATCCTCCTCCCCGGCCACTGCCTCACACCAGACTATTCACAATCTTGGTGTTCTGCTCCTCAATTGGCTATCCTATGGAGGAAAAATTCGGTATCACCCATTTTGGGGAACTAATATCAGCCGGGCGCAAAGTTTAGCACCCGGCGCTAATTATCGCCTCCGACTGCAAAATCCGCCTCTATCGCCCCTGGAGGTGATTTGAGCACTAAATCAGGCGCTGCACACCTCTCTTAAAGCGCAAACGTCAGGGAGTGAGGCGCTACCTCAGAACGCTACCGAAGCTCAGGCAATGCCAATTACCATGGAAGCCAGACAGACTGGCGCCGTCCAGTTCTTAAAGGGGAGGGGCCATCTTGCTGGCCAGCCACTCCCTGCTCGGAGCAGCCTTGAATCTCGGCCTGGAGGGACCTCAAAAGCAATTGTATTGGAAGCACTAATGGATAGGCCCAGGGAAAGAGCTCGGCGCTTAGGAACCTCAAAAGTGGTGCTGAGGGCCAAAACTCCTTAGGACAGTGTTAAAACCAAATACTTTGCTGACAAGAAAAGGCAGCAAGCGCCCGCCTTTAACTAGCGCTCCCCCAGCCCCTTCCTGACTTGAAAATGTTACCCTCTACCTGTCGTTCCTAGTGGCAGGCGCTAAGGCAGGGGGCGCGACTCAGTATCTGGTCTGGGACGCTACCAGGTAGTTGCACGCTTGACTGATGTCACGATCTGCGGGCGCAGGAGATTGTGGTGGTAGTGTTTAGCGCCACCGCAAAACGACTGGTCAATTTCGTGAGTGGCGCTAAAATCGCTGCGCTCAGGCGCTAAGTTCCTCGTGCCCCGTTAGCACCCCCCGGGGACACTAATGGGAGGCACTAACCAACCAAATTTTTCTCCCTATATTTTTTCCATGATGAAGACCACTTCCTTCTATCTCTGCAACCTTGTCCATCTTCATCCATACCTTAGTCCTTTCCTTGCTAAAACCCTTATTCATGCATTCATCACCTCCCATCTTCCATTCTCCATAAATTCCAACTTGTTCAAAATTCTTCTATCTAATCCTGCACTAAGTCCTGCTCACTCATCACCCCTGCCCTTGCAGAGTTCATTTGCTCCCTGCTCCCAACATCTGAAATTTGACATTGTCTTTAAATCCCTCCATGGCCTTACCCTGCTCTGCAATCCAATCCCTTTCAGCCTTACAACCCCCCTTCTAAACACTCTGTTCCTCTAACTTCAACCTTTTGTGCATCCCTTCCCCCTTCACCCCACCATTGGTGACCATGGCGCCAGTCTCCTGGGTCTTATTCTCTGGAATTTGTTCCTTAAATATCTCTGCCTCTAGACATCTCTCTCCTTTAAAAAGTTCCTCAAAATCTGTCTCTTCAACCAAGCTTTCCGTCACCCCTGACAATCTCTCCCTTTTTGGCTCAGTGTCCATTTTATTTATGCTGATATGTGAAGTACCTTGGGGTGCTCTTTACATTAAAAGTGTTCCACATATACAAGTTGTTGTTGTTTTTCAAACCATTTTGGAAGGATTCAGAAGTCTGAAGTTCTTTACAAGTGCTTTAAAGACATTATACTTGTGCATTTATTGTGGAAA
Source organism: Somniosus microcephalus (assembly GCF_052327205.1). NCBI lineage: Eukaryota > Metazoa > Chordata > Chondrichthyes > Squaliformes > Somniosidae > Somniosus > Somniosus microcephalus. The sequence goes on from NC_140991.1 coordinate 69,482,142, forward strand.
CCCACATCAAAAGTATGAGTTGCATTTCTGTTGCACATTTTGTGAATATTGGATTCATTGCTTTGAAGACCAGATTTTCACAATGATTTAATTAGCACGTCAAGATGACATTGAAGGAGAGAAGCAAACTGAAATTAAAAATAAATGTGAATTAAAATGATGATCTGAGCATTGTATTTTTAAACAGTATGTCCCATAGAACTGATTATAATTATTTTTTGGTAATAATTTGAAGTGATTTTGAGCACTTTATTAAATTTTAGTATTAGCAGGCTAGAGTGCACTCAGCAGAAACTTGAGACACTGAATAATATTAAAGCCTGCATTAACTATAACTGCTGGCGCCACTTGCATACGTTCACAAATATGTGCCTGTCTGAAACAATTTTTTTTTTTTTTGGCAATAATAACATGTTAAAAATACAGATTCAAGAATGTGCTAAGTATTAAGAGTAGCAGAATTGAAGTACTGTTTTTAAAGGCCTCTGCTAACAGATCTCCTTCTCTATTCGATTGCCTTAACAGGGTGCTACTAACAACGGTTCAGTCGCCTGTTGAGTCAGCCCTATCAGCAATCACACAGGCTTGGTCCCAGACTTCATGAGCAGCAATATGCTTCTTTGGGCTGAGTGTCTTGGTCCAATCATTAATAGCACAGATGTCATCAACTGTCATCCTTTGTTATGCATACACCATCTTGCCCAAGCCAGATAAGAGTTGCCTTCTTAGTGAACTGGCAATGTTGATGTTCAACACTGCAGTTGGAAAGAAAAGGGGGACACATAATCAATTGTTGTACCCCTCTGAACCCCATGCCTATGTCATGTGATAGGGCGACCTCAAAAAGGAACCAGAGTGCAACGCTGATGGAAGGATTTGCAGCACGTTTGAAGCTCCAGAATGGGCATATTCCTATCACCCATAAAGAGAATGGACAGTCCTTCTGTGAGCTATTCCAAGGATGTAGCTATATTCTTGAGGAATCTCCAACATTCAGCTCCATGTAGCTTCTGAAAAATGTACATAGATCCCATAAGCTGAGGCCTAGACCTTTTAAAGAGTAGCTTTGCCAGACTAGGTTAGGCAAATATACCCTGACTGCCACTGCAAGTAGTCCTGGTCAATGATAAGAGCTACATCCTGGGTCCCATCTGTAACTACGTCCATAGGCCCTTCAGTTATTTTGTAACTGTGGACCATTAGGCGATGGTTATTAACCATTCTACACATTTTCTGTAAGCCAAAGGACAAAGATTAATTTCCAGAAAAGGAAAAGTCCAATTTATGACTGCTTACTACCCAAGCAGTTTGTAAAAGAGAGATCAACCTTTTGAATGGAGTCCTTACACTTCCTCGATGGAGTGATCACTGAAACAGGATGTCGGCTGATGCAGGGCCCAGATGAATGTACATACCATCTGTGCTCGTGACTAATCAGCTTAAGCAGATTAACCCACATAAGTTTCCATCACCTCTCCAGCCCAGTTCTCTAACTGAATCTTTTGATGTACTGATGCTTGATTACAGCATTGAATGATGGAGCTTATACAAAGCTCCTCATCAGGGTACCTCTTGAGGACATCATGATCAAGTCCTTCATGTTTGACCTAGTTACAGCCATGTGAGCACTCAGGAGGATCCTGGCACTACTATCCAATCCTGCCTTTTTGCCAAGAATTCACCACATCTAGAAAAACTTAAAATGCAGCCCTTTCTTTCATGCCACAGATGTCGGGATTTCAGGACCAAACTTTATGCTGCTTGTCGTCGCTGACAGTCTGAGACAATCTTTGTCAGCTTTCCCATTTTCCTCAGGGTGAGGATGTACTTTGGTAGGAAGGGTTGTCTCCAACGATAATACTCCCACGTGGATGATTCGAGAATAGCAACCCATTGCCTGTGATTGAGCCATCTCTGAGTTATGGTAATGACACAAGGTATATTCCAAACCAGGTAATTGAAGGACAGAGCAAGAAGGAGAGAGAAAACAAAGAGAGAAAGAGAAAGGCACGCACACACACAAGGTGAGGGACACCAAGAGAGAGAAGCGGAAAGGGAGGGGGATAGAGAGAGAAAGCCATGCACACTTATATGAACAATGGCTTCCCAGATAGGTCACAGAAAGGTGAGGGTCTCCATTGGTCATGGAACAGGGAACAAGGTCTTCTCCCTATACATGGAGAATATTAATCATATTCAGTCCTACCAACAACCCAATAATCATCATGCCTTCTTCTTCCATCATTGGTGTGTGGTTCTCACAAAAGAGGTCTTAATCACTTTAAATGATTGAAGAGTCTTCAGAATTTGTTGAAGTGTAACCCCATTCTCTAAGCATGCAGCAGTCTCAGCAGCAACAGCTCAAGAATAAACTAGGACCTCTTTTTGGCAGTCCAGGTACAGCAGCAGCAGTGATAGCAATGGTCTAGATTCTGCTAATTGCCCCATATAGCACAGGCGAGATAAATAAAAAGGCCACTTAGCCAATCATGACTGTGCTGACTCTCTGAAAGAGCTGTCATCTAAGTTCCACTCTTAAAAAAAATATTAATGCCCTTCGCTTTTAAAAGCTATTATAAATTGTGATTCCACTCCTGTTTCTGGTAGGATATTCCATGTCCGAACAACCCACTGCGAAAAAAAAATTCTCCAACCTCTCCTTTCATTCAGTTGATGATTTTGAATTTATGCCATCTAGATATTGACTCATTAAGCAGTGGAAATACTTTTCCCTTTTTATCAAAATTTTGATCACCTCTATACGATCTCTTCTTAACTCTCTTTATTCTAATCAAAAAGTGTTTCATCAACTCTGGTATCAAATTATTTAATCTCTCCATGGCTTTGACATCATTCCTAAAGTAAGATGTCCAAAATTGGACACAATATTCAGCCTGACCAATGATTTGTATAAATTTAGCACCATCTCTTTGCTTCTGTACTCTATGCCCTTACTTACTAACCCTAGGATCCCATATAGCTTTTTACACCTTGATAACTGGTCCTCCAATTTTTAAAGATCTGTGTACATGAACTGCTAATTTTCTCGGCTTTTCTACTTCTTGTAAAGTTTTACCATTTAGTATTTTTTCCCTTTGCCTAATTCTTCCTGTCAAAATGTGTCACCTCACATTTCATCATATTAAATTTCATCTGCGAAACTATTAATCATCCTATGTCCTCCTAAAGTCACTTACAGTACTCTACACAGTGAGCTGTGCTCCCTATTTTTGTGCTGTCTACAAATTTTCATATTGTGAATGGCTCCATTGGAGGATACCACTGTTTACAACCCTCCCGTCCAAAAAAAACCAAATACTCCCTATTTTTGTCCTACTTTTATTCTATGCTGTCACATTCACTTTTATACTGTGTGCCTTAATTTTATCAACAAGCCTCTTATGCAACAAATCTAGCAACGACAAGCCTCTAATCAAATGCCTTTTGAGAATCCATATACACAGCATCCACTGCATTTCCATTATTTCCTCAAAGTACTGTACTAAATTTGTCATTTACATTTTGACTTTTACAAATCCATGCTGGCTGTCTTTAATAAACCCATTCTTTCAAGGTTAGTATTCATTTTATACTATGCTGTGGCCTCTAGAAGCTTACTCACTTCTCATCCTAGACTTTCTTAGAAGATATTCCTGAAATTTATGACTATTCCAGTTATCAACTAAAAATATCAAATAAGAAAAAAAGTCCGGTGATCTTCAAGGGCTGTGTATGACTGCAGTGCTCTGAGCTAACATTGTTGCTTTTAGCCTTGTTGCCTCATTGGTAGATACATACAAAAATCAGAATACTATGATCCATTTATGAAGGTGCTGACCACAATCTTTCAATCCTCCTTAGATACAGGGGTGGTGCCAATTGACTGGAGGAATGCAAATATTACACCCTTGTTCAAAAAAGGGGAGAAGAATAAACCTGGCGAGTCAGTTTATCGTTGGTGGTGGGGAAGCTTTTAGAAACAATAATCCGGGAGTAAATTGACAGCCACTTGGGCAAGCATGGACTAATAAAGGAGAGCCAGCATGGATGTGCTAAGAGCAAATTGTGTTTGATTAAATTGATTGAGTGTATATGGACTTTCAAAAGGCGTTTGATAAAATACTACATGTTAGGCTTGTTAGAAAAATTGAAGCCCACGGGTTAAAAGGGGCAGTAGGAGCATGGATACAAAGTTGGCTAAGGGATAGAAAACACAGAGTTGTGGCGAATGGCTATTTTTCGGACTGGAGGGAGGTATACAGTGGAGTTCCCCAAGGTTCAGTACTAGGTTCACTGCTGTTTTTGATATACATTAATGATTTGGACTTGGGGGTACAGAGCACAATTTCAAAATTTGCAGATGACATGAAACTTGGAAGTGTACTAAACAGTTAAGAAGATAATAATAGACTTCAAGAGGACATAGACAGGCTGGTGGAATGGGTGGACACGTGGCAGATGAAATTCAGCGCAGAAAAGTGTGAGGTGATATATTTTGGTAGGAAAAATGAGGAGAAGCAATACAAGCCAAATGGTACAATGTTAAAGGTGGTGCAACAACAGAGTACAAAAGCCAGGAAGTTATGCTAAACCTTTATAAAACACTAGTTCAGCCCCAGCTGGAGTATTGTGTCCAGTTCTGGGCACCACACTTTAGGAAGGATGTGAAGGCTTTGGAGAGGGTACAGAAGAGATTTACTAGAATGGTTCCAAGGATGAGGGATTACAGTTATGTGGATAGACTGGAGAGGCTGGGGTTGTTCTCCTTAAAGCAGCGAAGGCTAAGAGAAGATTTGATAGAGGTGTTTAAAATCATAAAGGGTTTAGATGGAGTAAATAAAAGAAACTGTTTCTAATGGCTGAAGGGTCAATAACCAGAGGGCACAGATTTAAGGTGATTGGCAAAAGAACCAGAGGCGACCTGAGGAAAAAACATTTTACACAACTAGTGGTTAGGATTTGGAATGCACTGCCTGTTAGGGTGGTGGTGGAAACAGATTCAATAGTTGCCTTCAAAAGGGAATTGGATAAATACTTGAAGGAGAAAAAATTGCAGGGATATGGGGAGAGAGCGGGGGAGGGGGACTACCTGGATTGTTCTTTGAAAGAGCCAGCACAGAGTCGATGGGCCGAATGATCGCCTTCTGTGCTGTACTATTCTATGATTCTATGATCAGCAACTTAAGATACATGCAAAGTAATGATAGCTTGGATTTAACTCTGTGCCCCCGAGGCTGCAACATATTCAACACACCTGCCTAAGGTATAAAGATGCCTGCCTTGCATACCTCCACTGATCCTCCTCTTCCTCCTCCAGAACCTGCAGATGGGGCTGCTCAGTGGAATACCCATAGATACTATCTGCAGTCCATGAATTCCTGATCAGTGATCCCTGCTTTTTGCTGGGGTTGCCCGATCAAGGAAACAGTCCTATTATTTCCCAGTTTAATCCAGAGAGACAGTTTTAGTAGCATGTTTGCTAATAATTTGTAAAACATCTATTAGATCCCTCTTAACCTCTACGTTCCAGTGAGAGAACAAAACAGTTTTTCATGCCTTTCTTCATCACGATCACCTCTCATTCTTGGCATCATTCTACGGAATTAATAATGTACAAATTGGGAATTTCATGCCTTAATCATGGAATATAAGGACCAGAAGTGTTCATTCTTATTAGACTGTTTCAATATTTGGTGCATTGATAAATGAGATATTGATATGCACTCATTTTATTTTTTTTAATTAGTTTTGATTTAACATAAACTGAAAACTATTTGTGTTATTTTCAGTAGATGAATCGATGGAATGTTATTAATTGTAGCATATCTTGAAAAGTTTTGTGCCATAATATGCGCATACAAAAATCTGAATTATGAAAATGAGTTAGATTGGAGCAGTTGGGTGGTGCTGCTCATTGCAGCTCTAACGCTCTGTGCTACACAGTTACAGGATGCAGCTTGAAGCACATAATTTCCTAAAAAAGTGAACTCCCAATCTCAGCTGTGCAATCATTGGAAGATGCCAAGCAGATGTATCTTATAAGAAAGTATGGGACGCAAAAAAGGCCTTTTAGTAAATCAAGCCTATTCTTTGCACAGCCCATATATATCTATTGAGTAAATAGCTCTGATTTTTAATCCAGCTTGCAGGAGTTAAAATCGCATCTGGAGGCCCACCGCAACCTTCCCGCAACATTCTCATCCCCGGCAATTTTAAATCACCAGTTTTTAGCTTTGGGTCAGGCACCCAACCCAGGCAAGGGGGAGGCCTCATTAAAATCTCGAAGTCATGCTTTGATGACGTCATTGTAGTGTGCTGCATATTGCACAATATCACATTACAGAAAGGCCTGCATTTGGAGGAGGCAGCACAGCAGCAACAATCCTCATCAGACAAGGAGGAAGGAGAGGAAGCAGCAGAGGATGCCAGAGAGGTTCGGGATCAGTTCACAGCTCAACAATTCTACTGAGCTTCTCACAACCCTGCCTTTAGGTCCCGATTTTAACTCCAGGTGCATTCCCCACTGGTGAAGGAGCAGATGTGATGGCATCCTAAGAGAGGGCAACATGTACTGCTTCCATCGTGCCACTACCACTCGCATGGAGGTGAGATCGATTTTCAACAATCTGCAGGAGAGCAGTCTGCAGAAGATGAGTGACCCCTTCAAAGCCCATATCAATTCAATCCACCAATCTCTCCATTGTGGAGCCTAGGGTGTGCATGGCAGCAGTATGAGCTTCCACCAATGCTGCAAAGGTTGGTGACACTGATTCCCTTTATGTGGATCTGGCTGCAGCATACCCGGAGGTGGCCACACTCTCCAGGGTATATACTGCAGAGTGGTGATGCTATGCAAGATGTCACCACACAGGCTCGAAGCGGACACCTCCACACTCTCAGCCATAGTGCTGAAACTCCCTGGCACATCTTCCAACAACTGCTTGTGTGAGACCAGCCATTTCCCTCTCATGGCTGGGTCTTTTGGAAATTGCATGTTTGTTTACTGCCAAAATCACAATTAACTGTTTCAAAATTTGTTACTACCTCAATTCTTGTTTTTTTGGTTTGTTTTATTTTGTTTGTCTGAAAAGCTGAAGAAGAAAGGATTTGGAATATAGTGGTGACTGTGTGAGCGACCCAAGACAGGACTGATGAAAGCTGAGGGCGCAATGGAGGAACAAGAAAGACTTGCATTTATATAGCGCCTTTCACGACCACCGGATGTCTCAAAGCACTTTACAGCCAATGAACTATTTTTGGAGTGTAGTCACTGTTGTAATGTGGGAAACGCGGCAGCCAATTTGCGCTCAGCAAGCTCCCACAAACAGCAATGTGATAATGACCAGATAAATCTGTTATTGTTATGTTGGTTGAGGGATAAATATTGACCAGGACACCAGGGATAACTCCCCTGCTCCTCTTCGAAATAGTGCCATGGGATCTTTTGCATCCCCTGAGAGAGCAGACGGGGCCTCGGTTTAACGTCTCATCTGAAAGACAGCACCTCCTACAGTGCAGCACTCCCTCAGCACTGCACTGGAGTGTCAGCCTAGATTTCTGTGCTCAAGTTCCTGGAGTGGGACTTGAACCCACAACCTTCTGACACAGAGGCGAGTGTGCTACCAACTGAGCCACAGCTAACACTAGAGAGCAATCTAACTGCTAGACAGAATGAGAAACAAACAGTTAATTAAAGAACAAGGTAATAACATTACAATTTAGGGCCCCCTACTGCAGAAAAAAGCTTGTGTGTTCCTATACTATGAACAATATAGCAGATTTTTAAATCCCAACTAACTTTGAAAGCTTGTTCTGAATAGGTGTTGATAAAAGGGCACGCCACAGACACAACACAGTTCAGGAGACAAAATAGTTACAACACAGACCAACACTGTGCTATCTTTGTATTTGTGGTCATTAAGTTCAATGTCAATGTTGGGCGTCTTGTAATCACTTCAAGAACGTGTGTGGTACCAAAATTTAAATTCATATAATATTTAAAGAGTACAAAATTGTACTATTCACTCAAAAGACAATCAGTTGCTTGATTTAATGATCTATTTATTGCCTGGAGCGGTGGTGCAGTGTGTTGGTGCACTGCTGCTTGTCTGTTAGCCCCCTCAAGCCTTTTAACATCAGTAAAGAGTTGATTATTTACTTGGCTTTTTGCTAAGATCTGAAATTTAACTAACATTTGGATGAGCACATGCATGGACAGAGCTCCAATTGCCTGATCAAAGAGTATTATGGAGTTGACAGTATTAGTCAGCTCTGCCAGCTCAATATCATCAAAAGCAGGTGTCAGTCTCAAGCCAGCACCTGCAATAAAGCAGGGCCATTACTGACAATAGTTTTGGTGCATTAGTCATTGGTAGGAGTGATTGTACTGTATATGCATCTCATCATAATGTGTGCCATGAATTTCCATGGGGGTTTCCTTGATAGCCCACCACAACCTCAACAGGAGCTTGTCAGAACCCTCGGTGAAAACGGCTGAACGTGGTTGATTACGCCATTTTTTTCAGGGCTTCTGCTGAAGCTACAGTGGGAGATCAGGAGAACCTTTGTGGAATTTCAAGTGAGGATGTGAGAGTTGATTCACCAATCCTAGTTGCAATGCTGCAATGCAATTTTCCCGTAGGACCTTGTGCAACAAGAGTGGTGAGCTGACCTCGCCTAATTCAACAAGGTCAGTTGGTAATAAGCTCCCTGTGCATTTTTCATAAGAGCTGGATGTGCTCTGATTGTCAGGAGGCAGAATATCTGGAGAGCACTAGCTGTTAAAGGGTTGCTGCTCCCACTTTAAGCTGTTTTTTTTGGTTGAAGCAAATTTGTAAGGCCTACAATGGAAGGTCGCCAAGAGGATTTAGGTGTAACCGCCCCCTTTGATGAAAAGAGCCTGGCTATTTTCTGAGAAGAAGTGTAGCACAGAATGGTATCCATATTTGAAGCTGAGAGGAACCCGCCTCTGCATCACAAAAAATATATTAGCATTGGATAGATATTCACAGTTATTTCATAGCGGTACCGTGCTGACATATATGGCTTTCCCTTTGTATAGGGATCTTCCAAGTTGACATAGTTGCCAATAGAGTGATCAGGTAATCTGAGCATTTCATGAGCACGCTCACACATACTTGGTTTGTGGGGAACAGCTCAGATACATCAACCTCAGAGTGATTCCGATAGTCAGAGTGAAGAAGGAGCAACTTGTAATGTATGTACCTTAAAGGGGGGGAACTACTTTTTACAGCTCATGTATACCGTAGTACCGGCAGTGACCACACCTGTATATAACGTTGAGTAGTAATCTGTACAGATCAGTTGCAGTCTGAGCCACGTTGAGTAAACACCGTTTGTACCGTTATCCGCAGTCTGTGTCTGATTATACACGGACGTAACATTGGCGACGAGGCAGGTTCAAACCTACCTGCAACTCTGCATCACATCCCGGGGATTCGTTCCTGAAGATCAGTGGATTGGAGGTCAAGGCCAGAGACTCGGGCGTCGACCACGGGCAACCGCCCAGTCATCCAGCAGAGACTCGAGAATTGCGGGGGAGGCTGTCAAGAGCCAGCCTTGGTTTTCCAGTCGAGATGGTCCAGCGAAACGGGCTGGCAACAGGTAGTGCGCAGACCCTTCCCGGACAGCGGCGGGTTAGAGCCCGACCGAGCGGCACAGCAACAGCAAAGGGCCGAGCAGCGTCGACGGGGGAGAGAGAGAGAGGGCAGAGCGCACAGGGCGCAGCCGGTGTTCAGGGGCCGAGCAGCGTCGGAGAGAGGGAGAGAGAGACACGCAGAAACCCGCGAGGCGCCGCCATTGCCATGAGGACCGCCGAGAGCGGCGTTGGCAGCAGCGCAGGAGAAGCGCGCGAAACCTACAGGGTGCTGCCATTGCCACGAGAACCGGCAGCAGCAGGGGAGGAAGGAAAGCGCGGGAGACGCCATTTTAAGCCATTGGGAGACGCCATTTTAAACCACACCCAAAATGCCGAAGAGTGGCAGTATCACCGCATTTGACAATGAAGTCGAAGATTGGACTACATATGTCGAATGAATAGAGGTGTACTGCAAGGCAAATGAGGTGTTAGATGACAAGAAAGCATCGGTATTGTTGAATTTAATGGGTGCAAAGACATATGGGTTATTGCGAAATCTAGTAACCCCAACGAAGCCAATGGAAAAGAGTTTTGAAGACATAGTAATGATACTAAAGGAACATTTAAACCCCACACCACTGCTGATAGCAGAAAGATTGAAGTTTTACAAAAGTTTGTGTGTGGGCTTCAAAGTGAAGGAACCCAGAAATGGCTTTTATCTGAAAAGGACCTTACGCTGGAAAAGGCTTTCAGCATTGCGGTATCATATGAAGCAGCAGCACGGGGTGCTGCAGAGATACAACAGAGACCGCAAGAATATGGCACAAACTAAATGTCATATGGAACAGAGAAGTGCTATCGCTGTGGCAGAACAACACACGACCAGAGTGATTGCTGGTTCAAAGACAAAGTGTGAAGACAGTGTGGAAAAGTAGGACACATAGCATGAGTCTGCAGGTCGGGAAAGAAAACCAGCAATAAGAAACCTACCAAAGGAAAGTACAAAAAGGTACATAAGATGACGGAGAATAGTTCAGATGAACAAAAGAGTGATAACGACTCCGAAAGCAGGGAACTGAGTTGTCTGAAACTACATAATGTGATCACAACGGAGGATCACCGAACCATTTGGGTCACTCTCAAGATAGCAGGAGTCCAGGTAAAAATGGAATTGGACACAGGATCAGCCCTAACAGTCATAAACCGACGGAACTATGAGCGGCTATTCTCACACATACCCTTGAGAGACACAAAAATTATTTTGAAGACATACACGGGGCAAAAAGTCTACCCCAAAGGAAAAATAAGGGTGACCGTTATATATAACGGTAAGGAAACACCAAAACTAGACCTGTATGTATTGCAAGATGGAGGACCACCATTACTGGGACGTGAATGGATCCGGAAAATACAACTGGATTGGCATTCCATACAGGCACTGACTGTGGCTGACAAAAAGGATGACGACGTCACACCTGGGCGACTGTCAAAGATCCTAACTGACACGAAAGAAGTGTTCCAGCAAGGACTCGGAACACTAAAAGGCATGACAGCGACGATTAAAATTGAAGAAAACGCAAGTCCAAAATTTTTTGAGGCTGGACCGGTACCTTATGCGATCCGCCCAGCCGTCGAAGCAGAGCTGGAGAGTCTGGAACGTTCAGGTGTACTGTCCAAGGTAGACTGGAGCGAGTGGGCTACACCCATCGTCCCTGTGATGAAAAAGTCATTGAGCAGCACGCCTGGGGAACCAAGGAAGGTTCGCATCTGTGGGGACTTTAAGGTAACAGTGAACCCGATCCTTCACACTGTACAATATCCACTTCCGTGGATTGAAGATATTTTCGCCTCGCTATCTGGAGGGAAACGCTTCACTAAGATTGATCTGGCCCAGGCGTATCTGCAAATGGAGGTAGAAGAAGCATCAAAAAAATACCTCACAATCAACACCCATAAAGGTCTCTACCAATACAACCGGCTGGTATTCGGGGTAGCATCAGCTCTGGCTATTTGGCAGAGGGCAATGGAACAAGTCCTGCAAGGGATCCCAGGGACCCAGTGTTATTTGGACAACATCCTGGTCACGGGCGAAAATGACATGATCACCTTGCCAACCTGGAGCAGGTGCTCACTAGATTGCAGGAATATGGGCTCCGAGCTAACCGCCCCAAATGCGAGTTTTTTAGAAAACAGATCTCGTATTGTAGCCACGTTATCGATAAAGAGGGTTTACATAAGTCCCCAGAGAAGATTGAGGCAGTAGTCAAGGCTCCAGCACCGGAAAATGTATCACAACTGAGGTCGTTCCTCGGGCTGGTAAACTACTACCATAAGTTCTTGCCAAATTTGTCTACAATACTACACCCACTGAACACCCTACTGCAAACTGGGGTGCCATGGAAGTGGAGTGACAAATGTAGACGAGCTTTCCAGAAGAGCAAAACACTAATCACATCGAAAGAGGTATTGGCCCATTACAGCCCAGCATTACCAATTCGGTTGGCATGTGATGCGTCACCCTATGGCATTGGAGCGGTGCTGTCGCACAAATTCTCGGACAGCTCAGAGAGGCCAATAGCCTTTGCGTCACGATCACTAACCTCAGCCGAGCGTAACTACGCCCAGATTGACAGGGAGGCCCTCAGCCTAGTGTGGGGAGTGAAAAAGTTCAATCACTATCTGCACAGGCAGAAATTCACCTTGCTGACTGATCACCAGCCTCTTGTCTCCATTTTTAATCCAGAGAAGGGCGTTCCGGTGATGACTGCGCAACGACTACAAAGATGGTCACTTTTTCTAGGGACGCACCACTATGAGATTGAATATAAGGGCACGAAACAGCATGGAAATGCTGATGGGCTATCACGCCTGCCACTGCCGACTGCGGAGGAAGCACCAGCAGTGGAACCTGTCGAAATATTCCATTCGACTACAGTTGAATACCTACCGGTAACTAACGCTTGTATCGAAAAGGAAACCCGAAATGACCCGACACTGTCTCGGGTATATGATTTGACGGTGAAGGGATGGCCAGCACATGGCGACTCACTGTTGCCAGCATTCTCGACAAGGAGAGAGCAGCTGTCAGTGTGCCGGGGGACCTTGATGTGTGGATCCAGAGTGGTAATTCCACCCAAGTTAAGGGATAGAGTGCTCAATGAGCTTCATGAGGGTCATCTGGGAGGGGTAAAAATGAAAAGCCTAGCCAGGGCTTATGTGTGGTGGCCGGGAATCGATAAACAAATCGAGGACCTGACCAAGAGCTGCTTAGGATGCCAGAAAGTCCAAAATGCACCACCACAGGCCCCTCTACACCCATGGGAGTGGCCCTCATCTCCATGGCAATGGGTGCATATTGATTTTGCTGGTCCATTCATGGACTCAATGTTTTTAATAGCCGTGGATGCGCACTCGAAATGGCCTGAGGTCATCAAAATGTCCTCCACCACCACGGAGAAAACTATTGCAGTCCTACGGACCATTTTTGCCAGGAATGGCTTGCCAGAACAGATTTGCTCCGACAACGGACCACAGTTTGTGTCCGAAGAGTTCCGGAGGTTCTTGAAAAAGAATGGGGTAAGGCATTACACATCCGCCCCGTATCATCCAGCCACAAATGGATTGGCTGAGAGGTTCGTACAAACCTTTAAGAAGGCAATAAAGGCTATGTACAATGACAACATTCCGCTGCAGCACAAGGTGGACAATTTCCTGTTCACCTACCGGAATGCGACACATGCAGTCACCAACCAGGCCCCAGCCATGATGTTCTTTAACCGAAGGTTAAGATCTCGCCTGGATTTGCTCAGACCAAACGTACGAAGAGATGTTGAGAGTAAGCAATTCCAGCACATCCATGAGAAGCCAACAAGGAGCTTCAATGTAGGGCAACCAGTCTTGGCCCACGACTACCAAACAGAAAAATGGCAGCCAGGAACGATATGCACACGGCAGGGCCCACTAATGTACACAGTGGACGTTGACCAGATCCTAGAGTCACAGGAACAAGTCAACCCCATGCCTCGCCCATACGTACCTGGTGATGAACCCGACGTACAGGTAGCATCTACCCCAGAAACATTAGCATCGGAAGCTGATGAACCAACCGACGACAGGGGGGCCAGAATCGCCTCCGCACCAAGAGCAAGACACTCAGGAAAGGCGCTATCCAGAAAGGATCAGGAAGCCTCCCCAAAGACTGAATTTATAAATAGACTATTTTCAGCTAATGTTGCATGTTAAAAGTGTTAATTTTAATTAGTGTAGCCAAGTGGGAAAATGCAGTGAATATTTAAGTCCACTAGATGGCGCGGTTCATTTTCCCCTTTAGAATTTGAAAAAAGGAGAAAAGGGTTATGGGTAAGGCCATGTGATGCCAAAGGAACCTCCCCTTTCTTCACAGCCTCCATTTTCTAGATCCAGCGTGAGGGATGTGCTCTGAGGAGAGTTGGGGTGAATATGACTTTTGAAATGAACTTAGTCTGCGTAAAGTACAACTAAAACAGCATTTAGTGCAGCCAGACATAGTTTTAAAGTGATATTGTTTCCCAAATCACTCGATATCACGGGGATGCTTGCAGATTGTCCCACCATGTGCTGGTGTTAACCTTTGTTAAAATTGTTGTTGAGTCCTTGGGGCTACGTTTCGAACGAGTTTAATACTTTCTGTTTGCTTGTAAGAGGTAACAAGTGATAACGGGACATACGAATGTATGGTATGATATGTTTTGTTTTGTATAATGATTGTTAGTTAATTAACTACCTGCACCTGTGGTTTACCTCATGTTCTGTTTTACAGCAAGCCACTGCCGTATTTTGTCGACTGTGTTTTATGTATTTACAATTTCATCCTAAACCTAGACCCAAGTTATTAATACAGAATAAAAAAAACCCAACAACGAAAGTTCGTGTCCTGTGCTGCTCCATTTCGCCAGGCTACATTAGTTTGATATTTAATTGTTAAATGAGTGTTATGGTACTGTTAATCTAAAAGGGGAGGAATTGTAATGTATGTACCTTTAAGGGGGGGAACTACTTTGTACAGCTCATGTATACGGTAGGACCAGCAGTGACCACACCTGTATATAATGTTGAGTAGTAATCTGTACAGATCAGTTGCAGTCTGAGCCACGTTGAGTAAACACCGTTTGTACCGTTCTCCGCAGTCTGTGTCTGATTATACACGGACGTAACACAACTGGTGAGGCACACTGCGAGTGAGAAGGAAACATGAGGCTAATAAGATCTGAGGCTCCAATTTGCATGAAACACTCAGTTGTAGATTGGACCGCCATGTAATTGTAATTGGATTGATGATGGGCATCACACTACTCAGCGGTGGCCTGCAATCTGTAAATCTCTGGCCAACCTGGAGAAATGCCCAGCAGCTGGGGCCTGGTTGGAGGAGACAAGAATGATGCAGCTACCTCTCGGTCTAATGTCCCATCCATTTAATCCAATTGATCTCCTCAAAGAACTCACAAACTGCCAAGTTGAAGAAAAGAGCAGACAACCAATGCAGGATTCAAAGTGCTGGCAATAGCTATAGGACTACCTCATGATCCTGCACAAAGAAGTATGGGGCTGCAGCTAGCCCATGAGGCTCCCACTGATAAGCAATGCTACACTTACCCTTCCCACTGAGGAGGCACTTGGAAGGAGCACTGCATTAGGTGGTAGAAAATTCGCACCGTACACTGTCCACAAAGGCAAAGAAACTAGTGTATGTGCTTTAAGTCAGAACTGCTTTTTACAGCTCCTGTATACTGTAGTACCGGCAGTGACCACACCGGTATATAAGCTGTGCGCATGCCTCTGTACTCCAGTCTAGAGATTGCCCTCCTCCAGCAAAGACCTGTTATTTGTTTATGTACAGCATCCGTGTAATTATTTATCCACTGAACCACGGATCTAACAGTGGTGACGAGTGTTGATGCGAATCTACCTGCAACATTAAACAAAAAAAACAAAAAATAGTCGAGTCCAGGAACAGGGGCGTCGACCGCGAGCAACCGCCCAGCAGTCAGGCAGAGATCCAACTTCGCTGGGGAGGCTGTGGAGAGCCGGGATTGGTTCCCCAGCCACAACGAGCAGTAAGAGACCGACGACAGGTCCAGAGCAGACCCTTCCCGAGCAGCGGCGGCTGGAGCCGACCGACGGCAGAGAGAGAGAGCCGGGCAGCGTCGACGGGGTAAGAAAGAGGGTGAAGAGAGCAGGGCGCAGCCGGGGGTTGATCACCGAGCGGCGTCGAGGAAAAATACTGCAAACCGGAGAGAGAGAGGGTAAGAAACAGCCAGGTTCTAGACTGAGCGGCGTCGACAAATATCAAGAGAAGAACGCGCAGAGCACAGCCAGGGATCACGGGCTGATCAGGGTCCGCGGGGCGAAGCAAGGGGAGACGCCAATGAGCCGCGGAGAAGCAGGGAGAGCGCGGGAGACGCCATTGAGCCGCGGAGAAGAAGGAAGAGCGCAGGAGATGCCATTTTGCGAGGCCGCAGCGGAGAAGACGGGCGAGCGCGGGAAGGAAGGAAAGCGCGGGAGACGCCATTTTGTGCCAGCGGAGTAGAAGGGGAAGCACGGGAGGCGCCATTGGTGATAGTTAACGCACAACCAAGGATGCCGAAGAGTGGCAGTATCTCTACGTTCGACAATGAAGTCGAAGATTGGGCGACATATGTGGAACATATTGAGGTGCACTGCAGGGCGAATGAAGTGCCAGATGCTAATAAAGCACTGGTTCTGTTAAATTCCATGGGTGCAAAAACTTATGGGTTACTGCGAAATCTAATAACCCCAGAGAAGCCGGTAAACAAGAATTTTGAAAGCATAGTAGAAATCCTACAGGACCACTTAAACCCCACACCGCTGCTGATAGCAGAACGATTTAAGTTCCATAAAAGGAACCAACACAAAGACGAAAGCAATGCTGAGTACCTAACGGAACTGCGCAAGCTATCGAAATACTGCCAGTTTGGAGCGGGACTAGCAGACACGTTAAGGGACAAGTTTGTGTGTGGGCTACAAAGTGAAGGAACCCAGAAACGGCTTCTATCAGAAAAGGACCTTACGCTGGACAAAGCTTTCAGTGTGGCAGTATCACACGAAGCAGCCGCAAGGGGCGCTGCAGAGATACAACGGAGACCGCAAGAATATGGCACCAACGAAATGACCTATGGAACAGGGAAGTGCGATCGCTGCGGCAGAACAACACATGACCAGAAAGATTGTTGGTTCAAGGACCAAGTGTGCAGACAGTGTGAACACATAGCAAGAGTCTGCAGGCCTGGGAAGAAAACCAACAGTAAGAAATCTCCACAGGAGAAATACAAAAAGGTACACCAGGTGATGGACAGTGGTTCAGACGAACAGAAAAGTGACACAGACTCCAGAAGCAAGGAGCTGGGTTGTCTGAAACTACATCATGTAACCGAAATGGAGGATCACCAGACTATCTGGGTTACACTCAAGATAGACGGAGTCCAAGTGGAAATGGAATTGGACACAGGGTCAGCTCTAACAGTCATAAATCAAAGAGACTACAAGCGGCTATTTTCACACATACCCTTGAAAGCTACAGAGATTGTCTTGAAGACGTATACGGGGCAAAAAGTCTACCCCAAAGGAAAAATAAGGGTGAAAGTGACATATAAAGGTCAGGAAATACCTGAAA
This sequence comes from Somniosus microcephalus, assembly GCF_052327205.1. Lineage (NCBI taxonomy): Eukaryota > Metazoa > Chordata > Chondrichthyes > Squaliformes > Somniosidae > Somniosus > Somniosus microcephalus. The sequence goes on from NC_140991.1 coordinate 69,499,409, forward strand.
TGGATATATATGTATTGCCAAATGGAGGACCACCACTGCTAGGACGTGAATGGATCTGGAAGATACATTTAGATTGGCATTCCATACAGGTACTGAAGGTGGAGGCCAAAAAGGATGACGACGTCACACCTGGACGACTGTCAAAAATGCTAACTGACGCAAAAGAAGTGTTCCAGGAGGGACTAGGAACACTAAAAGGAATAACAGCAACAATTAAAATAGAGGATAATGCAAGCCCAAAGTTTCTGAAGGCCAGACCAGTGCCTTATGCGATCAGACCAGCGGTTGAAGCACAGCTGGAAGGGTTGGAACGTTCAGGAGTACTGTCCAAAGTGGACTGGAGCGAGTGGGCTACACCCATCGTTCCTGTAATGAAGAGGTCGTTGAGTAATACGCCTGGGGAACCAAAGAAGGTCCGCATCTGTGGGGATTTTAAGGTGACAGTGAACCCAGTCCTTCACATGGTGCAATATCCGCTTCCACGAATTGAGGATATTTTCACCTCGCTATCTGGTGGTAAACGCTTCATCAAAATTGATCTAGCCCAGGCGTATTTGCAAATGGAGGTAGAAGAAGCTTCGAAACATTACCTTACGATCAACACCCATAAAGGTCTCTATCAATACAACCGGCTGGTGTTTGGAGTAGCCTCAGCTCCGGGTATCTGGCAAAGGGCGATGGATCAGGTCCTGCAAGGGATTCCAGGGACCCAGTGTTATTTGGACGACATCTTGGTCACGGGCGAAAATGACGGTGATCACCTTGCTAACTTGGAGTAGGTGCTCGCCAGATTAAAGGAATATGGGCTACGAGCTAATCGCCACAAGTGCGAGTTTTTCCAGAAACAGATCTCGTATTGCAGCCACGTCATCGATGAAGAGGGGTTACATAAGTCCCCTGACAAGATAGAGGCAGTAGTCAAGGCTCCAGCACCGGAAAATGTGTCACAACTGAGGTCGTTCCTCGGGCTGGTAAACTATTACCACAAGTTCTTACCAAATTTGTCTACGGTATTACACCCGCTGAACACCCTACTGCAAACAGGGGTACCATGGGAGTGGGATGACGAACGTAGACGAGCTTTCCAGAAGTGTAAAGAATTGATCACATCAAAAGAGGTGTTGGCCCATTTCAACCCAGCACTACCAATTCGTTTGGCATGTGATGCATCACCCTACGGCATTGGAGCTGTGCTGTCGCACAAATTCCCAGACGGGTTGGAGAGGCCAGTAGCCTTTGCGTCTCAGTCACTAACCTCAGCCGAGCGCAACTACGCCCAGATTGACAGGGAGGCCCTCAGCCTAGTATGGGGAGTAAAAAAATTCAACCACTATCTGCATGGACAGAAGTTCACCTTGCTGACTGACCACCAACCACTTGTCTCCATCTTTAATCCTAAGAAGGGCGTGCCAGTAATGACTGCACAGCAGTTACAAAGATGATCCCTGTTTCTAGGGGCGAATCAATATGAAATAGAATATAAAGGCACGAGACAGCATGGGAACGCTGATGGGCTATCGCGCCTGCCACTGCCTACTGTGGAGGAAGCACCAGCAGTGGACCCTATCGAGATATTTTATTCGTCAATAATTGAACGATTGCCAGTAACAAACGCGGATATAGAGAAGGAGACCTGCAATGATCCGACGCTGTCACGGGTATATGAATTGACGGTGAGGGGATGGCCAACACATGGCGACTCACTGTTGCCAGCATTCTCATCCAGAAGAGAACAGCTGTCAGTATGCCAGGGGACAGTGATGTGTGGATCCAGAGTGGTGATTCCACCCAAGTTAAGGGAGAGAGTGCTAAATGAGCTACATGAAGGTCATCTGGGGGGAGTGAAAATGAAAAGCCTAGCTAGGGCTTATGTGTGGTGGCCGGGAATCGATCAACAAATCGAAGACCTAACTAAGAGCTGCTTACGATGCCAGAAGGTCCAAAATGCACCACCACATGCCCCTCTACACCCATGGGAGTGGCCGTTCTCTCCATGGCAACGGGTGCACATTGATTTCGCTGGTCCATTCATGGACTCAATGTTCTTAATAGCAGTGGATGCTCATTCAAAGTGGCCTGAGGTGATAAAGATGTCTTCAACCACTACAGAGAAAACGATTGCAGTCCTACGGACCATATTTGCCAGAAACGGGTTGCCAGAGCAGATCTGCTCTGATAATGGACCACAGTTTGTGTCCGACGAGTTCCAAAAATTCATGAAAAGGAATGGGGTAAGGCATTACACATCCGCCCCGTATCATCCAGCCACCAATGGATTGGCTGAGAGGTTCGTACAAACCTTTAAGAAGGCTATAAAGGCCATGTGCGACGAGGAAATTCCGCTACAGCATAAGATGGACAATTTCTTATTAGCCTACCGAAACGCGACACATGCAGTTACCAACCAGACCCCGGCCATGATGTTCTTTAACCGAAGGTTGAGATCTCGTCTGGACTTGCTCAGACCAAATGTACGAAGAGATATTGAGAGTAAGCAATTCCAGCACATCAATGAGAAGCCGACAAGGAGCTTCAATGTAGGGCAACCAGTCTTGGCCCGGGACTATCGAACAGAGAAGTGGCAACCCGGAACGATATGTACAAGGCAGGGGCCATTAATGTACACAGTGGATGTCAGGGAGAACATTGTGAGACGCCACGTCGATCAGATCTTAGCATCACAGGAATGCGTCAACCCCATGTCTCGAGTACCTGGGGATGAACCCGACATACCGGTAGTATCTACTTCAGACCCAGTAGCAGTGGAACCCGATGAACTACCCGATGAAAGGGGGTCAGAATCGCCTCTGCACCAAGAACAAGAACCTCCGGAAAGGCGCTATCCCGAAAGGGTCAGGAAGCCGCCCCAAAGACTGAATCTATAAATGGACTTTTGTTATTGAATGTACATGTAAAAATGTAATTGTTATTTGAATATTAAGGGGGTATTATTAATCTAAAAAGGGAGGAATTGTAGTGTATGTGCTTTAAGTCAGAACTACTTTTTACAGCTCCTGTATACTGTAGTACCGGCAGTGACCACACCGGTATATAAGCTGTGCGCATGCCTCTGTACCCCAGTCTAGAGATTACCCTCCTCCAGTAAAGACCTGTTATTTGTTTATGTACAGCATCCATGTAATTATTTATCCACTGAACCACGGATCTAACAGAAACAATAATGGAATATGCAAATACTAGCAGGGAAACAAAATGATTGCACTTTATTTCTGTGTAATCTCGAGATTTCTTTTGAGAAGGAGCAGATTAAAGGAGCACCTGATGGGTTGATAACCATGCGTGGTAGTTGAAGTCAGAGGCAGCTCGTCAGGTGAGGCACTGCCTCACCTAGAATTTAGTGTGCCCACACACGAGTGGGGAGACGGTGTTATTGTCGCTGTCAGCAGCAGGTCCAATACCAGGTGAGTAGGATTGCGTCGAGCAGTGGAGCCATGTTCCACGTGGTGGTGGTGGTGTTATTCCATAACAAGGGCTGCCAGGAGAGCGGCAAGCTGGCTCAGAGCTGGAGCCAGGGGTTCGGAGAGAGAGGACTATGAGATCAGACGGAGCAATGGAGGTTTACAATGTGCATATCAGGAAGAATGAGTTCAAGAAAAGAAACTGGCTTTGCCAAAGTGATTATGGACAGGAAAATAAAACACATTGCACATGTGCAAAGGGCCCATTGTCATGTGACATGCTGGCTTGGGTAGGCATGTACAGCTGTACCTCACCTGTTAGAAAGTAATCAGCCACCAGTGGTTGAAGTACGGTTGATGGTCAAGGAGAGCACGTCGTTCATAGGGCTATTGTGCTGTGCATAATAGGGTAGGGCTGTTTGTATATGGGCCGGATTACAAACTAAACTGAATTTTTAATCACTGATTGTCTCATGAATCTTCATCGCTACAAGTCTCCTTAAACCATTTCCTCATCCTTCCCCTCTGCGAAGGATTAAGGTTGCACCAGCTGGTCCTCTTGGTTCATGGTTAACCCTTTCTGGAGGGCAAAACTATGCAAGATGCAGCAAATGGCTCTTGTTTTAGAGACTTTAGAATAGATTTTCCATTTGGGCATAAGATGAACAGGAAGTGGCACGGTACGGGAAGAGCACCTGTGTGGCACTGAACCCACATGTATTTCTGGGGTTAGCTTAATTAGCATAATGTAGGCAAACTACCAGCATTGAAAATTCTGTGATTGGGAAAATTATCTGATCCCACACGAAGACGCATTCACTTATCATCCCTGTCCTTGCTGACCTACATTGGCTCCCAGTCCTCCAACACTTCCAATTTAAGCTTCTCATCCTCATGCTCAAATCCCTTCATGGCCTTGCCCCTCTCTATCTCTGTAACCTCCTCTTGCCCTACAACCTCCCTGAACTCTCCATTCCTCCAACTCTGGACTTTTGTGCATTGGCCTCTTCCTTCTCCCCAACATTGGCTCTGGCATTCCCTGCCTAAGCTCCTCTGCCTCTCTATTGCACCTTCCTCATTTAAGACTTTCTTTAAGACCAATGTCTTCAACCAATCTTTTAGTCACCCCTTTCTTTGACGTGGCGCCCATTTATTTCTGATTACGGCTCTGTGAAGCACCTTGGGACATTTTTCTATGTAAAAGGAGTGGTATAAGTGTAAGTTGTTGCTGCTGCTTCAGGATTTAAAGGCTTGCAGCAGCTTAAAGGGGATAGCAATGCAGTTTTCCTCATTTTAATTGCTGCAAGGATTTTCATCAGTTCACAACATCTGTCTGAAAACACCTTGGGTTCTTAGATGGGGCCATTGAAATTCTTCTGCAGAAAGTGAATCAGACGCAAGGAACCCTCTTCAGGATGAAGCACAGGATCACCATAAAAGCTGTCTCCTCTTGTATTATTGCCACCAAGGAAGTGATAAAAGTGTTTCCTTGGGCAAACAAGGCTTCCGTCACTTGCTTTGATGCATTACTGTACTGAAGACTGATTGATTTAACCAATAACCCTGGTGGCCTGGAGGGGTCTGATGGTGTGGAAATATAATACGGTCACTTTCTAACCATGGGCAGAGCTGTCCTTGTGATGAAAGTTACCTGGAGGTACCAATCAAGGAGACAGCAGAATTCAGTGACTGCGCCCATTGTGAAGCATAGATGATGAAGGCTGCTCTCTTCTGGCAAACCTAGGTCTGAACTCATAGCTCTTGGGATGAGGGTGATGTGAGTGTAACATGTCACAGGTGCAACCACACTTGCATTTCTTCTTTTTATCTTATTCAAATGTAAGAGTGCCATAGAAATGCCCAAAGAAATTCCAATGCTAAACAATTTCTTTGCTGCAAACAAAATAGCAGCTGTCAGTAATACCTTTTGTGGGAAAACGACTGGGAAAAGCAGGAGCAGAAAGTAATGCAAGGACAATACAACATCAACTTGCATTCATATATGACCTTTAATGTTAAAAAAGGTCCAAAGGTGCGTCGCAGATTGGTGCATGGATAAATGGATGCCGAACTAGAAAGGGAGAGATTTTGAGGAGGTTTATAAGCATCGACATGTTTAGGGAGGAAATTGCAGAGAATAAGACCCAGGTGATCAAAGGCCCTTGGCGGTGGGAGGGGGGGAGAGAGGGGAATGAACAAAGAGGTTGGAGGAACTGACAGCAAGAATTTCCTTGAGGGTTCATTATAGTTTTCCCAGCTTTCTCCAATGAAGCAAAAAAGTACAATGTCAATGTTCAATCTTGCTGAATTGTAAAATTGATTTAAATTACATTTTATTATATTATATAAAAACAAATGGGCTTTGGAATGTTTTTTTAATTGAAGACTACTTCAAGTTTGTATGAATCCCTGATTGTTCTGAGAGGGGATCATAGAGGAGACAGAGATAAACATTGGAATATTGTATTCCCTTGTAATTTTTGCTACTAATTTTCTCCTCACCCCTTCTCTATTATTCTGAAGCCACTTGACTTGTTGCTGGAGCTTGGTTCCATATATTTGTTCCTTGGCACCTTGCTCAAGTGGCCATTATTTAAATGTTATGAAGTGAATGTTCCCAGTCCTCACATGCCTCAGCACATATTCTTAATGTGGGCTAGCAGTGGGTGAAGCCTCGGAAAATCTACCCTTAGAAATATAAAAATATAAAATGCTGTGACATACTAATTAAATTGTGTAACAGCTAAAACAAAAATGGAAGTAAAAATTGGAGGGTAAGCAAAGACTGAAGAAATCTAGCTTCTTTAGCAATTGTAAACTCTTATCTCTGCGAATGTATGTGTGAGATGTAATGTTATTGTGTTGCAGAATCTTTTCACTCAATCAGACTGCAGAACCAAAGACCACTATCCTTTTAACCAAGCACTAGTCACCACCGAATTAGCTGTTTCGTCTATTGCCCTTTGTACCTCATACCTCCCCACTTTAGCCAGGTGTCAGCCTTGGCTTTGTGGTAGCCCTCTTGCCTCAGAGTCAGAAGGTTGCGGGTTCGTAATTCTGCAGAGCTGGACACCAAAAGTGATGTACTGGAGGATGGTGTGGTCAATCGTTCCAAATGCTGTGGAGAGGTCAAAGAAGATGAAGAGGGATAATGCACTGCAGTCTCAGTCACAGAGGCTATCATTCAGAATTTTGGTTAGGGATGCTCCAGTACTATAAGAAGGGTGGACACTAGACTGAAGGGATTTGAACAGGCAGCTATGGAAGACACAGGGACAAAGCTGGGAGATGTCAATACATTCAAGACTTTTGCAAGGAAAAGGAAGTTGGAGATTGGGTGCTAGATGGCAAGAATGGAGGATTGGGTATGGGTTTTTTGAGGAGAGGGTTGACAATAGCGATTTTGAACTGAAGATGGATGGTGCCTGAGGACAGAAAACCATTGACAATGGAAGCCAGAAAGGGCAGTTGGGTGGCCAGGAGTTGAGTGTCAAAGGAATTGAGGAATTAGGAGGTAAAGATTGAAATCAGCAAGGATGATGAGTTGCTCAGTACAGAGGCTAAAGGAGCAAAGAAGGGAGTACATCTTGGAGTGGATTTGTTGTCACAATTGTTGCATGTATGATAGACAATGAGGATTTTAAATGAAAGGCAAGAAGATGGCAGAGGCTGAGCTGCTTGGAGAAAAGGGTGCCACAGGAGTCGGGAGAGAGGGCAAAGTGTAATTTGGATATAAGGGCCATGGTGGATTGGGCAGGGAAGGTGGTGAAAAGTATAGCCAGGTAAAGACGCTCTGTAAAAAGCAAGGCTTTGACGCCCATGAGCCATGTTTTGCTCAGTGCCAGGATGTCAAATCAATCATTCAATAAGGTCATAGATAGCAAGGACCTCCTTTGAGGATGAGGGAAATATAGAACGGGGAATTGATTGTTAATCAGATGGCACATTCCAGGGTGCAGAGGTGGGAGGGGTGATTGGATGAGAAGGAGATTTAAGAGGAGGGGAGCAGCTTGGATCATCCATCGTCAGTAAAGAAGAGAAGTCTGGTTCAGATAAGGAAGATAAAAGGCTGGTCTGGTAAATTATCAGAGGAGCAGAGTACCAGCTGAATCACTGGCAGAGGTTAAAACCAGGAACTCCAAATGGGCGTGTGTGCTGTGAAGAGGATGTCGAGAAACTCCAGGATGATTTGGACATGTTGGGTGATTGGGCAGAAACATGGCAGATGCAATATAACGTGGATAAATGTGAGGTTATCTACTTTGGTGGCAAAAACAGGAAGGCAGATTATTATCTGAATGGCAATAGATTGGGAGAAGGGGAAGTGCAACGAGCCCTGGGTGCCAGGGAGCTAAAGGAGGAGCAGGGAGTCAACCAAAGAGTTATATCGAAGGATCCACTGGGGTTCAGCATGATGTTAGGTAGTAACAGTGGAGATCAGAGAGCCCAGGGACATACAGAGGGTGGGATGTAATGGTGAAGCAAGGATAAAACACATGAGCCAGGAGCAGCAACGAGCAGGGAGCCAGAGGAGCACAAAGGATAATCCTGGAGACCAGTGGAGATGAGGAATGTGACCTGAGGAAGCTTTTGGAAGTGAGGTGGGACATCTGGATGATCCAAAAGCAGTGCAGGGTCTGACCAGCAGAGTTTAAGACATCCAAAAAAAAAAGCAAACTTTTCAACCTATATTAAATAAGGAACCAAAGCAGAGCATCATGTCTCAGTTTATAAAAGTGTCGGGAACAGTGGCATAGAGATTATGTTACTGGACTAGTAATCCAGAAGACTGGACTATGATCCAGAGACATGAGTTCAAATCCTACCATGGCAGCTGGGGAATTTAAATTCAGTCACTTAATAAAATCTGGAATAAAAAGCTAGTATTAGTAATGGTGACTATGAAACTATTGGATTGTTGTAAAAACCCATCTGGTTCAGTAATATCCTTTAGGAAACATAGGAGCAGGAGTAGGTCATTTGGCCCCTTGAGCCTGCTCCACCATTCAATGCGATCATGGCTGATCATCCAAATTCAGTACCCGGTCCCTGCTTTCTCCCCATATCCCTTTAGCCTTAAGAAATATATCCAACTCCTTCTTGAATATATTTAATGAACTGGCCTCCACCGCCTTCTGTGGTAGGCAGTTCCACAGGTTCACCACTCTCTGGGTGAAGAAATTCCTCCTCATTTCTGTCCTAAATGGCTTACCCTTTATCCTTAGACTGAGTCCCCTGGTTCTGGACTCCCCGACCATCGGGTACATCCTTCCTGCATCTAGTCTGTCCAGTCCTGTCAGAATGTTATAAGTTTCAATGAGATCACCTCTCATTCTTCTAAACTCCTGCGAGTATAAGCCCAATCGACCCAATCTCTCCTCATACATCATTCCTGCCATCCCAGGTATCAGCCTGGTGAATCTTTGCTGAACTCCTTCCATGGCAAGAACATCCTTCCTTAGATAAGGCAACCAAAACTGCACACAATACTCAAGATGTGGTCTCACCAAGGCCCTGTACAACTGCAGCAAGACATCCTTGTTCCTGTACTCGAACACTCTCGCTACGAAGACCAACATACCATTTGCCTTCTTAACCGCCTGCTGCACCTGCATACTTACCTTCAGTGACTGGTGCACAAGAACACCCAGGGCTCGTTGCACTTCCCCTTCTCCCAATCTATTGCCATTCAGATAATAATCTGCCTTCCTGTTTTTGCCACCAAAGTAGATAACCTCACATTTATCCACGTTATATTGCATCTGCCATGTTTCTGCCCAATCACCCAACATGTCCAAATCATCCTGGAGTTTCTCGACATCCTCTTCACAGCACACACGCCCACCCAGCTTTGTGTCGTCTGCAAATTTGGAGATATTACACCTAGTTCCCTTGTCTAGATCATTAATATATATTGTGAATAGCTGGGGTCCAAGGACTGATCCCTGCGGTACCCCACTAGTCACTGCCTGCCACTCAGAAAAAGACCAGTTTATTCCAACACTTTGCTTTCTGTCTGCCAACCAGTTCTCTATCCAAGTCAATACCTTGCCCCCAATCCCATGTGCCTTAACTTTACACGCTAATCTCTTATGCGGGACCTTATCGAAAGCCTTCTGAAAGTCCAGATACACCACATCCACTGGTTCTCCCTTATCTATTTTACCAGTTACATCCTCAAAAAATTCCAGCAGATTAGTCAAGCACGATTTACCTTTTGTGAATCCATGTTGACTTTGTCCGATCCTGTCCCTGTTTTCTAAGTGCTCTGCTATTACATATTTTATAATGGACTCTAGCATTTTCCCCACTACCGATGTCAGGCTGACCGGTCTGCAATTCCCCGTTTTCTCTCTACCACCTTTTTTGAATAGTGGGGTAACATTAGCTACCCTCCAATCCATGGGTACTGTTCCAGATTCCATCGAATGTTGGAAGATGATCAGCAATGCATCTACTATTTCTAGGGCCACTTCCTTAAGTACCCTAGGATGTAGATTATCAGACCCTGGGGATTTATCGGCCTTCAATCCCATCAATTTCCCTAACACCATTTCCCTACAAATACTGATTTCTTTCAGTTCCTCCCTTTCATCAGACCCTATGTTCCCCGGCATCTCTGGGAGGTTATTTGTGTCCTCCTTTGTGAAGACAGAACCAAAATATGTATTTAGTTGGTCTGCCATTTCTTTGTTCCCCATTATAAATTCCCCTGATTCTGACTGCAAGGGACCTACGCTTGACTTCACCAATCTTTTTCTCTTCACATATCTATAAAAGCTTTTACAGTCAGTTTTTATGTTCCCTGCAAGCTTACGCTCATATTCTATTTTCCCCTTCTTAATTAATCCCTTTGTCCTCCTTTGTTGAAGCCTAAACTGCTCCCAATCCTCGGGATTATTGCTTTTTCTGGCCAATTTATATGTCCTCTCCTTGGATCTTATGCTATCCCTAATTTCCCTTGTTAGCCACGGTTGAGTCACCTTTTTTGTTTTATTTTTACGCCAAACTGGGATGAACAAATTCTGTAGTTCATCCATGCGGTCTTTGAATGTTTGCCATTGCCTATCCACCGTCAACCCTTTGAGTGGCAGTCCCCAATCAATTCTACCCAACTCGCGCCTCAGACCATTGCAGTTTCCTTTATTTAAATTTAGGACCCTAGTCTCTGAGTCAACTACTTCATTCTCCATCTTAATGAAGAATTCGATCATATTATGATCGCTTGACCCAAGGGGCCTCGTACAACGATTGCTAATTAATCCTTTCTCGTTACATAATACCCAGTCTAAGATGGCCTGACCTCTGGTTGGTTCCTCGACATATTGGTCCAGGAAACCATCCCGTAAACACTCCAGGAATTCCTCCTCCACAGTATTGTTACTAATATGGTTAGCCCAATCTATATGTAGATTAAAGTCACCCATGATGACTGCTGTGCCCTTATTGCACGCTTCTTTCATTTCCCTTTTAATGCTATCCCCAACCTCCGCCTTACTGTTTGGAGGTCTATATACCACTCCCACTAACGTTTTCTGCCCCTTGTTATTTCTCAATTCTACCCATACAGATTCCACATCATCAGAGCTAATATCCTTCCTTACAATTGTGTTAATCCCTTCTTTAACCAGTAATGCTACCCCACCTCCCTTTCCTTTTTGCCTATCTTTCCTGAATATCAAATACCCCTGGATGTTGAGTTCCCAGCCTTGGCCATCCTTGAGCCACGTTTCCGTAATCCCAACCAAATCATATTTGTTTACCTCTATTTGCGCAGCCAATTCATCCACCTTATTACGAATGCTCCTCGCATTAAGACACAAAGCCTTCAGGCTTATTTTTTTAACGCTCTTAGACCTATTAGAATTATTATTTACTGTGGCCATGTTTGATTTAAACCGTTGATTTCTCTGACTGCCACTTTTGTTTTTCTCCTTCCTTTCTTTTGCTTTTATCCTTGTTTCCCTTTCCTCTGTCCCCCTGCTCAGGTTCCCAACCCCCTGCCATTTTAGTTTAAACCCTCCCCCAGAGCACTAGCAAACATTCCCCCTAGGACATCGGTTCCAGCCCTGCCCAGGTGCAAACCGTCCGGTTTGAACTGGTCCCACCTCCCAGAACCGGTTCCAATGTCCCAGGAACTTGAATCCCTCCCCGTTGCACCATTCCTCTAGCCACGTATTCATCTGAAATATCCTTCTATTTCTACTCTGACTAGCACGTGGCACTGGTAGCAATCTTGAGATTATTACCTTTGAGGTCCTATTTTTTAATTTACCTCCTAACTCCTTATATTCAGCTTTTAGGACCTCATACTGGTTTTTACCTATATCGTTGGTACCTATATGCACCACGACAACTGGCTGTTCACCCTCCCCTTCCAAAATGTTCTGCAGCCACTCTGAGACATCCTTGACCCTTGCACCAGGGAGGCAACACACCATCCTGGAGTCTCATTTGCGGCTGCAAAAACGCCTATCTATTCCCCTTACAATAGAATCCCCTATTACTATATCTCTACCCCTCTTTTTCCTCCCGTCCTGTGCAGCAGAGCCACCCCTGGTGCCAGGAATTGGCTGCTGCTGCCTTCCTCTGATAAGCCATCCCCCCCAACAGTGCTCAAAGTGGTGTATCTGTTTGAGAGGGGGATGTCCACAGGGGACCCCTGTACTACCTGCCTGCGCCTAGTACTCTGCCTGTTGGTTACCCCTTCCCTTTCTGCCTGTCCAACCTCTACCTGCGGTGTATCCAACTCCCTAAAGGTGCTATTCACGACATCCTCAGCATCGCGAACGCTCCAGTATGCATCCTTACTAGGTCTGGCCTACATGTGACTCCAGACCCACAGCAATGTGGTTGACTCTTAACTGCCCTCTGAAATGTAACAAACCGCTACGAGAAACAATAATAAGAATAAAACCGGACGGACCGCTTGGTATCGACCTAGGCACTGGCTTCAGATACGACAATAGCACACCCAGCCCAGTCGACCCTGCAAAGTCCTCCTCACTAACATCTTGTGCCAAAATTGGGAGAACTGTCCCATAGACTAGTCAAGCAACAGCCTGACATAGTCATACTCACAGAATCGTACCTTTCGGCCAATGTCCCAGACTCCTCCATCACCATCCCTGGGTATGTCCCGTCCCACCAGCAGGACAGACCCACCAGAGGTGGCGGCACAGTGGTATACAGTCGGGAAGGAGTGGCCTTGTGAGTCCTCAACATTGACTCCGGACCCCATGAAGTCTCATGGCTTCAAGTCAAGCATGGGCAAGGAAACCTCCTGCTGATTACACCTACTGCCTTCCCTCAGCTGATGAATCAGTAGTCCTCCATGTTGAACACCACTTGAGGGCAGCAAGAGCACAGAATGTACTCTGGGTAAGGGACTTCAATGTCCATCACCAAGAGTGGCTCGGTAGCACCACTACTGACCGAGCTGACTGAGTCCTGAAGGATATAATTGCCAGACTGGGCCTGCGGCAGGTGTTGAGCGAACCAACACGAGGGAAAAACCTACTTGAGTTCGTCCTCACCAATCTACCTGTCGCAGATGCATCTGTCCATGACATTCTTGGTAGCAGTGACCACCGCACAGTCATTGTGGAGACGAAGTCCCGTCTTCACACTGAGGACACCCTCCATCGTGTTGTGTGGCGCTACCACTGTGCTAAATGGGATAGATTCACATCAGATCTTGCAGCTCAAAACTGGGCATCCATGAGTCGCTGTGGGGCAGCAGAATTGTATTCCACCACAATCTGTAACCTCATGGCCCGGCATATTACTCACTCTACCATTACCACCAAGCCAGGGGACCAACCCTGGTTCAGTGAGGTGTGCAGAAGAGCATGCCAGGAGAAGCACCAGGTGTACCTAAAAATGAGGTGCCAACCTGGGGAGCTGCAACACAGGAGTACATGCATGCTAAACAGTGGAAGCAGCATGCTATACACGGAGCTAAGTGATCCCACAATCAACGGATCAGATCAAAGCTCTGCAGTCCTGCCACATCCACCCTAGAAGGGTTCGACCCGAAACGTCAACTCAAATTTCTCTCCACGGATGTTGCCTGACCTGCTGAGTTTTTCCAGCATTTTCTGTTGTTATTTCGGATTTCCAACATCTGCAGTATTTTGCTATCGTGCTTGTGAATGGTGGTGGACCATAAACAACTAACGGGAGGAGGAGGCTCCATGAATATCCCCATCCTCGATGATGGCATAAGGCCTACTTTTAGCAACGTAAGAGTTTTAAAAAACATAAAAATAATTTTATTTCTGTCATTTAAACATTAAAACACATGTGCAATAAGGTACAGTTATTTTTAGCCCCTCTAAAACATTTAAATTTATTTTTCAAAAAATTAAATTTTTGTTTTACATGTTTAATTATATTGTATATAAATTAATTTCAAATATGTAATTTTTAAAATTTATTTGTTATGTTTGATGTATTTTTTATGCGATTCCCCATTCATGCTTATGGACGTTCTGTACAAATGGAATCCCCATAAGCATGAATGGGGATTCCGTTCTTTGATTGGTTGGGCCAGCCCATGTGATCCAAGTGCGCTTGCGAACCACCTGCGCTCCGGGATACGTGGGCCTCTACACAGGCCTACGTGTGGAGGCCCAGGAACGCAAGTCTCCGTGGATCCCGAGGCAGAAGGTAAGTTTGTAGATTTTTTGCTGGTCGGAGGCATTCGTACGCGGGAAGCCTCCGACCGCAAATTCAGCCCCAATGTTGACTTTGGTGTGGGACCACTTTGCCAGAGATTGAATTAGATGAGGAAAGACGGGAGGAGGCTCGTGTGGAGCATAAACGCCGGCATGGACTGGTTGGGTCAAATGGCCTGTTTCTGTGCCGTATAGCCTATGTATGTAATCCTATGAATAAAATTAGGAGCAAAGGTTTGGCTCTTGCTACATGTCATCCAGCAGTCTGACTCATTGAATTTGGTGACTCACAAGTTTGGCACCTTGTTTGCTCAGCTCACTCAGCAAGGCATTCTCCCGGAATGTCTAGCCTTGCTCATGTTATTTACCCAGAACTACAATGTACCAATTAAACAGTTCTGGGTTCTTAAACAAATAATTAGTTCTGAATATTTTTCTTCTATAACTCAAAGAATTATTTTGTACATAACGCTGTAGAATAGAATTTCTAGGACAAGATTTTGTTGTTGGAAGAGAACAAACTTAATTTTTAACTTCTTTTTAATCACTCTTACTTTATGTGTCTATCAAAAGAGGTGTGCATATGTTGTACTAAGTGATTCATTTTTTTAGCCTCTGCAAGGAGTGGCTACCCTGTCTGTGGTGTATGTAACCTGTTCCACCTTAAGAGAACTACCTTAAGAGATGTACTACTTTCTCTTGGCTGCTGTATACTGTAATACCAGTGGTGACCACACCGGTATATAAGTGTTGTGTAGGGATTTGCTGGGCAGTTCAGCCCTGACCTCCGAATAGTAAAGACCTGTTAAAGTTATTCTTGTGGTCTGTGTCCAGTGATTTATAATAAGCATAACTGGGACACACAGACTTAACAGTGGCGACGAGTCCGATCTTACCCTGCAGCAGTTTTACATCCAAGGCAGCTTCGTCCTCAGAACGGGCGTCGAGAAGAGGCATCCGCCCTCATCATCCTGCTGAGCACCATCGCACGGGAGGCATCGAGAACCCGGGTTAAAAAGAAAAATTCTGACCACGAAGCCCTCCATCAGCGACAGGCAGTGATCATCCCTTCTACCATGGTGGTGGGTAAGCCGATCAGCGACACGAGCAGAAAGTCGGCCGCGTTGACTGTGGAGTGGGGGAGGGAAAACGGAGGAAAAAGGGCGGAGAACTCGACCACGGCCGGTGAAAAGGGCCGGGCTGCAATCGAGGCCGAGAGGCGCAGCGACTGGGGCAGCTTAAGGCACGAGAGCCGCGGAGAACTCAAACGCAGCCGGTGTAAAGGACCGGGCTGCATGCGGGGCTGAGAGGCGCAACAGCAGGGGAAGCGTGAATGCCCACGGGAACCGCGGGGGAGTAAAAGCAGCGTCGGGGAATTGAGAACCGCTGGGGAGGCGAGAACGGCAGCAGCACGGCAATCGCCATTGCAGCCAGCGGGGGAAGAAGGCAAACGCGGGAATCCGCCATTGTAGTCGGCGGGGGAAGAAGACGAGCGCGGGAAAGACCGCCAAGCGCGGGAAGCCGCCATTTTAGTAGGCGGGGGAAGAAGACAAGCGTGGGAAGCCGCCATTTTGAGAAAAAGAAAAATTTAAAAACTTGCAAGGATGCCTAAACATGGGAACATTAATACCTTTGATAGCGATATCGAAGATTGGACCACATATGTAGAACGCATGGAAGTTTATTGTAAAGCAAATAAGGTACCAGATGATGAGAAAGCACTAACCTTATTAAGCTCAATGGGTGCGAAGACATACGGGCTATTGAAGCACCTTCTGTCACCAGATAAACTGGCGGATCAGACTTTCACGAATATTGTTACTGTCCTGAAAAATCATTTAAACCCCACGCCGCTGATGATAGCGGAACGATTTAAATTTTACAGAAGAACGCAGCTGAAAGACAAAAGCAACGCTGAATTTTTAATTGAACTGCGTAAGCTATCAAAGTACTGTCAGTTTGGAACAGGACTAGCAGATGCGCTGAGAGATAAATTTGTGTGTGGATTGTTAAAAGAAGGAACACAAAAGCGACTGCTTGAGGAGAATGATCTTACGCTTGATAAAGCTGTCACTATTGTAGCATCGCACGAAGCCGTAGCGAGAGGCACTGCGGAAATGCAGCTACGGTCACCGGAACTCAGCACCAATAAAGTGGTCTTGGGTACAGTAAAATGTTATCATTGTGGAAAGACAACGCATGATCAGAACCAGTGCTGGTTCAAAAATCAGGAATGCAGAAAATGTGGCAGGCTTGGTCACATAGCTAAAGTATGCCGGTCAGGAAAGAAGACCAGCAACAAAAGGTCACCGCAGGAAAAGTACAGAAAGGTACACAAGGTGACAGAGAACAGTTCGAACGAACAAAAGTCAAATTCAGACTCCAGCAGTAATGAACTGGGTAGTCTAAGAGTACACAATGTTGGTAATGAAGCAGACCTCCAAACAATCTGGGTTACACTTCAGATAGCAGGAGTCCAAGTGAAGATGGAATTGGACACTGGATCGGCATTGACGGTCATGAATAAGCAAGATTACAAAAGGTTATTCCCACATATTCCCCTACGGGATACGGAGATTGTATTGAAAACATACACGGGGCAAAGAGTATACCCCATCGGGAAGATAGAGGTAAATGTGGTCCACAAGGGCAAAGAAAGCCGAGGAATGGACTTATATGTGCTACCTGAGGGAGGTCCACCACTACTGGGACGGGAGTGGATTAGGAAAATAAATATGGACTGGCATTCCTTAAAAGCACTAACGGTAGATTCCGGTAAAAAAGATGTCAAACCTAAACGATTGTCCAGAATATTGGACGATGCTAAAGAGGTGTTCCAACAGGGACTGGGAACACTGAGAGGGATTACGGCAAACATCAAGGTTGAAGAACATGCAAACCCGAAATTTTTCAAAGCCAGACCGGTACCTTATGCGATATGACCTGCTGTGGAAGCTGAGCTGGAAGGGCTAGAACGTTCAGGAGTACTGTCTAAGGTAGACTGGAGTGAGTGGGCCACGCCCATTGTCCCCATCATGAAGCGTTCATCGAGCAACAAGCCGGGGGAACCGGGGAAGGTTCGCATCTGTGGAGATTTCAAGATCACTGTTAATCCGGTGCTTCATACGGTGCAGTATCCGCTTCCGCGGATTGAGGATATCTTCGCTTCGTTGTCTGGCGGGAAACACTTCACCAAGATAGACCTGCCGCAGGCGTACTTACAGATGGAAGTTGAGGAAGAGTCACGCCAGTATCTCACGATCAACACGCATAGAGGCTTGTACCGGTATAATAGACTGGTTTTTGGAGTGGCATCGGCTCCAGCAATTTGGCAGAGGGCCATGGAGCAGGTATTACAGGGAATTCCAGGCTCACAATGTTACCTGGACGATATTCTGATTACAGGAGATGATGACAAGGAACACCTTGCAAATTTGGAACTGGTGCTCGCCAGATTGAAAGAATATGGACTTCGAGTTAATCGCCAGAAATGTGAGTTCTTTCAGAAGCGGATCTCGTACTGTGGTCATGTCATTGACCAGGAGGGGCTTCATAAGTCTCCTGACAAGATCAAAGCTGTTGTGAAGGCTCCCGCTCCGGATAATGTATCCCAGTTGAGGTCGTTCCTAGGGTTGATTAACTATTACCATAAGTTTCTGCCAAATTTATCCACGGTGCTGCACCCGCTGAACGCTCTTTTGCAGAAGGGAGTACCATGGAAGTGGAGCGAGGACTGTAAGAGGGCCTTTCGCAAAAGCAAGGCATTGATCACCTCAGAGGAAGTGTTGGCTCACTTCAACCCAACGCTGCCTATTCGTTTGGCTTGTGATGCTTCTCCATATGGTATTGGGGCAGTACTCTCACACAAGTTGCCAAATGGCCTGGAGAGGCCAGTTGCGTTCGCATCCAGATCACTGACCTCCGCTGAGCGCAACTATGCTCAGATACATAGGGAGGCTCTCAGCCTTGTGTGGGGAGTAAAGAAGTTTAATCATTACCTGCAGGGCCAAAAGTTTACGCTTCTGACAGACCACCAGCCGTTGGTATCCATTCTTAACCCTAAGAAGGGTGTTTCAGTGATGACAGCACAGAGACTCCAGAGATGGTCCCTTTTCCTAGGGGCACATCAATATCAGATCGAATTCAAAAGGTACAAAGCAGCATGGTAATGCTGATGGGCTGTCGCGCCTGCCACTACCTACAGAGGAGGAGGCACCGACGGTTGACCCTGTTGAGTTATTTCACTTGACCATCATCGAATGTTTACCAGTCACCAATGCAAGTATTGAAAGAGAAACCAGGAACGACCCGACACTGTCCCGGGTCTACGAAGTGACAGTGAAGGGATGGCCAGCACATGGTGATCCACTGTTACCGGCATTCTCAGCAAGACGAGAACAGCTGTCCGTCTGTCAAGGAACATTGATGTATGGAACAAGGGTGATTGTTCCTCCTAAGTTAAGAGAGAGAGTTCTAAAGGAACTGCATGAAGGTCATCTGGGGGGAGTCAAGATGAAAAGCCTTGCTAGGGCTTATGTGTGGTGGCCGGGTATCGACCAAGAGATAGAGGATCTGACGAAAAGCTGCTCAGGGTGCCAAAAAGTGCAAAATGCACCTCCGATTGCACCGCTGCATCCATGGGAATGGCCTTCAACCCCATGGCAACGTGTACATATTGACTTTGCTGGTCCATTCATGGACTCCATGTTTTTAATTGTGGTGGATGCACATTCTAAATGGCCAGAAGTGATTAAGATGACTACCGCTACCTCGGAAAAGACGATCGCGGTGCTAAGAACGATATTTGCAAGAAATGGATTGCCAGAACAAATATGTTCAGACAACGGACCGCAGTTCGTGTCAGAAGAATTCCAGAAATTCATGAAGAAGAATGGGGTGAAACATTATACCTCTGCCCCATATCATCCGGCTACAAACGGGTTGGCCGAGAGATTTGTACAAACGTTCAAAAAAGCAATAAAGGCCATGAGCGAAGATCAGATTCCACTACAACACAAGGTGGACAAATTCCTACTGGCATATCGAAACGCCACTCATGCAGTGACAAACCAAAGTCCTGCCATGATGTTCTATAACAGGAGGTTGCGGTCCAGGTTGGACTTGTTAAAACCAAATGTGCGGAGGGAAGTTGAAAACAAACAGTTCCAGCATATAAATAACAAGACCACTCGGAGTTTCGAAATAGGACAACCAGTGTTAGCCCGGGACTATAAAAACGAGAAATGGCAATCTGGAACAATTCAGGCCAGACAAGGACCCCTGATGTACACGGTAGATATTGGTGAAAATGTAATACGGCGTCATGCTGACCAACTGGTAGAATCGAGAACAAGGGTCGAACCCATGGTTACGACAGAGACAACCGTGGAAGAAGTTAGTGAACCTGAAGCATCTACCTCAGAAGTGAATGTACCTGATGATGATGTCCAATCCATAAGAGACCAACTAGATGAGTCACCCCAGCAACGAGAATCAGAGACCCCTGAAAGGCGTTATCCAACTCGAATCAGGAGGCCTCCTCAGAGACTGAATCTTTGAACTGTTTTGCATGAAGTTGTATATATATATGTTATTATGTTATGTTAAATGGGGATATAACTGTTAAGCTAAAAAGGGAGGATTGTGGTGTATGTAACCTGTTCCACCTTAAGAGAACTACCTTAAGAGATGTAGGCCTAGAAATTCGCTATCGCCGCGCCAGGTCTTTAGCGCCCGAAATTTAGCGCTCGCCCGGATTCCCGTAGCGCCCGCCTGAAATTCAGTTGCGGCGCCCCAAGACGGAGGCGGGCGCTATTGCAGGGTTTGGCCGCCTCGCTTGGGGCGATGAAAGTCAATTTCAGGCGTCCAGCTGCCGCTGCGGCACCCGATGCGGTGCGGCAGGCTGGGGTACTGCAGGCCTCCTCCTTCTCTTAAGGAGGAGCTGCCTGCAGCCGTGAGATCGCCGCTGGATTCCCCCGGCAAATGAGCCCGGCACCACGGAGAAGTGCCGGGCTCGCGGGAGTCAGACACCAATGCCGCGGGGGGGTGGTGCAGGAGTCCGGGGAGGGAGGTACGGCCAGGCGGCTGCCGGGAAAGCGGCCGGCCGCCCCTCCACCTTTATGCGCCGGCCTCTCGGAGCTGCAAGGCCCCGTTTTTCAAACGCTGTTTGCGGCCGCTACGGGCGAGGCGGCCGCAACTGAATTTGGCCGTCGGCACGGAATCGCGTTGGAACCGGGGCGCTGCGCACACCGATGACGTCATCGGTGCCGGCGCAGCGCTACCGACTAACGCCGATTTTAGGGACCAACTGAATTTCGGGCACTAAAAAACTTCCGGCGCAAACCACTCTTTAGCCAATAAGTGGGCGCAAACGCGACTGAATTTCTTGGCCGGACTACTTTCTCTTGGCTGCTGTATACTGTAATACTGGTGGTGACCACACCGGTATATAAGTGTTGTGTAGGGATTTGCTGGGCAGTTCAGCCCTGACCTCCGAATAGTAAAGACCTGTTAAAGTTATTCTTGTGGTCTGTGTCCAGTGATTTATAATAAGCATAACTGGGACACACAGACTTAACACTGTCATTACATAACCCATATATTTTGCTGTTGAGCTAATTAGCTATACGTTTGTGTAAGATGGTACAATGTGGAAGTACCAACTGTAATGGCTTATCTTGCACTACTACTGCACCACTTCAATGGATTATAATGGCTCGGATTTTGCAGTCAGCGTCGAAGGAACGACGCTCCCCACTGACCTTGAGAAAACCTGCCCACAAAGATTTATCGGGCTCTAGAGCATAGACTTTCTCTTTTCCAATGTCTGTTTCAGTTTGGTACCTTCTACGGGGAATCTGTGGCGTCCAGCAATAGGACAGGCAACAGGCAGGCTGATCAGCCAATCAGATTAAAGAATTCTCATGGAGAGCAAAGCAAGAAGTAAAAAGCAGGGAATATAAATCACATTTAGATCATTGTACAGAAAGCAAAATAAAGATTAAGACATACACATTGGGTTAAGGGAGAAACATAAATATCAGAACAGAAACATTTTTTAAACAAAAATAATTTTTATTTTATTAAAATCTGTCATTTTTAAATGTTCTTCTGAGAGAATGAGACTCCACACTCAGGGCCAGAGAGGTTGTTCAGCAGTAATTATTACTTAGTAAGACTTTAAAAACTCAGTTACTCCTGATTGAACAAGGCTTAACATTTTTACAGATTTTTACAGTGAGAATAGAGTGTAAATAGTTGAAGTTCACAACAAATCAGTGATTTCTAAATGATTCTGCAACAACACACCCTGTGGAGGAGCAGAATATCACTGACAGCAACTTCTGGATTTTCGCGTTTAACTGTGCATGTGCGGACACCAGAAGTTGCTATCAGTTTTACACTGTAGTATCGGCGAGCGCTGACAGCCTCACCATTATTACTACCACAAATTCCAGGCCATTGTTTTTACTTGCGTCTATGGCTCAAGTACATAGTTTTACAGGAGGGATTTCAGTTCCATATTTAACTAGTGATATTTGGCAAACTATTATTCTTGTTTGGTCCCATTATATTTCTGCAATTTCTTGGGCCTGACAGAATGTTACACACCATGAGCGTGAAGAAGTATATGTTGTGGTAGAGATCCTTCTGTACCTTTTAACCCAACCACTGATCCACATATAAACCAACTTCACTTTTACAATAAGTATTACATTTTAATAATTTAAAGATTGTTTAAAAATATGCCACAATCAAAATGTTTGGGCTTTCAAATAATTGCCCGCAAAAAATTGCAGGGCAGCACATCTGTGTAAGTACTGAGGTACCTCTGCCCTGGACCACTGTCACCACCCTGCCAAAGTTTGTGTGACAGGTGGGTTATTTGGGTAATTCAAGTGTCTTTAGTGGGCTAAAGGCACATCTGAAGAGAATAGAAAACCCAACCAAAGGGTTTTGGGCAAGGGCAGGGAAGGTTCTGAGTGCTCCCTTGGAAACATCTTGTAGTTACCCTCTTTTAAAGGTGCTGCCATTATATCATTATTACATCGAGTTACATCAAGTGTACAACACAGAAACAGGCTATTCCACCCAACTGGTCTATGCCGGCGTTTATGCGCCACACGAGTCTCCTCCCACTCTACTTCATCTAACCCTATCAGCATATCCTTCTATTGCTTTCCCCCTCGTGTGCTTATCTAGCTTCCCCTTAAATACATTGCTATTTGCCTCAACTACTCCATGTGGTAGCAAGCTCCACATTCGAATTACTCTCTGGGGAAAGAAGTTTCTCCTGAATTCCCTATTGGATTTATGAGTGACTAACTTGTATTTGTGACCTCTAATTTTGGACTCTCCCACAAGTGGAAACATTATCTTTATGCCCACCCTTTCATTACCTTAAAGACCTCTATCAGGACATTCCTCAGCCTTCTCTTTTATAGATTCCCGAGTCCAAATCATTAATGTAAATGGTGAACAACAGTGGTCCCAGCATCGATCACTGTGGAACACCACTTCCCACCTTTTGCCAATCTGAGTAACTACCCTCTGCTTTCTGTTTTGTAGCCAGCTTGCTATCCATTCTGCCACCTGTTCTCTGTCTCCACATGCTTTGATCTTAGTCATGAGTCTACTATGTGGTATCTTATCAAAGGCCTTTTGAAAATAATCTTTGGGGGGTGAGCCCAACATCCACATTTGGTCGACCAGTACGCCTGGCCTGATCAGGCATACAAGCCTCGACCATATGTCAAGTCCCAAAGAAGGCACAGGGTGTGAGAACGTCAACATTCAGTAACATCCCACAGTACTTCATTCATACAAAGGGGGAGACTTTCATATTGGGCGCAAATGGGTGTGATGACGGTGGTGTGCCAGTGGCACTTGCCCAACTTGCCAAGCCGCAGGCGTCAAACTGGCGCCTTTTTGCAGCTCAATGGGCTGCGTGGAGGAAAATCGGCCAGCTACCTCACATGGGTGGCCGGCTGGTAAGGCCTGTTGGAAGGGGGGAGCAGATGCTGGGGTGGGAGCAGCGGTCTGGAACACTCCCTCAATACTACAGTGGAGTTTCAGCCTAGATTATGTGCTGAAGTCTGGAGAAGAGAGATAAGGTCTGACTCAGAGATAAGGTTGCTACCAAACAGAACCAACTGGCAGTCTGCTCTCCTTCAGTGAAGACATATGTGGCCAGCATTCCTGAGGGGTACAGTACTGTAATGGTTATAATACTAGCCTAGCATGCCAGAAGTCATCAGTTCAAATCGCACCATGGTAAATTCTGAAAATAAATTCAATAAATCTGGTAATCTGTAGAGTGGCATCAGAAAAATGACTATGAAAGCTGCCAGATTTGATGTCCATAGTGTAAAGGAGATGATTAGGGCTAGGTAACTGGAATTGATTAAAGCAGCAGAGGGCATCTCAAGAGCCGTGCATGTAGATGAGAAGGGACTAGACAAAGGGAGAAAATATGGACTCCAGGTAAGAGGAAATAAGTTCCATGAGGCAGGAGCAGCTAAAATGTTCGGTCTGCCAGGTTGGTCCTGTTTGTGGGCCTTGGGGAGGAGGTAGGTGCAGGCTGTGTGGAGTTGGGGGACTATGAGGTTGGAAGCCGTGGAGGGGAGATCGCCAGAAGAGATGAGGTCAGTGACTATCTGGGAGATGATGGCTTGATGTTCAGTAGTCGGGTCATGGTCCAGGAGAGGTAGGAGAAGTTGTTAAAGAGTTGGTGATTAATGCCATCAAGGTAGAGGTCCTTCCACTATACAACAACAGCGTCTACCTTGTCAGCAGGTTTCACAATGATGTCAGGGTTGGACCCGAGAGAATGGAGTGCTGAAAGTTCAGAGGGACAGATTTGAGAGAGTGAGGGGAGTGGAGAAAATGACATAGAATTATAGAAACTTACAGCACAGAAGGAGGCCATTCAGCCCATCATGTCTGTGCCGGCTCTTTGAAAGAACAGTCGTGCTTAGTCCCACATCCCCTCCCGCTTTGTGTCTGTAACCCTGTAAGTTCCTCATCCTCAAGTACCTGTCCAGCTCCCTTTTAAAATTATTTATGGAATCAGCTTCCACCACCTTTTCAGGTAGGGTGTTCTAGATCCCGACAACTCTGAGTGAAAAAATTTCTCCTCATCTCCTCTCTGGATATTTTGCCAATGATTTTAAATCTTTGGTTATTTACCCACTCGCCAGAGGGATTCTACTCTATCAAAACCTCTCATCATCTTGAAAACAGTCCTAACTTTTCCAACCTCTCCTCATAACTCATCCCCGGTAACATCCTGGTAAACCTCCTCTGTACCCTTTCTAAGGCCTTTACATCTTTCCTGAAGTGTGGTGCCCAGAATTGTCCACAATACTCAAGCTGAGGCCTAACCAGGCTGATGTCATGTCGGCAGTTGGTATGGAGCTGAAAGCGATGAAAAAAGTACTCAGCATCGTGTCGAGCTTGAAACTCATTGAAGTAAGGGGATGAAGCTTTTGCGGGTGGTTCAGGGTCAAAGAATGAAAGGTCAGAGGGGATAGTGAAAATATGACAAGGGGTGAGATTGGAAGGAGGGATATGATCAAAGGGTACTGAAAGGGAAGCTGGATTAGGAGAGCACTATACTGTCCCTGTGCAAGACCCCGATTAGGCCCATCTAGAATACAATTTTGGTCCCCTCACATGTTGGCGGATATAGAGACCCTAAAAAAGGTTCAAACTAAGGCCATTAGATTAATACCTAGTCTAAAAACTCTTAGGGGGAGAAATTCGGTACCTTAGTGCGTTCCGTTAGGGGCGCTACCGGCTTTGTGACCGGGCGCGGCAATATTACCGACGCCCACGAAATTGATGTGGAGGTTTGCTGCGGTGGTAACCACTAGTGCCACGAACTCCTGTGCCCGGAGATCGTGACATCATCCGGGTGCACAGCGCCCCAGCTCAGAAATTCACTCTCGCCTCCTGGCTGAGCTCCTGCCGTTAGCAACGACAGGTAGAGGAGGCGGTATACAGTCAGATAAGCGCTGGAGGAGCGCTATATAAAGGCGTCAACATCCGTTTTTTTTTTAGTCGGCAAAGAATGCTGCCTTGTCAGTTTGAAATAGGCAAACAGGCGTTTTGAGTGAGTTCAGCGGTTTTCACTTGAAGGAGTCTTCCGCCTCAGAAAAATTATTCAGATTCAGTTAGGTGAGATTTTAAAGTGCAACATTTCCATACTTTAATGGACGCTGTACTGGCAGTGGACCTCACCCTCCATCGTCAACGTCAGAGGCGGCAGAGGCAGAGAGAAAGATTGCCAAATGTGGCCAGAGGGAGGAGGGCCAACAGGGCTCTCAACAGGAGGCCTTGCCCTCCCAGGGTATTCCGGCAGCAGTTCTCCTACATCAATTTCACTGAGGAACAGTGTCTTAGTAGGCTAAGCTTCACCAAGGACGTGGTCACAGAGCTCTGCCACCTCCTGCAGCCAGACCTCGAGCCTCACATCAGGAGCACCACATCTCTCTCAGTGGCAGTCAAGGTCACCATCGCCCTCAATTTCTACACCAGTGGATCCTTCCAGTGTGCAACAGGAGACATATCTAACATATCACAGTTTGCCGTCCATTGCTTCATCCGCGAGGTCACAGATGGTCTGTACGGAAGGGGAAGGGACTACATTTCCTTCCCCATGACCAGAGAGAAGCAGCGCGAGCGTGCATGTAACTTTGCCAGGATGTAGGACGCCATTGATTGCACCCACATCGCTTTGCGGGCACCACATAACAATCCTGAGGTATTCCATAACCCCAAAGGCTACCATTCACTTAATGTGCAGTTGGTGTGCGACCACACACAGTGAATCCTCACCGTCAATGCCCGCTATCCTGGCAGCAGCCACGATGCCTTCGTCCTGTGCCAGCTCTGTTCCAGCCAACACATCAAGCTTGTGACTGGATGATGAGAGACGAGGGCTATCTGCTCTCCACCTGGCTCATGACTCCCCTCCGCAAGCCCAACACTCATGCCCAGCACTCATACAATTAGAGCTATGCTGCCACCAGGAACATCATCGAGCAGACCAGCAGAGTGCTCAAGCAACAGTTCCGCTGCCTTGACCGTTCGGGAGGAGCCCTCCAGTGCTCGGTTGAGCGGGTATCCCTTTTCGTCGTCATCTGCTGCATGCTGCGCAACTTGGCCATCATGAGGGCCCAGCCATTGCCACCAGGCATAGCCACACCACCTCAGGAGGAGGAAGAGGGAGATGAGGAGGATGAGATCGAGGAGGAGGACGAGGAAGAGGAGGATGAACAGGAGCACGAACAGCAGCGACGGAGGGACCAGGCACTCCATCGGCCTTGCGTAAGGGCGGTCAGACTTCGGTTCCAATGATTTCGAGGCCACTTCCCGTTTGCTCAGCCCATCCCCATCAATCCATCAATTTTTCATTCCATGCCACACCCCAAAGCTAAAATGAGACACATCACCATTTCTGCAACTTTGCAATAATAAATTTATCCAAAATCAGTAACCACATATATACAACAACAAAATGAACTAATCACACTTGTGCGAACCCTTACTTCCTCTCTTTACAGTTGCCTTTTCTTAATCTGCTGCTCCTACATAGTGTCTTCCCAGTGGCTGCAGCAGGGATGGTGGAAGGCTGCCAAGTGTCGGTGCCAGAGACTACAGATGGCCTTGCAGGACACCCTCGACCAGCTCTGAGCCTGGAAGGCCCGGCTGTTCACTGCAACACCTCAGGATGGGAGGCGACAGTCTGGCCTGGCTGGATGACAGGCAGTGACAAGTACAATGGCAAAGTGGCAGGATCAGGAACGCTGTCATCCTGAGAGAGGACAGCAGGTTCCTGCTCCGTTGACCCACTGCCTCACCCCCGGGGCAGCACCTCAGCATCCCTACCAATCTGCTGGAGCACAAATTGGTGGCCTGCTGCAATCTCCACGCTCCTTACCATTGCCGAGAGGCTCTCGGGCACCTTTGGCATTGCACCTATCATCTCGGAGTGCATGGTCATTACCCTTCTTGTGAATGCCTCCCCATCGAGGTCCTCATCTGAGTCCTGTGCAGCAGAGCTCGTGCGCGAACTCGCCCTCCGGGGAGCTGGTTCCCGAGCTACCCTTTCCCCCTGGCTTTGCTGCAGCCCGCTCATCCCCGGTGCATCGCCCAGTGCAGACCCCTCTACTAAACTTGCCTCTAAAGATCGCGTAGTGCCAGTATCTGAGGTGGTGCCTGTGGGTGAGAGATGCAGTGACACGGTGCTTTGCTCCTCCTCCTCTTCTCCTTCCTCACTCTCAGTGGGAGGCTGAGGGACATGCTGGTTATCTGGTTGCTGATGCTCTGAAATCATAAAGGCACAAGACTCGCGTTAAGGTAAGGGCAGGGGAGCAGGAATGGAGCAAGGAATGCAGACAGTATCAGGAGCTGGAAAGTGGGAAAGGCTTGTGGTGTGAGGGGGAAGTGGGGTGAGAGAAGGAGAGGGGATGAACATATCGTTGCTGCCTCCAAAGAGGTCAACGTTGCCGAGTGCCACAGAGAACGCCATCTGCTGCCCAATGAATCGCAGCACTCGCTCCTCAAGGTCTGAGAGCTGCTGGAGCTGCGCATCACCCCTGCCTGTTCTTTGCTGCTCTCTCCTATTGTGAGCCATCTTGGCCTGCAAGAGAAACGAATGTGTGTGAGTCAGAGATCAGCTATGTGTTTGGGAGATATGCCTGCCGTAGTTGAATAGATGTGATTGTAGGTAAAGCGTGAGATGTGGGTGTGGGTTTGAGTAGGTGCAGATGCTTGGTCGGTGAGTGGTGGGGTGTGGTGGTTTGTGCAGTGTGTACAGACTGAGGTTCAGATGCTGGTATGTAGGAGCTGTCGAAGCATGTACTCACCTTGGCCACAAGAGTGAGGTCGTTGAATTTCTTCCGGCACTGCGTCAGGCTGCGTTCCACCACACTACTGGCCGAGACCTCCTGGGATACTTCTCTCCACACTGCCCTGAAGACCTGGGGCAATGGCTTCCTTCCAGTGATCGGGAACAGCACTGCCCTCCTGCGCTCCACTCCCGCAACCAATGCCTCCAATGCCTCGTCCGTGAAACGATGAGCTCTCTCCCTGGGAGTGGGATCAGCCGTCACGATCAGGGGATTGAGTTGGTTGCAAGTTGCCTTCACAGCCAGCAATGCTGATAATGAGGACCTGCAGAACGATGCAACCTCCCCTTTAAGAGCTGGAAGGAGCCAGTGTGAAGGATCTTTCCCGATTGCATTGCACCTGAAATTCATTATTGATCTGCTGGTAGCACCCCTGTAGCGCCCTACTGAGGTCATTAGCACTTGGTTTAGCGGTCCAGCTCTTTCCTGGCGTGCTATCAGCCAATTTAGGAGAAGCTCAGACTCCTTAGTGCCTGGCACTACTTCTTCATAATTTCAAAAATTAGCACCCCAAACGGGGGCGATATTGAATTACTCCCCCGTAGTTATCACAATAGGTTCTTTACTCTTGAACAATGTGCACTTCTGGGAGAATGAATCATTTAAAATGATGAAGGCACTAAACTGCGTACATGTGGACAAATGATTTGAATGAGATAAGTTATGGAGAACGAGGGGACACGCGTGCAAGCTGCGTAAGCATAGGACACGGTTTTTAGTGCTGGAGGAATCATTGACCTTTGGAATAGATTGTTGGCTCGTGCAATGGGTGCAGACTTTGCTGCACACATTCAAAAGGGAGCTGGACAAGTTCCGAGAGGAGGCTGACTTCACTGCACACAAATGATAGGTGGGGTGTTGCGTAATGCACTTTGTTATCATTGTTATCTCCTGAAACTCATTTCTGATTGCTTTTGGAGGTCAGAAAGGAATTTCCTAGCTTTCATTTTTCCCCAAATTGGCCTTTTTTTTTTTGCCTGTCCCAGGAGATTACGTGGTTGCTGGTGGGTGGTGGTTCCAGGGGTCGTGCTGCTTAGTTGCAACACAGCTGAATGGGAGAGAGACTTGATGGAGCTGCTAGTTTTGTTCTGTCCGTGAAATTTGTACGTTTGTATATAGGCAGTCCTCCCTTCAATGCCCACATATGCCAGTCAGTCTTGATTTCCCCCCTTCAATACCCATATATGATAGGTAGTTCTGATGTTCCCCAAATACCCAGCTACACCAGACAATCCTGATCCATCTAATACCCAAAAATGACAGACAATCCTGATCCTCCCAATACTCCGGCTCCAGGTAGTCCTGATCCCTCCCATACCGACTGATGGCAGGCAGTGCTAATTTCTAATACCCACAAATGCTGTGCAACCCTTCATACCCACATATGCCAGGCAATACATTTCTTCTTCAGCATCAGCACATTGTTATTTTCTTGTAGTGAATCCTTTTCTCCTTCAATCTATCTATCCTTCTATGGGGAAATACTGTACTACTTTTAAAGATGATGGAAACACTTATCTTGTGTATAAAATTGCAATAGGAGTAACCTTTGATCCTCAATCAATATGCAATGAAATGTCTGTGTAAGTTAATGGAAAACGCACTAAAAGACCTGGTGGTACTGGGTGGTACAGGGTGTTAGAGCAGAGTCCTCTCCCCTTTGGGATCTTGGCTAGAATCCAGATCAGACAAGGGTTGAAAGTCTTTTCTCTCTTTTAATTATTGCAGTGTTGAGGTGAAATGAACTTGATCCACTTCAATCAGAGATGATTCCACACCACAAAAGCTGACAACACATTGTGCGACTGTTAGCACCACTCGACCATCCTTTGTGCAGCAATGTGACTCCATATTTACTGCTAATTGTAGTATGTTTCCATGGCAACTTTTAGGCACAACGTTAAGTCCACCTCATCTTTTTGATCATGAACACAGAAGCAACAAAATACACCACAATGACTGAAACACAACCGAAACCAATTACTCGTAGTAGGTATCATTTGAAAAAGCAAAGCTAATTCCTTTCTCTTTTTTGTAGCATTACGATGGTCAATGAAACCAAATTAAAAACAGAGTTTAATACAGTACCTCCCACGCTCATACTCAATTTTTCTTAAGAAAAGTTATAACTGTAAAGTTTCATTATTGTACACTATGATGTAACTGAAGAGCATTTGAAATCCTTTAATTATGCAAATTGATCATTCAAATAACAGTAGATGCATTTAATTTAATTTTCACTTTTTTAATCATGCAGCATTTTATGAAAACTGAATTGGCATCTGGAAAGAATTTTTTAAAGAATTGTTCAGAACACTAAATCAAAGTCTAGTATAATGTTAAATAACAACAGAAAATGCTGGAAATACTCAGCAGCCCAGGCAGCAGCCGTGGAGAGAGAAACAGAGTTAACGTTTCAGGTCTGGGACCCTTCATCAGAACTGGAAAAAGCTGGAGATGTAACTAATATTAAGCAGGTGCAGAGACAGTGGGGGGGGGGGGGGCGGTTAGGAGGGGAGGAAGGAATTGAAAGAATATACTGTGCTTATATAAGAGGCAGGAAAGATAAAACGTTGCAAATAGGAACAGCACCTCATCTTTCGATTAGGCACTTTACAGTCTTCCGGGCTCAACATCGAGTTCAACAATTTCAGACAATAACCCCTGCCCCTATTTTTCATGCTGTATTATTTTGCCATTCCCATTTGTAACATTTGCATATATGATAGGAATGTGTCATCCAATGTATTTCCTATCATGTGCAACCTAGCAACATTGGTTGCTAAGAAGACTTGTGTATTTCTGGCATCCAGCGTTGTTATGGCCTGCAAATGGGTGACAGATTTTAAACGGCCAGCAGGAATTTGATCAATCATGGGGTGATTGATTCGACTCCCCAACCCCGCAAAATGTAAAACATAAACAGAAAATGCTTGAAAGACTCAGCAGGTCAGGCAGCATCTGTGGAGAGAGAAACAGAGTTAACGTTTCAGGTCGATGACATTTCGTCAGAACTGGAAAAAGCTGGCGATGGAACAGGTTTTTAAGCAAGTGCAGGGGCAGGGAAAGGGGGGAGGGGAGGAAAGAACAAAAGGGAAGGTCTGTGATAGGATGAAAGGCAGGAGAGATTAAAAGACAAAAGGGATGATGGTGCAAGGCAAAAGGAGATGGTAATGGGACAAGTTAAGAAACAAAAGATGGCTCTAGATGAAGTGTGAATGGCAATGGTAGAATGATTGACAGCTGCCATGTGAGAGAGAGGGAAAATAAATGGGAAAAAAAGATAGGGGCAGAGGTTATGGTCTGAAACTGTTGAACTCGATGTTGAGTCCAGAAGGCTGTAAAGTGCCTAATCGAAAGATGAGGTGCTGTTCCTTGAGCTTACGTTGAGCTTCATTGGAACAGTGTAACAGTTAAAGGTGTTGCTATGGGAACCCGCATGGGTCCTAGCAATGCCTGCCTTTTCGTGGGATATGTGGAACATTTTTTGTTCCAGTCCTACTCAGGTTCCCTCCCTCACCTCTTTTTCCGGTACATTGATGACTGTATCGGTGCTGTTTCCTGCTCTCGCCCTGAACTAGAAAATTTTATTCACTTTGCTTCCAATTTCCATCCTTCCCTCACCTTCACATGGTCCATCTCTGACTCTTCCCTTCCCTTCCTCGACTTCTCTGTCTCCATCTCTGGGGATAGGCTATTGACAAACATTCACTACAAGGCAACTGACTCCCACAGCTACCTGGACTACACTTCCTCCTACCCCGCTTCCTATTCCGTTCTCCCAGTTTCTCTGTCTCCACCACATCTGCTCTGACGATGCCACCTTCCATACTAGTGCTTCTGACATGTCTTCCTTTTTCCTTAACTAAGGATTCCCCTCTAATATGGTTGACACTGCCTTTGACCGTGTCTGTTCTATTTCCCGCACTTCTGCTCTCACCCCTTCCCCTCTCTCCCGGAACCATGATAGGGCTCCCCTTGTCCTCACCTTTCACCCCACCAGCCTCCACATTCAACGGATCATCCTCTGCCAACTCTTCAGCAGCACCAACTCACTCTATCTCAAAGCTGTCCTTGTCCGCAGTTCCATTTCATCCTTCGCCTCATCCGGCGCTTTAACAAAAAACTTTTTTTCTTCCTTTCAGGTGTCAAGGATCGCAAGCTTCAACAACTCTTGGACATCAACATCCCTCCTGAACCTTCTTCCCCTTCACGTTCCTCTGACCCGATCCCTTCTTCCAATCTCACCCCCTGCCGTGTTTTCACTATCCCATCTGACCTTCCCCTCTCTGACCCCGAACGATCAGTCCTCAGCAGAGGCCTGAGCTTCATCCTATTACGCCCCCATCTCAATGAATTTCGAGCGTGGCATGATGCTGAGCTCTTTGATCGCCGCCTTTGTCTCCGTGCCCACTTCTTTAGCCAGGAGTCTTCCCCCCGCACAGCTTTCTCCCATTTTCAGAATTCTCATTCTACCTGGACCCCTCCCTCTGGCCTCTTACCCTCTCTAGATCTTTTCATTGCAAACTGCTGGCGTGACATCGGCCGTCTCAATTTCTCTGCTCCCCTCACTCACTCCAACCTACCTTCCTCTGAACTTGCAGCACTCCATTCTCTCAGATCCAACCCCAACATTGTCATTAAACCTGGTGCAGGCAGGAATCCCACTGGGAGCCTGTCCAAATGATTTAAATGATCATTTAAATGATAGAACATCAGCCAGAGCCAGGGCAGCCCATTGGGGTGGGCTGAACTCCCACCCTCTGCCCCCAAAGATATTCCAAGACTCTACCAACACCTTACTGAGCCTCTACCAATCACGATCCTGGCCTGAACCCTCAGGTGAAGTCCACTTTCACCCTTTGGTGGGCCTGGTCTTACCTAGCATACCGCTGCCAATGAAACACCAGGCCTTTGTGAGTGACAAGTGGGAGCACAGTGGATAGGCTGCTGTTTTTTGGCCCTCGATTCTTTTCTCTTCAAACCGTATGGGTTTACTGCCTCTGTATTATCAGACTGCTTGTCCGATATCCAAGAACAAGACGAAATGTCCTCCAATTAAACATTGGGAAGACTGAAGCCATTGTCTTTGGCCACACCACGAACTCTGTTCCCTAGCTACCGACCCAATCCCCCCTCCCTGGCCACAGTCTCAGGCTGCACCAGACTGTTCGTAACCTCAGCATCTTTGACCCTGAGCTGGGCTTCTGACCAGCTATCTTCTCCATCACAAAGACCGCCTAAATCCACCTCTGTAATATCGCCCAGCCCGGCCCCTGCTTCAACCCAACTGCTGCTGAAACCCTCATTCATGCTTTTGTTGCCTCCAGACCCGACTATTCCAAAGCTCTCCTGGCTGGACTCCCATCTTCCATCCTCCATGAATTTTAGTTCATCCAACACTGTGCTGCCCGTATCCTAACTCACTCCAAGTCCTGTTCACCCATCACCCCTGTGCTCGCTGATCTACACTGGCTCCCGGTCCACCAAAGCCTCAATTTAAAAATTCTCATCCTCGTGTTCAAATCACTCCATGGCCCTGCCCTTCCCCATCTCTGTAAACTCCTCCAGCCCTACAAGTCCAACCCACCAAGAACTCTCCGTTTCTCCAACTCTGGCCTCTTGTGCATCCCCCACTTCCTTCGCTCCACCTTTGGCGGCTGTGCTTTAAGCCGTCCAGGTCCTAAGTTCTGGAATTCCCTCTCTAAACCGCTCCACCTCTCACTCCTCCTTTAAGAAGCTGCTTAAAACCAACTTCTTTGAACAAGCATTTGATCACCTGTCCTGATATCCCCTTCTTTGGCTCAGTGGCAATTCTTGTCTGGTTATGCTCCTGTGAAGCACCTTGGGACGGTTTACTACATGAAGGCACTATATAAATGCAAGTTGTTGTTATATGGTGGCTGTGGAGTCTGTTGAAAGTGCAGCTGCCCTGTTTATATTTTCTATTGTACTTTTTATGCTGGTGGGCATGCCTGCATACATTTTGTTCTCAGCACTTATCTCTCAAGATGAAAAAAACCTAAATTCACCACCGAGGGAGCAGCACCATGAATAGACCTATATCCCATCTGGTCTTGTCAAATTCAAACAGGCATTACCCAATAGTATAAGAAATATTGAGAAAGAATGAACAAATCTGACTGACCTGTCCTGAGGCCCAAGGCTGATCCATTGCAATGCCTATTGTCCACAAGACTGGGTGACATTAAATATTTTAAAAGCCAGAGAAAATGTGTAGGGTCGAGCTCGCCCCAAAACACATTTTTGGAATTAATTTTCATTGTGTCCTCACTATTTACATTAGGGGACAGTTGCTCTGCTCCTCAGCACCTATGCCTATGCTCCATCCCACACACAGAATAATTCCCCTCTCAAAAAACAGATATCATTTACTTCATTAATACACATAGACAATAGAGTTTTCAAACATTTATACACATAGCT
Source organism: Somniosus microcephalus (assembly GCF_052327205.1). Taxonomy (NCBI): domain Eukaryota; kingdom Metazoa; phylum Chordata; class Chondrichthyes; order Squaliformes; family Somniosidae; genus Somniosus; species Somniosus microcephalus. The sequence continues at coordinate 69,533,867 of NC_140991.1, forward strand.
ACTGGCTCAGTAATCGTAACACTCCTGATGCTGTAAACCTACATTTAGAAACTGGTAAAGCTCCATCCATAATAGTTTAATTGATTTGATGCATGCATCGCAGTTAATTCTGGGTGTTGTGCGATCACTGGAAATATAATCAACAGCTGAAAATCACGCCACCACCTCGCTATATTTCCTCCCTACTTGTTTCCTGGGGCTCCCTACTCCAGCAGCCAAAGCACTACTAATCCACTGTTTACATCTCGAGATCATTGTGATGTTTTGCTACTGTTATCAGTTCTGGATAAAATATCAAAAAGATTTATGCCTCGTCCAATTTCATTTCATTTTTCTTGCTTCTTCACAGTCTAAGGATAAGGGGTAAGCCATTTAGGACAGAGATGAGGAGGAATTTCTTCACCCAGAGAGTGGTGAACCTGTGGAATTCTCTACCACAGAAGGCAGTTGAGGCCAATTCATTAAATTGATTCAAGAAGGAGTTAGATATATTTCTTAAGGCTAAAGGGATCAAGGGATATGGAGAGAAGGCAGGGACAGGGTACTGAATTTGGATGATCAGCCATGATCTCATTGAATGGCGGAGCAGGCTTGAGGGGCTGAATTGCCTACTCCTGCTCCTATCTTCTATGTTTCTATGTTTCTATGTTTATCATCACACTCATAATAAAAATACTATAGGTGTACAGATTTTAAACAAGAAGCAGCGATTTTGATTAATATAATTTTTTTTCCCAATGAGAATAGCTTAGAAAATATCAGTGGAAAGAAAAGAACTGGCTGCACCACTTTGATTTGGTTGCCCCATTAAAAGTAATTAGACAGGAGTACAGCAGTAATGTACTGATGAGACAGGAGCTTGCTTTTCATTGCTGCGAGTTTAATTGTGGAGGTGGATGAAGCAGTCATTGTCTCGGTCAAACCAAGCTCAAGCTGAGCCCAGAGTCTGGTTTGGCTTTCACAGTCAAGACTTGTACTGAGCCAATTAAAAAAAATAACAAAGTAAAAGCAAATCCCTCTGGTAAAGAGGCTGTACTGAGACTCGGATTGGCCGTGTAAAATCATGACTCAGTTCTGGTGGGTAGGAACTATTAACCCTTTCGGCACTGCAGCACCACCTCTGTAACAAAATGAAAAAACATAATCATGAAACTGCAAGGAAATGATGAGTCAAGGGCAAGGTAAGTAAGGAATCGATGTCTGAGCACACATAAGAATATACCAAAAAAAGTTTTAAAAAACATGACAGCTGTAAGATAAATAAGCACATTTTGGTATTTTTCAATCATTCTGGGTGGAAGGCTTTTGGGGAATTAATGTATATTGATACTTAACCAACATTCCTTACAGGATAGTGGAGGTCCTTTGAATATTTCTTTAGGCCTTTCATTTTATTCTCTTACTATAGAGCACACATCACAGCACATTCTCTTTTAGCCAAGAAGATAGGACAGTATTAGTTGCAGATTTCCACTGTTGTTGTCAGTAGACTCCAAGGTAATCGGAACAATCTTATGCCTTTGATAGCAATGCTGTTATATTAGTGAGGAATTATACATGCTTCATGTGTTTTTTACTACCAGTGACGCTTGCCTTGAGGGCCATTATTTTATTCTGGCCACAGATTGACATACCACCTGTATAGGCAGGTTATATGATTTTCAAACTGCTGGCCTGCATGAGCCTTCTCCTGACAAGCCTTCTGTATCTGGTGGGCACCGCAGGACACTGTCTGCCTGATCAATAATGGGAACCGAATCATTATCTAACATCTTTCGCATGCATTTTTACTTTGACTGGACTACTTGTTCTACATTAGTGGTGCCTCCTCTTGAAGGGGAAACTTGTATTAGTACTTGCCCTAGTGACTTTGGGCTTATGCCCAATGCCAAAATCAAAATAATCCCTGTTCAGTTGCCCTTGTAATTTGCGTCCAGAATGCCTCATCATGATGGGACCCTTGGCCTGGAGGTGCACTTGATCAATTTTGGGCCACTAACTCGATCTACCTGAACCTAAATATCTTCAGCTGTAACTTGTGAACAGTTAGGTTCTCATTAACAAATAAAGAGCCTCCTCTTGGCGCAGTTGGGTATCTATTTTTTCTCCTTTCTCCCATCAAGACAGAATTTTTCACTTTCACTTAGTACATTTAAGAGTCACTCAACTGAGAGACCTGAGGTTGAGTGACAGACAATTTTAAGACTTGAACTTTTAACTGTTTGGTTAGAATTCAAACACATAGCCCATTGAGCTAATGATCCACCAGAATTTGCCAGCTTGTTTAAGGAGCTTCATGCCTGATTATCTGCAGAGCCCTTTAGAGGGCACAGCTGGAGTGGGTCAGCAGCATACGCCTGTCAACTTTGCCCATGGCAGCGCAAAGGTTTGATTGTGCTAAAATCCATAAAACATACAAATTCAAGTAGAAAAAAATGAAAAATAATACATAAGTAGAAGAAAAGAAGACAAATTGGAGCAGCAGAATTAGGAATAATAATACACTTGGCAAGCCAGTCTTATTTGTGAGCTGCCTGTTTCTATATGTGCCTTTTTCTTACTCTGTTCCTCTCTACTTGTGTATGTCCATCTCTCGTTTGCTTTCTTTCTTTCTCTTTCCCTTTCTCCTCAGATTTCACAAATGCACACACACACAGATGTTGGCAAAACTCACAAAACAAGCATAGCTGGCAGATTCACAATAAATCGTGCTAGCCAGACTCGGCTTCTGTCACTGGGTTACACCAGCAGCTCTAGATAAAACATCTATTATGCATGCATACAATGGATGAAATCTAAAATGCATTCCAACATGAACCTAATGTTAGATTTCAAAGAAAATAAATGTTTTCTTTTCCATCTTACAAATTTTCAGTTTTAAATTTGGTTTCATTGAGCTTTAATTCCGCACCTGATAGAAGGCTGTGGTTAGTAGAAATTTGTGAGTAGTCCAACATTAATTGGATATGACCACTAATGATTGCCTAAATTGGTGGTTTCAAACACTGTGTGGAAATATTTCCACCTAAATAAGCACAGAACAGGAAATGTAGAATTTTTTTAAATTTACTTATGCAAGCATTCTTCTTTTGTGTAGCTTGACAACTCCCTCCTTAGTGCACTTTCTCGGTGTTTGGATTTTAGCACATTCACTAGAATTATATGGGGCTAAAATGGTTAAATTATAAGGACAGGTTGCATAGACTAGGCTTGTACTCCCTTGAGTATAGAAGACTAAGGGGTGATATAATTGAGATGTCAGGAAGCAGTTCTTCACACAAAGGGTAGTGGAAATCTGGAACTCTCTTCCCCCAAAAAGCTATTGAAGCTAGGTCAATTGAAAATTTCAAAACTAAGATTGATAGATTTTTGTTAGGCAAGGGTATTAAGGGTTACGAAACCAAAGCGGGCAAATGGAGTTGAGATACAGATCAGCCATGATCTAATTGACTGGTGGAGCAGGCTCGAGGGTCTGAATGGCTTACTCCTGTTCCTATGTGGTGGAAAATAAGCCAAAGAGATTTTTGACTCAAATCCAATTTTACGCCTGATAGAAATCATCCACAAAATTTAACAGCAACTATGAAAATAATGGGAAATAAAAACAGAAAATGCTGGAAATACTCAGCAGGTCAGGCAGCATCTCTGGAGAGAGAAACAGGGTTAACGTTTCAGGTCAATGACCCTTCGTCAGAACTGGAAAAAGCTGGAGATCGAACAGGTTTTTAAGCAAGTGCAGGGGCAGAGAAAGCGGGGAGGGGAGGAAAGAACAAAATGGAAGGTCTGTGATAGGATGGAAGGCAGGAGAGATTAAGAGACATTAAGAGATGGTGCAAGGCAAAAGGAGAGGTAATGGGACAAGTTAAGAAACAAAAGATGGCTCTAGATGAAGTGTAAATGGCAGAATGAAAGACAGCTGACATGTGGGAGAGAGAGAAAAAAAAATGGAAAAAAAGAATAGGGGCAGAAGTTATGATCTGAAATTGTTGAACTCTATGTTGAGTCCAGAAGGCTGTAAAGTGCCTAATCGAAAGATGAGATGCTGTTCCTCGAGCTTACATTGAGCTTCATTGGAACAGTGTAAGAGGCTGAGGACAGTGAGGTCTGAGTGGGAGCAGAGCGGAGAATTAAAGTGACAGGCGACCGGAAGATCGGGGTCACCCTTACGGACTGAACGGAGGTGTTCTGCAAAGCGGTCACCCAATCTGCGTTTGGTCTCCCCAATGTAGAGGAGACCGCATCGTGAGCAGCGAATACAGTATACTAAATTGCAAGAAGTACAAGTAAATCGCTGTTTCACCTGGAAGGAGTGTTTGGGGCCCTGGACAGTGGGAAGGGTGGAAGTAAAAGGGCAGGTGTTGCATCTCCTGTGCTTGCACGGGAAAGTGCCGGGCGAAGGGGAAGGGGTGTTGGGGGTGATAGAGGAGTGAACCAGGGTGTCGTGGAGGGAGTGGTCCCTTTGGAATGCTGAAAGGGGAGGTGAGGGGAAGATGTGTTTGGTGGTGGGATCATGCTGGAGGTGGCGGAAATGGCGGAGGATGATCCGTTGAATGTGGAGGCTGGTGGGGTGACAGGTGAGGACAAGGGGAACCCTATCGTGGTTCCGGGAGGGAGGGGAAGGGGTGAGAGCAGAAGTGCGGGAAATAGAACGGACACGGTCAAGGACCGTGTCAACCACAGTAGAGGGGAATCCTTGGGAAAATAATGGGATAGGTTTGATCAAGAACAGCCAGTTTAATGATAAACTTTCAAACCAGCAGATGCACTTGGGAGACATTATGCTCTAACAGCCAAATTAGAATTCCTGAACGAAGAAGTGCTCAGATATACTCATTTTTATTTTATTGGTTGCATAATCAAAGAATAATGGAAATAAAATCAACATATAGCTCAAATTAAAAGCTGTATTTTACATTCTAGTCACAAAATAAATGCCTTTTCAAAATGCAAGGCTAGAGTTATACAAATTGAAAGGACACCACTGACTTCACTGAGTACATACAATACAGCTGTTTGAATTATACTGGATCGACTCTGTGTCACTTGACAACAGCTGCATGAACACTGAAATCATCCACAATTGAAGTCATGACTATAATGCCCTGTTCACACTGTCCTTTGCAAACTGGAGTGCTTCCCATTTCCGGCACAAGGCAGTTTGTGAAGCACAGTATAAATGTGTGGACTCTTCACAAAGCTGTCCAAAGTAATTTTTGTGAGATCTCTTTTTCTTGCTAGTCTACATTTTTAGAGGAAATAAGCTGCACTGAAACTGATTGCTGCTTTTTGCAGACTCATTTGCTTTCAAAATCACATATAGTTACTCAAATATGGGTTTCGATAGTATACTTGAACACTAATATAATCTCAAGAGTATATAAAATATGGCTTATGTGCATGTCCAACAGTAAAGGGCCTAACAGCAATATATATCTCTTCAAGTAAGCCTGAAGGAAGAAATAATAGAGATCAAGATCTGTTGAATGCAGAATTAGCTACAGGAGATTCCATTCCAAACATGTTAGCTAAAGCGGTTTATATTGCTGTTGATGGAAATTTGCTCACCCAGAATGGCTGCACCTGTATAACAATTAACTCCAAAAGTAATTCCCTGCTGAAACACTTTGAGACATGTGACAAGGTGCTATATAAATGCAAATATGTCTTTCATTACTTGCCAAATATTATTCAGCTAATAAATAATCATTTCAAAACATTGTTTACAGTCAGTGGTGTGAATTAGTTAATAAAAAGACTATCACATTTTTAATATTATTGTTATAATTGACCAAAAGAACATAATGCACTTTTTGTCCATCACCTCATTTTCTGAATATGTGCTAAGTCCATGAAACAGTAATTATTAACAAATCCCTGTGATAAACAAGATTCAATTATTCATGAATAAGATTAAATCATTCAGGAAATTATCCTTTTTCAGCACATCCTTTTGAGCAGTGATGATGTGTTAGATTTCTACACAAAATGTCTGCATTATGCATAGTTGTAGATGTTCTAGGGTGTCATAATTCTGTTTTTCCTACGAGGAAGTGAGCAAAAACGTAAGTTTATGCCAATGGTGTCTCATCATGTCTCTGTGAAAATGGATGTGAAAAATCACCATGTGAAATAAAAATGTGTTGAATCCTTGCTGGAAACAAGAATCTCACAGACACTCTGTAAGAAGCAAGGGTGTTTTCGCAACAAAATAACACACCTTGGATTATTACTGTAGGAAACCAAGCTTTAAAGTTATTTTTTGATGAGGGTACTTTCAAGTTATTTTCGCTCCCTGCACCACATACCAACTCTGGTGGAGCACTGATCTGTTTCTAGGTCGATGCCGCCTTGAGTCAGACACTAGGATGTGGCCAGTGATGGCTCTCTGTGATTTTCCTTCACCACTGTGAGGAAGCACCTGGCCGTTTCTTGGCAGCTACCCATAGCGACTGAGATCAGGAACTTCTCGCCTCTGTGTTATACATTTTGGTGCTCCAAGATACTGCATCACTGGCTTTATTTTGTGAATAAAGTGGTGCCTTCTTGCCTGAAATGTGTGTTATGGTGGACTTATGCAAGTAAAAAAGGCTAATGTTGAATTGCAGTAAGAAATAATTAAACTGAATCACTAAGCGAAGAGACACTGTTATGGAATTTTGCTATATTAAAGAGAAAGTGATAATTGGGTAAGAGAAAGAACACCATGGAAATCAACATTTTTATTTAGTATTATGGAAAATTGCAATAAAAATTAGTATTATGAATGAGTATGAAAAATTGGAGCATTGCTACAGATATCCATTAAAAAAACTAAACTATCATAAGAAATTAGCCAGTGAGTCAGGGAGAAGATATGTAAGAAATGAACAGGTTATGGTGAATCATTGTTAAACAAATAAGAAGTCTCCACTTACTCTCCATGAGGGTGAGGAACTTGTAAACTGCAACAAATCAATGTGAGAAATCAATGCAAATTGCTGAAACAACAACATGATGAGGATTTATGGGATAGTGAGAAATCAGCAATGCACGAAATCAACCAAAAGGGCTTGTTACAAATTTACCCAAAAGAACGAAAGCATGGTGACAGTTCTGTGTAAGGAAGAGGGTTGGAGGAAATGACTACAAAAGGAACACATAATTCATTATCGCAGAGACCATATTGTAAGGAAGGAGAAATTTGTGAGGAATGAAAGAATTGTGAAAATTCTTATTGAGGAATCTCACGAAAGAATACAACTGTTACAGTAAATCACTACAGAACAAACATGATGAACACGAGTAACACTGGAAACACTCAGCAAGGCCAGGCAGCACCTGTGGAAAAAAGCAGAGTTAATGGCCTTGATATTCGCCCTCCCATGGAGAGGGTCGAGGGCGGGGGGCGTTAAAAACAAAAAATGGGGACCACTTCCCCAAAACGTCATGTACATGCCTGCCACCATTTATACAGGGGGGCGGTTTGTGACCCAACACAATTGTCACTAAGCAAAAGGAAAAATATCTGTAATATTGGGCAGAAACAACAAAAACCCAAAACAAACTCAATTGCTACTTGGCCCTAAACAGACAATACAACATGGCTGAATACCTGACCACGGTAAAAGATAGCAAATTGAGAAAAACCTTGACTATGTACAGACTTAGTGAGCATAGCCTGGCTATCGAAAAAGGCAGACACAGACAAACCTGGCTGACAAGAGAGGACAGGATATGCTCTCACTGCAGTCAGGGAGTGGTGGAGACAGAGATGCACTTCCTCACAGCTTGTGAAAAATATCAGGGCATAAGGGGGAATTTCTACCCAAAATTCACAAAAATATGCCCTGAATTCAAAAATTTGAATGACGACCAAAAACTCCCATACCTATTAGGGGAACAGAGAAATTGTGTAACCTTAGCGGCACACTATGTTACAGCTTGCCATAAACAGAGGGACAACCATTAAATCTAAGAATAGAGTATATACAAATTATATGAATATATATTTATACACTCAGGGATATATCTGTTTATACACTGTATGGATAGATCTGCGTTTATGTGTTCAACCATAAATGTTTTTTCGATGCTTTGGCAACATAAGATGTACTTTGTCATGCCAATAAAGCGATTTGAATTGAATTGAATTGAATTGAGTGTCCCGCTGTCGCGAGGCTGGGCACTTCATTAACATATTTAAATCAGGCTCCCACAGTGCAATTGTGAGCCTGATTAAAATTTAACAGTTGCCGCACGGGTTTCTGCCACTGGTTTTCCTGCCCGCCAGCCAGCCAGCCTCTCAATCTGGCTGGTTAATGGGCGGGAACCGGAGTAAATAAATACGGAGGTCATGCTGTTAAATTCGACAGGACCTCCGCGATCACAGCATTTCTAGGTTTTCCCCGGCAAACACCGCCCTCGCTCCCTCTCCGTAAATATCGGGGCCATTAACGTTGTTTCTCTCTCCCCACAGATGCTATCTGACCTGCTGAGTGTTTGCAGCATTTTCAGTTTTTATTTCAGATTGCCATTATTTGCAGTATTTTGCTTTTGTTTAAGAAACTGGAGAACTGTACAAGTGAGATGATCAGTAAAACATCAGTCTGTGAGTCAGGTGCAACTTACGGAAACAAACCAGTGTGAAAAGAGTATCATAAACATGTTTTGTGATCATTTCTGTTACGCCAGTGCATTAAAAAAACTATTAAGTGAATTGGTGCAAGATCTGTCATATTTTCACGGAAAATGTGAGGATCTTGATAAATCTTCAAGATAAACTTCAACGTGCTACCAAGGCTCCATATTTAGTGGAATGAGGCTATAGAATAAAATAGCATGGAATGTAAAAAACCTTTCAGCCTATCAAGCTCCTTCTATGGATTTTGTACAATCCACTCCACACATTATTTGAGTAATGATTCCCAAATGCAAATCTCCTAACTTTCTTTTCTCTAGTAACAATTCCGGTTCTGATCATAAAGCATAAAGTACTAATTTCCAGAATCATCATTGTTATCTTCCCTAAACCCTTTCCAACACATCAACATCAAAACTACACATATTGTTGCAAATGCACCTCTTATTTTTTTAATTCATTCCTGGGATGTGGGCATCGCTGGCAAGGCCAGCATTTATTGCCCATCCCTAACTGCCTAACTTGAGAAGGTGGTGATGAGCCGCCTTCATGAACCGCTGCAGTCCGCGTGGTGAAGGTACTCCCGTAGTGTTGTTAGGGAGGGAGTTCCAGGATTTTGACCCAGCGATGATGAAGGAATGGCGATATATTTCCAAGTCAGGATGGTGTGTAACTTGGAGGGGAAGTTGCAGGTGGTGGTGTTCCCATGCACCTGCTGCCCTTGTCCTTCTAGGTGGTAGAGGTCATGGGTTTGGGAGGTGCTGTCGAAGAAGCTTTGGTGAGTTGCTGCAGTGCATCTTGTAGATGGTACACACTGCAGCCACGGTACGCCGGTGGTAGAGGGAGTGAATGTTTAAGGTGGTGGATGGGGTGCCAATCAAGCGGGCTGCTTTGTCCTGGATGGTGTTGAGCTTCTTAAGTGTTGTTGGAGTTGCACTCATCCAGGCAAGTGGAGAGTATGCCATCACACTCCTGACTTGTGCCTTGTAGATGGTGGAAAGGCTTTGGGGAGTCAGAAGGTGAGTCACTCACCACAGAATACCCAGCCTCTGACCCGCTCTTGTTGCCACAGTATTTATGTGGCTGGTCCAGTTAAGTTTCTGGTCAATGGTGACCCCCCAAGATGTTGATGCTGGGGTATTCAGCGATGGCAATGCCGTTGAATGTCAAGGGGTGGTGGTTAGACTCTCGCTTGCTGGAGATATTCATTGCCTGGCACTTGTGTGGTGCAAATGTTACTTGCCACTTATCAGCCCAGGCCCGAATGTCATCCAGGTCTTGCTGCATGCGGGCATGGACTGCTTCATTATCTGAGGAGTTGCGAATGGAACTGAGCACTGTGCAATCATCAGCAAACATCCCCACTTCTAACCTTATGATTGAGGGAAGGTCATTGATGAAGCCGCTGAAGATGGTTGGACATAGGGCACTGCCCTGAGGAACTCCTGAAGCAATGTTCTGGGGCTGAGATGATTGACCTTCAACAACCACAACCATCTTCCTTTGTGCTAGGTAGGACTCCAGCCAGTGGAGAGTTTTCCAACTGATTCCCATTGATTTCAATTTTACTAGGGCTCCTTGATGCCTCACTCATGTCAAGGGCAGTCACTCTCACCTCACCTCTGGAATTCAGCTCTTTTGTCCATGTTTGGACCAAGGTTGTGATGAGATCTGGAGCCGAGTGGTCCAGGTGGAACCTGTGATGAAATAACTCTGATTTCTGGATTGTCTGTTGTTGTACTTGTTAATGTCTGTAAATGTTTCACAGGTGTAACCACTAATGTTCCTCCCTAGCTCCGCCTTTATGGATCCTCCTTTAAAGTTTAATTAGTTACAGTCTATTTGTTTATGTTTGGTTCAACCAAAAGAGCGCCTTTATGGATCCTCCTGATTGGTGTGAGTCTTATTTATATGAGCTGGGTTTTACTCATAAGGGCTGGGTCAGTGATGAATGATGGTTGCCCTGTGTTAACTTGATGCCAAGATTCTTACTTAATAAAAGCCTTTAGTTTTAAGTTGTAACCTCATGCATTCAGGCAGTTATTTGGCACATCAGAACCCAAACTGAGCATCAGTGAGCAGGTTATTGGTGAGTAGGTGCTACTTGATAGCACTGTCGATGACACCTTCCATCACTTGGCTGATGATTGAGAGTCGATTGATGGGGTTGTAATTGGTTGGATTGGATTTGTCCTGGTTTTTGTGGACAGGACATACCTGGGCAGTTTTCCATATTATTAGGTAGATGCCAGTGTTGTAGCTGTACTGAAACAGCTTGGCTAGAGGCGTGGCTAGTTCTGGAGCACAAGTCTTCAGCATGACAGCCGGGATGTTGTCGGGGCCCACAGCCTTTGCTGTATCCAGTGCGCTCAGCCATTTCTTGATATCACGTGGAGTGAATTGAATTGGCCGAAGACTGGCTTCTGTGATGGTGGGGACCTCAGGAGGAGGCCGATATGGATCATCCACTCGGCACTTCTGGCTGAAGATGGTTGCAAATGCCTTGTCTTTTGCACTTGCGTGCTGCGCTCTGCCATCATTGAGGATCGGGATATTCATGGAGCCTCCACCTCCCATTAGTTGGCCACCATCATTTGTGACTGGATGTGATAGGGCTGCAGAGCTTTGATCTGATCCGTTGATTGTAGGATCCCTTAGCTCCATCTATAGCATGATGCTTCCGCTGTTTTGTATGCATGTAGTCCTGTGTTGCAGCTTCCCCAGATTGGCACCTCATTTTTAGGTACACCAGGTGCTGCTCCTGGCATGCTCTTCTACACTCCTTTTTAAACCAGGATTGGTCCCCTGGCTTGATGGTAATGGTAGAGTGAGGGATATGCCAGGCCATAAGGTTATAGACTGTGGTGGAATACAATTCTGCTGCTGATGGCTCACAGCCTCATGGATGCCCAGTTCTGAGCTACTAGATATGTTCTGAATCTGTCCGATTTAGCACGGTGGTAGTGCCACACAACACATGGACTGTGTGGTGGTCACTGCTACCAGAGTGAGGGATATGCCAGGCCATATGGTTATAGACTGTGGTGGAATACAATTCTGCTGCTGATGGCTCACAGCCTCATGGATGCCCAGTTCTGAGCTGCTAGATATGTTCTGAATCTGTCCGATTTAGCACAGTGGTAGTGCCACACAACACATGGACTGTGTGGTGGTCACTGCTACCAATGCTGTCATGGACAGATGCATTTGCGAGGTTTCCTTGCCCATGCTTGACCTGAAGCCATGAGACTTCATGGAATCCGGAGTCAATGTTGAGGACTCCCAGGGCCACTCCCTCCAGCCTGTATACCACTGTGCCAGTGGGACAGGACATACTGAAGGATGGTGATGGAGAAGTCTTGGACATTGGCTGAAAGGTGAGTATGATTATGACTATGTCAGTCTGTTGCATGACTAGTCTGTAGGACAGCTCTCCCAATTTTGGCACAAGTCCCCCGATATTAGTGAGGAGGACTTTGCAGGGTTGACTGGGCTGTGTGTGCTGTTGTCAGGTCTGAAGCCGGTGCGGTTGTCCGTCCAGTTTCATTCTTATTGTTATTGTTTTTTGTAGCAGTTTGTTACAACTGGCTTGCTTGAGGACAGTTAAGAGTTAGGTCTGGAGTCACATATAGGCCAGACCAGAGCGGCAAATTTCCTTCTCTAGAGGACATTAGTGAACCAAATGGGTTCTTATGGCTTTTTATTCCAGATTTATTTAATTAACTGAATTTAAATTCCCCAGCTGCTGTGGTGGGATTTGAACTCGAGTCATTAGTCCAGGCCTCTGGTTTACTAGTCCAGTAACATAACCACAATGCTACCGTTCCCGTTGTCTTTATAAAATTAGAATAACTTATTTCCACGTACAGTCAAGTTCCCTTGGGATGGATCAAGTATAGAATTCCTAAAAACAAGAGCCTTGTCGAATTCCTTTCTCATTCCTTAAGGAGTGCATTTAAGCTGAGAATAAACAGGGACATTGGGAGCAATGAATGTGATCAATAGTGTGCAAAGTTATATCAATTCACTGCAACAAGCTGAATGTCAGTTGTGTTGAAACTTGCCTAAAACATGTATGCGCTTTCTCTTATACTGTGTATTAATTAATCCGCAGCAACAAACCTGAGTGAAACATTTGGTTATGGTGAATCTTCACTAGACAGCTTGCTGAATCTGTTTCAGGAATGAGAACATTATGGTCACAAGATAGGTTCGGATGAAGAAGGCCCTTTGGTCTCTTTGAGTGAATCTAAGGAAGGAACAATTTGATTATGGCAAATATGTGTGAGGAGATAGTGAATGAATGAAAGGGTTGTGACAAATCTCAGAGGAGCTTTGGAATCAGATTCTGCGAGCAATTAGGACGTTGCACCGAATTAATGCAAAAATATGACCGATCTCTACAAGGAACTGGAGAGTCAAATGATACTCCACGATAAATTGTTACTGCCATAAGAAATTTCTGAAAGAAATTACGAATGGTTTTTTGAGAAGCTCGTAACAAATTAGAAGATTTTGACAAATCTCTGCAAGGCACAAGAACATCAATCAATAAACAGCAGGATCATGGCGAATCGTATCTGGAGATGACAGCGTCGCGCGATGTATCTCCGCAAGTAACTAGCGGATGGTGGCAAATCCATCAGATGAGGACTTTCAGATCATCGTGAGAATGAGGAGTGGGGAATCGGTGTGAAACCAGGCGCCACAAAGAATTACTGCCTTTATTTCATGCAATACAGGATCAATAAATTAAATGCTGCACGGTACTACTAAAACCTGCCTCTGGCTTGAACTGTGATTTGAACAAAGTGCTGGTGAGCAGAGAGAAACTCTCAAGTTTGAAGCTGCGAAATGTGTTGCCTAACCTTGCAACGCCGCAATTACAAGCTCTGCCACGGAAATAACTGTTCGGTGAGCCGTAGTAAATGATCATCCCGTCCTCTGCGCTTCATTTTTATGCAGCTCACATACTGCCGAAAATCACACCACACTACAATAACGCTGCACTTTGTTTCCTATTCATTGCATATTTACAAGAAAAAGGGGGGGGGGAAACATTCTGCACTGGACCCACTGCAAAAAATACTTTAAAAAAAACCCAAAATCTTTAACCGGGAAACGCAGCCTGAAATGTACCAGATTGAGCAAGTGTATCAATGTTTATCGGTCTGAAATCTGGGGATAATACAGCGGCGACGGCGGCGCTGCATTGATTGGCTGGGCCGGAGCGGGGGGGGGGGGGGCAGAGGGAGAGCGCGAGCTCATTTTCTATTGGCCCGGAGTTGGGAATAATTGTTGGAAAGCGCGAGGGAGAGTTTGTTGGGGGGGGTAAAGGGAGTGAAGCGGATGAAACGCCCTATACGATTGGCCAAGTGATGAAACCCTGAATGTAAACCCGCTCGCGATTGGCTGCTCGCTGACGGCGGGGTTCTTGGGCGATATTTTTTATTTCCCCCATTTTTTTCACGCGACTCGGTGAGGGAAAGAATTTGGGAGAAAAAAAAATTAAACGAGAGGGAGAAAAATGATGTTGGCGGCGTGGGGCCGGGCTGGGCTTCACACTCGGGTTTAAACAGCGTCCTGGTTGTTGTGTGAGGGAGGAGGTCGGGTGAGTGAGTGGGGGGACTCGAGGGAGCGGCGACTGACAACAAGCGGAGAGGGAGAGGGAGAGGCCGAGAAGCCCCTGAGGAGCCATGGTGGCTGTGCTGCTGGTGCTGGTGCCGGAGGAGGAGGAGGAGGAGCAGCTGGCGGCGGGGAGAATGCGGCCCAGACTGGGGGACAGCAGCAGGAATCTCCTGGACTGAGCGATTTAGGCCTCGGCTCGTCCACGGCGCTACCAGGTCTGCTTGAGGGAGAAGGGTCTCTTTTTCTCTCCCTCACCCCTTTTTAAAAAAAAAAAAAAAATTAAAGCGGGGAGGGGGAAAAGAGGGTGTGCGGATTTGTTTCCGACTCGGGCTTGAATTGATGATTGATGGGGAGGGAGGGGGCGATTCTGCACAGACTGGGATATGGAAATCGGGGCTGATCATGGTATTGTACAAGGGGAGGGTGAGGTTTTTTCTCCTTTGACTGGAGCTGTTACACACGATATTGCAACTTCCAATTGTGTGTGGGGGTCGTTATTCGTATAATTTACACATCGCATCCTCTCGGTGCAACTTGGTACTTGGGCGAATTGTCAACCAGAAACACCCACCACAAATGATTAGTTGTCAGGAGCCATTCCGGGCACGTACGGAGCAGTGTGAAAATCTGCCTCCAGACTACATCTGTTCGATCTTCGTTTTAAATTAGTCACCTTTTCGGATCTTTTGCATTTTTTTTGGCGGGTGGGGAGTGAAAGCACCGGTTTACTGGGATTACATAACTTCCGAGCTTCGGGAGATCGGAGGAAGAGAAAAGAATAAAACCGAATAAAACCGAAAGAAACTTGGCGTTGGAAGGTGTTGAGCATAAAGCGCAGCTTCTGTAGGAAAAGTCAAGTAACAGGAATTTTTTTTTTTAAAGAGGCGTTTCCTTGTTTGATGGAAGGAGGTTTACGCTCCTGTCGGGCGAACTGACTTGTTTTCTGAGTCAGTGCACTCTTCTGATCACTGTCTCTTTTAAGGAGGCTTGTGGGCATAAATTATTGTACAAGCGTGGTTTATTTGCGATAAAGTGACGGTGTATATCTTTTTATTTCCAGTTTGTTTAAGAAACAATGAAGAAGAGCGGGTAGACCGGCGAGTTATCATCTGGCTTGTATTTTTATTGTTGCTGTTCATGACTGGATTTTTCAATGTACCGAGTCGAGGGAGTGTTCTCCTGATCTGGATTCGCTTTAAATTGAAATGAAATAATGGCGACACGTAGGACCTGTCCAAGTGAGGAGGAGGATGGAGATGCAAATGGAAAAAAACACCCATCTGCTGGAGAGGACGAGGTACGGGTGAGACCATATTCCGTGTCTTTAAAAAAAAAAAAAAAATTATATGGAGATTTAAGCGTTTATTCCTTTTACATAACTCTTTGTACGAAGGGATCAGCAGTTGCTTTGTGGCTTTTGATTTACTGTTTGTCGTCTTGCTGTATTGGGCGCACTGCCGGCCAGGCTCAACAGATTATGCTCCAGAGGTTTAGCTAGGGCTTGTGTATTACAGTTCTAAGCTTTTCTACGTTAAGTAGTCTCAGCTGTAATTATGTACGAGGTTAAATTGCTGTTCCTGGAATCGTATTTCAGCAAGTGCAAAAGCACATTCGACATCATTCTGACTTTTGTATTTTTAAAATATATATATTGCTGAAAGAGGTTTAAATTTAATAAAATACTAATTTTGAAGCTGTTCTAAACTGATTCTAATTTAGTCATTTGTAGCAACGAAGTCTTTTTAAAACAAAATTGATTATGTAAAGTCATTGAAGAGATGCGTCGTTGTAACGACTGGCGAACTTAAGTCCAATGACATTTGAAATTTTGGGCACTTTGCATTGATTTAATTCTTAAATGATCATTGAGCCTGGAGAGTATGTACCTAGTGTACTTATTTGCCGGCATCTATAGCATTCTTTCTTAACGGTACAGGTGGTTCACCAAATTGGTTGGTTAATGTGTGTGGTTTAATGGAAAAAACGTTACAGTTGTAAAAGTATGGGTGTGACCTAGAGACAAGTGTTGGGTTTTACTGGAAGGCATGTTGATGGTTAGAAGCTGGAACATGTATAGAGAGAATTTTACAACCTCAGTAGTTCTAAAATTTCTGTTAAGGTCTTTTTGGTGTTACAACTGAGTACAATGCAATGATCATTTGTATGTTCTAGAAATGTTCAATTACACAAGGATGTGAAGGTAGACTGTAGTCTGGGAATATACCCTGGTGAAGAGGATCTTGCACTAATGCCATTTCATGAAATATAATTGGACTGAATAGTGTATGGTGTGAAGAAAACCTGAAGTGTGTTTTTTGCAACACCATTGATGGTTACAACATAGGGCTTTTTGGTCAAGATATTCTATACTGTTGAGATGTTTTTAGAGTAAGCACCTTGTATATTATGCTGCAAAACTTTCAATGTGTTGATTTTTTTCTGCAGTATTAAATGTTTGTGTTTTGCTTGGAATTTTGTTCCTTGTTTTGTTCAGATCATCAACATGTGCTGGAAAGCAACTTTACTCTTAATAATATTTACTTTATGAATATCCTAGATTTTTGCCTCCTTTTAACTTTGAGGCTGAAATATTTTGCCAGTACAATGGCTAACAATATATAGTCATTGCATTATGAATGAGGTGGTTTACGGTTGTAATTGGGAAAACGTAAAATATTCCCGTTGCTGAAGTAAAACTAAAGAAAAGTGTGGGATCTGAAAATAACAGCGAACTGTAAAATAAGACTCGCTAGTCTCTTTTTTAACCACTAGTAATTTATCGGATACAGCTTTTAGTGGTATCATGAGAGAACAAGAAATATGAGCATTTCATTCCGATCCATTTTAAAGCTGGAAACATGAGGCAATTCTTATTTACAAAATTGGAGTGCTATGATCTGAGTTGTACTACTTGTGGATGGGGATTTGAAATATTTCATAAACTGTTCCAGGATATATTTGCAACTTTTTGTTTTGATGTAATAACTGCATATTTGCATTATTTTACAACAATCCAAAAGACAAAGTTGTTTACAATTAATATTATTTTAAGAATTATAACTGTAAAATGACTGCAGTATATGAGTTTTTGTGTTTAGTAGGGCAGGTAGTGAAAGGTGGAGTTAGGGCAGGTAGTGAAAGGTGGAGTTAATCGGGTTAAGGTAGATTATTGGATGTGATGTGACTGATTTTGTAGGAAGTTAACACTATAGAATGATTCATGCATAGAGCTACATGACTAAAATGGCTTTTTGTCCTGGTAGCTTGTTTAAAAATAAATAAATCAGAGATTTGTTGAAACATTGCATGAAATATCTGTCTAGTTGGTGTGTTCATAGTTAGTATTGTTCATGTTTATGCCCAATACAGATTGAGTACACAGTAGCCCTTTGGATTCTGGTTTCCAGTGTCTGGTTATAGCCCGTATAGCACTTGCTCTAGAGAAACTGTATACTGAATGTAATTTTATAATTTGATATTGAGAAATGATTACAGTTTTAAGTTTCCTAAAACTTGGATTGCAGACCCATTGAAAGGAATAGAATAGAGCAGAAGTTATTTTCTTTACATGTGATTATAAAAAAATAATTTAACTGTCACTTGAAGTAAGACTTGATGGCTGGGGTTTGCCACTTCTAAGCTCACTAGTCTGTGACTTTTTTTGTCTATCAAAATGAATGGAGAGATAATAGTTAGTGAGCACACAAGTGGAGAACTTCGGTTGACTAGCCTGTATCTATTAACCTATATTTTAGCAGTGATTAGTAAATATAGTGTGCTTTAGAATTGAAATGTTCTTCAAAGTTACCCAAGGTACCATGCGACCATATTATAAACTGAATATTGTGTGTAATAATTTCAGCTCCTGAAGAATTATAATACATTTGTACATGCAGTTCATTGTGAGTGACTTGGCTTTTAGCATTAATTAAACAATTCTCGATGTAAGATCCTCTTAACACCCTGCTTTATGTTGTGAGATTGATTTCTCCAAGGTCTGTGCTCTTTTAAAGCCCATTTTATATTGGAGAATTACTTCCTGAAACAGATCGCCCATGCAGTTGAAATTGCCTCCTTGTTTTAATATAAAAGCAAAATACTGCGGATGCTGGAAATCTGAAATAAAAACAAAATGCTGGAAATACTCAGCAGGTCAGGCAGCATCTGTGGAGAGCGAAACAGTTAACGTTTCAGCTCGATGACCCTTCGTCAGAACTGGAAAAAGTTGGAGATGGAACAGGTTTTTAAGCAAGGAGAGGGGGAGGGGGAGGAAAGAACAAAAGGGAAGGTCTGTGATAGGATGGAAGGCAGGAGAGATTGAAAGGCAAAAGGAGATGGTAATGGGACAAGTTAAGAAACAAAAGATAACTCTAGATGAAGTGTAAATGGCAATGGCAGAATCATCAATAGCTGCCATGTGAGAGAGAGAGAAAAAAAAATGATAGGAGCAGAGGTTATGGTCTGAAATTGTTGAACTCGATGTTGAGTCCAGAAGCTGTAAAGTGCCTAATCGAAAGATGAGGTGCTGTTCGTTGAGCTTCGTTGGAACAGTGTAAGAGGCATTGGAACAGAGTAATAATGTCCTGGCAGGCTGAGCTGCTGAAGCTCTCCCTCGCTCACCTTCATACTGGAAGCGAAGAGGCTTTGCTGCAGCTGTTGTGTATGGACCTTCTCCAGTCATTGGGAAGCTATCATCACTGAAGCAAACCGTTGCAAATATTAACTCTAATCAGCTGCATTCAGGCCAGTGACGACAAAACCATTTTGTTGCCTATATGGAAGTGAACCGGAGCATTTCAGACACCGAGATCAATGGCAGCTATGTTTTTGACTATCTTTGCTTCAGACAGCAATGCTGGTGTTTACATTAGACCATGACTGAAAATTACCTACTTCAGTATACACAGCTGCGGTGCCAAACTTTTAAATGGGAAATTAAGTCAATATGATTTCAGAAACCTAATCAATTTGTGGGTGACGTGGATGGTGATATATTTGTTTCATTCGTGGCAAAGAATTTTTCTCTTTCCTGTGATGTGCCCCATCTCTGTCTGAAAGGATAGTTTAGAGATTTGCTCCCAGGCCTGTACCAGTGCTGGTGTTTAGTTAAGACTTATTTCAAAGTATATTAATGGGTATGGTAGTGTAGTGGTTATGTTACTGGACTAGTAATCCAGAAAAGGTCAGTTCAAATCTTACCATCTCAGTTTGAGAATTTGAATTCAGTTTATTTAAAAAAAAAAAATAAAAAAAAAATGATAAAGAAGCTGGTATTTGTGACGGTGAGTGTGAAGCTGTCAGATTGTCGTAAACTAGTAAATGGCCTTTAGGGAAGGACCCGGTCTAGCCTATATGTGACTTTAGTCCCACAGCAGCATGGTTGACTCTTAATTGCCCTCGGAAGTGGTCTAGCAAGCCACTCGGTTGTATCAAACCACTGGATTGTGACAGTTCAAGAAGGCGGCCCATCATCACATTCTCAGGGCAACTAGAGATGGGCAATTAATGGCGGCTTTGCCAGTGACACCCACTTCCCGAAAATTATATTTTTAAAAAAGGAGAGGCGCGGAGCAAGTGACATTTCCCTATTGGGAAGTGCCTTTGCTCCTCTCCACACTGTAGCAAACTTAGTGCACATGTCTTCTGCAATGGCTGGAGCAGATACACACAGGTCTATGGGAGTGACTCGACTGTGCTTGTCTGATGGGATGGGCATGAGCAGGTCAGACTAGCACAGCCCAAAAACATGGTTATCTCTACAAGAAATGGCAAGTGCTTCTGTTATTGTCAGTGGGCCATCGTGATATTTTAGTAGTGCGTATGGCCTCTGACCATCACCCATTTTATTAATTTGTGAATACCGAACTTTGTAATTTTGTTTGAACTGAACATAAGTTAGTACCTTGCTTTGGCCATTTTTTGCCATTTGATAGTGACGTAAACGATACTACAAGATTCTTTCTAAATTGAAATAGATGCAGGAACTCAGTTTCTCACTAGAACAACAGCAGCTGCTCCCATGTTACCTGATCTTTACAGTTAATATGGGAATGTCTCATTGTCTTTGGCTGCTTATTCTTGCGTGCAATGCCGAACAAGGCATATCCAAACTTGCCATGATCAACAGAGGGATCCTCTAAATATGTGTGCGTCTCTGTATATCTATCAATCAATCATGTTAAAAGTATAGTTTATGTACACAGTTGTTAAATGAAACTTGGTTACTTCCGTCTGTCACAGTATTTCTACCATGCTATTTGTTATTAAACTTGCATATTAATTTTACTAGCCTGAGTTCTCCAAGGTTGCAGTTACGGTTACGTCTCCAGGATAGCTTGTGCTGTGAGCCTGCTTTCCACAGTACCACCCATCTTTGAGCTCCAAAATACAGCCTGCTACTGCTTTGACCCTTGCATCCTGCCATTATGATTTTAAAAGTGCTGAAGAACTTGCAGCTAATTCCTGACAACGGGCAGTAACTTATCTTGCAGCATTTGTAGGGGAAGGCCACCGTGGGATTGGAAGATCGAATCATGTTGGGTTGCCTTGTGGCAACAGGGTGGGGTTGTAAGAAGTCTAATTGTAAGAAAGAGGTTTCAGAGGAACAGGAGTAGGTCTTTCAATCTCTCGAGTCAGTTCTGCCATTTAGTCAGATCGTGGCTAATTTGTACCTCGACTCCATTGAGCAATTCCCTGACTACCTTTATATCTAACAAAAACAATGCCAGTATATCTTTCCTGAGGTGCACTGCCCAGAACTGAACACATCACTCCAGATGTGGTCTGACTAAGGCTCTGTACAACTGAAACATCACTTCTTGCCCTTTTTATTCCAGCCCCCTTGAGAGAAAGATCAACATTACATTCGCCTTTTTGATTACTTTTAGTATCTGTGCATTAACGTTTCGTGAGTTTTGGGCAGGGAGGTGTATTTATTCAAAGGGTTTCCTCAGCAGTGGGGAAACCTGTAATATATCTTAAATACACTGCTTAGCGGGCAAGGGGATTTGTTGATGGGGTTCCTCTAGTAGGCAAGAGGATTTGGTGATGGGGTTACCCCAGCGTGTGGAAACTTGTATATTTTAACAAAATACTTAGGATTATTTATGTTAAATAATAGTCAATCTTGGGAAAACCTTCTCCATCGTGCTGTGACTGGATTCCCTGCCACGACCAGACTCTAAGCCATTATTCTGGTTGCAGCAAGGGAAGGGGCTGTTTGTAGTACTCAACAACCTCACTCCATACTTCACATTCAGCCATTCCTCTTCCCATTGCTCCCATAGATAGTTGCCACCATGCTGTTGGTGCACTCTCCAAGTGCACCCTGCCACTACTGCATCCCACACCCTGCACTACCTCCTCCATGCTCCTGTACTTTGGGACTCATCTCTTAATCATTTCAGACGCAGGACACAACCCCCCACTCCCTGCCAAATCCACACAGTTCTTGTAGTCTACCTCCTGTCATGCTCTGACTCCTCTCTCCCACCCTACAAGGCCCTTCCCAGTGCTCTCACATCCCTCAGCCACACTCTTGGTTCTTCCAAATCTTGTCCACCTTCTTTAGCCTGTGCCCCACACTCCTTGACTCTCGTGCTTAAATCTCAGAAATATCCACCTTTCCCTGCTCTTGCAGTCTACCGTCTACTTATCTGGAACATCTTTCCACAATCTTCCTCATTTATGGGTGGTTAAAAATAACTACTAAAACTAAGGTTAAGACCGGAAATGATAAGCCTGTTAATCTTATCATGGTTTTGGACAAACCTTTTAAGAGCACAGAATGAAATTAATGGATCACATAATTGATAAATGATGTTGAAATAGCTAAGAATGAAGTTGAAAGACATCTGGGAGTCTTCGTAGACTCGGCAGTCAACATGTCCAACCAATGCAAAGTAACAATCAATAAAGCCAATAAAATTATGAGCTTTATAGCCAAAACAATAGAATATAAACTGCAGTGCTCTGGTCAGACCATATTCGAAGTACTGTGTCCAATTTTTGGTCACTTAAAACATGTGGGAGGCACTGCAGAGAAGAGCCAAGAGGCTGATCCCTAGGTTAAGATAAAGGCTGAAGAAATTTGGACTTTTCAGCCTGGATGGGAGACACCTAAAAGGTGATCTTGTATAATAAGAAGTATATAAGGTAGTTAACAATATGGAAAAAGTAAATGAGAAATTGCTTTCAAATAAATTGCATGAATAGGACAAGGGGGTATAGGTTCAAGCTAGTGAAAGGTATATTTACAACTGATATCAGCAGGTGCTTCTTCCTATTAGAGTGATTAATACAAAAGGACTTGTAGATAGAGTACAATGAAAAACATGTAGCATAGGGTAATTGGGCACAGTTAATGTGGATTTGTAAAGGGTAGGTTGTGCTTGACTGATGTAATTGAATCTTTGGAGAAATTCACAATGTATAGATGAAGGGAGTGCGATGGATGATACAGCACAGAAGGAGGCCATTCGGCCCATCGTGCCTGTGCCGGCTCTTTGAAAGTTATCCAATTGGTCCTACTCCCCTGCTCTTTCCCCATAGTTCTGTAATATTTTTCCTTCAAGTATATATCCAATTCCCTTTTGAAAGTTAGTATTGAATCTGCTTCTACCACCCTTTCAGCAGTGCATTCTAGATCATAACAACTCGCTACATTTGAAAAAAATCCTCATGTCACCTCATGTTCTTTTGCCAGTCACCTAAAATCAGTGTCCTCTTGTTACCGACCCCCCTGCCACTGGAAACGGTTTCTCCTTATTTACTCTATCAAAACCATTCATGATTTTGAATGCCTCTGTCAAGTCTCCTCTTGGCCTTCTTTGCTCGAAGGAGAACAACCCCAGCTTCTCCAGTCTCTCCACATAACTGAAGTCCCTCATCCCTGGTACTATTCCAGTAAATCTCTTCTGCACTCTCTCCAAGGTCTTGACATCCTTCTCCAATACTCCAGCTGAGGCCTAACCAGTGTTTTATAAAGGTTTAGCAGAAGTTCCTTGCTTTTATACTCTATTTCTTTATTAATAAAGCCAAGGATTCCATGTGAATTTTTAACTCTCTTAACTTGTCCTGCCACTTTCAAAGATTTCTGTACTTGCACTCCTAGGTCTCTCTATTCCTGCACCCCCATTAAAATCGTACCATATTGCCTTTCTTCATTCTTCCTACCAAAATGTATCACTTCACACTTATCTGCGTTAAATTTCATCTGACGTGTCTGCCCATTTCACCAGTCTGCCTATGTCTTCCTGAAGTCTGTTCCTATCCTCCTCATTGTTTACTACATTTCTGAATTTCGTGTCATCTGCAAACTTTGAAATTATGCCCTTTATACCAAGTCCAGGTCATTAATATATATCAAAAAGAGCAGTGGTCCTCACCAACCCCAAGGAACCCCACTGTATACTTCCCTCCAGTCTGAAAAACAACCGTCCACCACTACTCTCTACAAAAGCAAAATACTGCGAATGCTGGAAATCTGAAATAAAAACAGAAAATGCTGGAAATGCTCAGCAGGTCGGGCAGCATCTGTGGAGAGAGAAACCGAGTTAACCTTTCAGACCGATCGCCTCTGCTTTCTGTTCCTTAGTCCCTTCAGAAGGGTTTTGCTGAGATACCATAAGATTTGTTGCAAAAAAAAATTGAAGGACGTGGTATTTGAGGAAATGTCGTCTCATGAAGAGAGAGAAAGTGGAGAGTGGGGGTGAATCAAGTTCATTGGATTTGGAGTATATGCTTAGTGTTGAGATTCCAGGGATCTGTGCTTGGACCTCTTTTATTTTATTTTGACTTTATATATTAATATAATTTGGACATCGACACAAGGAGAATTTATTAAAAATTAATACATTGAAGGGCATAGTATACCGTGAGGAAGAATTAAACAGAACAGACCAGTAAATGAGTTGGGCAGATAGGTGACCGATGAAGTCAGTGCAAAGAAGTGTGAAGTGCAGTAGTACAGTTTTGGGGGGGAGGAGGGAAAGAACACTGAAAAGAAATATGCTCCTAAAAAGTTAAGAATCTTTAAGACTGGAGGAACAGCTAGATCTAGGATTGCAGATACATAGATCTTTGCCGGTAGAAAAGCACATTAAAAAAAAAGTTAGTGGAATTCAGTGTTTTATTTGTGAGCCACCGAATACAAAAAAGAGGTGATGTTGAATTTGTACAAGATGTTGGTTAGGCTGTGTTTGGAATATTGTATGCCATTCGTGGCACCCCATTATGGATAGGATTTTGGAAATGGCAAAGCGATAAAAGCTTATAATTATGAAGAAAGGCTTTAAAAATGGGGATTTTTTACTGGAGCAAAGAAGATTAAGAGGGGCTGTAATAAAGGTTTTCAAAATCATGAAATGTTTTGAGAGGATACATAGTAAAAGATTGTTTCTGGTAATTGATGAATTGGCAACAAAGGGGCATAGACTATGGATTATCAACAGAAGAATGAAGAGAAATTAGGAACGATTTCACCCAGGCAGTTGTTGGAGCATGGACTGCTTTATCACAAGTGGCTATTAAGGCCATCACCTCATTTAAAAGGGAATTAGCATTTGAAAAGGAGCAACATAAAAAGATGCCAGGAAAGAGCTGGGAAATGGGATTAGAGGATAGCTCGGGTTAAAGAGCCAGCACGGGCACGACGGGTCGAACTGCCTGTTTCTGTGTAATCACAGTGATCATCCTTTTATGGCTGTTACTTTTGTGGCCATCATATGTAAGTACTGTATTACATTCCCAATGTATTCACTTTAGCTCAAATTCTGAATTGCCACAGATGTGACCTTTTTAAAAGAGTACAGTTTATTTTAATGTTGTTTCATTGATGTGCTGATCTGGGTGAGTGTGTGCAACCCACATTACCTGTTCAGCCATACCTAGTATCCGTCTTCTCCAGTGACTACATTATGAAATGTATCCTATCGTAGAAGCAATGAAGCCTGATGGATTAGCCATTGGATATTTAATCATTTTTGAACCTGCACTACTCTGGGAATTTCCATCACACTAAGGCATTACATCATGCTTGTCTAATAATTGGAATGCTGTATGTTTGATCAATGTGCTTGGTCCCTAATATAGCAGCTGAAATTGTGGCATTTACTAAGGTACAAGCCACTGTTGGATTCCTGGCTTATTTACGTTGATCAGGGAGTAGAATGCACTGATTCAGATATCTGTGTATTGGTGGTGGGGACGGACTGATGCTGAGTTATACTTAATTGTATATTTTACCACAAAAATCACTTAGCCGCTTAGCTGCATAGATGTTTAAAGTGCAGAAGGAGGCCAGTCAGCCCATAGTTTCTGTTGGCTCTGCTAGAGGAGTCTAAAACCAATCCCATGGTCTTGCTCTCTTTCCCATATCCCTGTAACTTGCCCTGCTTCAAATCTTTATGTACTTTTCCCTTAAAAGATGAAATGGTCTGTGCCTCAGCTATTCCCTATGGCAAAAGGATCCATGTTCCAGTAATCTTCTGCATAAAGACATTTCTCCTAGCCTTTCACCTCACCCTTTGTCAGGATTTTAAATTGATGACCTCTCATTGCTGGGTCCCCAACCAGGAGAATTTTTTTTTTCTTATTCACCCTTTCAAAACCCTTCTTAATTTTAAGAGCCTTTATTAAATTTATTCCGAGCCTTCTCTCCAATCGGAAACTGTTGTGTATGTGCCTTTAAGAGAAGAACTGATTCTATACTGCAGTACTGGCAGTGACCACCCCTGTATATAAAGCCATAGCAGGCTTCTGTATTTCAGTCTTAAGTTACCCCCTGTTTTATTGTTCTCCTGCAGTCCGTGTATTATTTATATATACTCGGACATTACAGAAACCTCTCATTAGAACTACAGTTTTCTATCCCTCGTATCATCCTGGTGAATCTATACTGTATGCTCTCTGGCTTTTAATGTCCTTTCTATAATGGATCACTGCACACAGTACTGTAACTGCAGCATGCTATTGACAGGGCTAAATGTCACAATCAACGGATCAAATCAAAGCCCTGCAGACCTGCTGCATCCAGTCGTGAATGGTGGTTGACCATTAAACAACTAACTGGAGGAGGAGGTTCCATGAATATCCCCATCCTCAATGATGGTGGAGCCCAGCACGTGAGTGCAAAAGACAAGGCTGAAGCGTTAGCAACCATCTTCAGCCAGAAGTGCCGAGTGGATGATCCATATTGGCCTACTCCTGAGGTTCCCACCATCACAGAAGCCAGTCTGCAGCCAATTCGATTCACTCCACGTGATGTCAAGAAACGGCTGAGTGCACTGGATACAGCAAAGGCTGTGGGCCCCGACAACATCCCGCTGTCGTGCTGAAGACGTGTGCTCCAGAACTAGCCGCGCTCTAGCCAAGCTGTTCCAGTACAGCTACAACACTGTCATCTACCCGACAATGTGGAAAATTGTCCAGGTATGTCCTGTCCACAAAAAGCAGGACAAATCCAATCTGACCAATTACTTCTCCATCAGTCTACTCTCAATCATCAGCAAAGTGATGGAAGGTTTCATCAACAGTGCTATCAGGCGGCACTTACTCACCAATAGCCTGCTCATTGATGCCCAGTTTAGGTTCCGCCAAGGCCACTCGGCTCCAGACCTCATTACAGCCTTGGTCCAAACATGGACAAAAGAGCTGAATTCCAGAGGTGAGGTGAGAGTGACTACCCTTGACATCAAGGCAGCATTTGACCAAGTGTGGCATCAAGGAGCCCTAGTAAACCTGAAGTCAATGGGAATCGGGGGGGGGGGGGGGGGAAACTCTCCACTGGCTGGAGTCATACCTAGCACAAAGGAAGATGGTTGTGGTGGTTGGAGGTCAATCATCACAGCCCCAGGACATCGCTGTAGAAGTTCGTCTGGGCAGTGTCCTAGGCCCAACCATCTTCAGCTGCTTCATCAATGACCTTCCCTCCATCATAAAGTCAGAAATGGGGATGTTTGCTGATGACTGTACAGTGTTTAGTGCCATTCGCAACTCCTCAGATAATGAAGCTGTCTATGCCCGCATGCAACAAGACCTGGACGACTTTCAGGCTTGGGCTGATAAGTGACAGGTAACATTTGCGCCACAGTTCTTGCCAGGCACTTCTATCTCGAACAAGCGAGAGTCTAACCAACGCCCCTTGACATTCAACGTCATTACCATTGCCGAATCCTCCTCCATCAACATCCTGGGGGTCACCATTGACCAGAAACTTAACTGGTCTAGCCACATAAATACTGTGGCAATAAGAGCAGGTCAGAGGCTAGGTATTCTGCGGCGAGTGTCTCACCTCCTGACTCCCCAAAGCCTTTCCACCATCTACAAGGCAGAAGTCAGGAGTGTGATGGAATGCTCTCCACTTGCCTGGATGAGTGCAGCTCCAACAACACTCAAGAAGCTCGGCACCATCCAAGGACAAAGCAACCCGTTTGATTGGCACCCTATCCACCACCTTAAACATTCACTCCCTCCACCGCTGGCGTACCGTGGCTGCAGTGTGTACCATCTACAAGATGCACTGCAGCAACTGGCCAAGGCTTCTTCGGCAGCACCTCCCAAACCCGCGACCTCTACCACCTAGAAGGACAAGGGCAGCAGGCGCATGGGAACACCATCACCTCCAAGTCACACACCATCCTGACTGGAAGTATATTGCCGTTCCTTCATTGTTGCTGGGTCAAAATCCTGGAACTCCCTCCTTAATAGCACTGTGGGAGTACCTTCACCACACAGACTGCAGCAGTTTAAGAAGGCTACAATCTTCTCAAGGCCAATTAGGGATGGGCAATAAATCCTGGCTTTGCCAGCGACACGCACATCCCATGAACGAATAAAAAAAACTGGCCTAAGTAACCATTGCCATGTACAATTTATTATTACCCTCTTGCTCTTGAACTCTATTCCTGTATTCATAAGTACCAAAATGCTATTGGCCTATTTTATGGCTTTATCAACTTGCACTTGTACTTTCAAGGAATGACAGGTTTGCACACAAAACCTCCTCTTCCACACCATTCAGCATCTTTCCATTGAGCGTATTCTCCCATTTTGTGTTTTTCCTTCCAAAATGCATTACCTCCCCAAGTGCGCGCACATGATTTTATCCTTGTTCCTGCTTCTCCCAGTCCTTGGTACCATTTTCCTAACTTCCAGGATGTGCCACCAGGGCGCTCACATCAAGTAAAGCCCAGAGAAACTAGAGATTTTTTAAAAAACATGGAAGGCTTTGATTGTGTGAATAAGGAAAGACTATTTCCTCTGTTTAGGGAGCCAGTGATGAGGGGAACATAGAAACATAGAAGATAGGAGCAGGAGTAGGCCATTCGGCCCTTCGAGCCTGCTCCGCCATTCAATGAGATCATGGCTGATCATCCAAATTCAGTACCCTGTCCCTGCCTTCTCCCCATATCCCTTGGTCCCTTTAGACTTAAGAAATATATCCAACTCCTTTTTGAATATATTTAATGAACTGGCCTCCACAGCCCTCTGTGGCAGAGAATTCCACAGGTTCACCACTCTCTGGGTGAAGAAATTCCTCCGCATTTCAGTCCTAAATGGCTTACCCCTTATCCTTAGACTATGACCCCTGGTTCTGGACTCCCCGGCCATCATAAACATCCTTCCTGCATCTAGTCTGTCCAGGCCTGACAGAATTTTATAGGTTTCGATGAGATCCCCTCTCAATCTTCTAAACTCCAGTGAGTATAAGCCCAATTGACACAATCTCTCCTCATACGTCATTCCTGCCATCCCAGGTATCAGCCTGGTGAATCTTCGCTGTACTCCTTCCATGGCAAGAACGTCCTTCCTCAGGTAAGGCGACCAAAACTGCACACAATACTCAACGTGCGGTCTCACTAAGGCCCTGTACAGCTGTAGCAAGACATCCTTGTCCCTGTACTCGAACCCTCTTGCTACGAAGGCCAACATACCATTTGCCTTCTTAACCGCCTGCTGCACCTGCATGCTTACCTTCAGCGACTGGTGCACAAGAACACCCAGGTCTCTTTGCACTTCCCCTTCTCCCAATCTATTGCCATTCAAATAATAATCTGCCTTCCTGTTTTTGCCACCAAAGTGGATAACCTCACATTTATCCACATTATAGTGCATTTGCCGTGGTTCTGCCCAATCACCCAATCTGTCCAAATCGTACTGGAGTTTCTCGACATCCTCCTCACAGCTTACCCTCCCACCCAACTTTGTGTCGTCTGCAAATTTGGAGATATTACATCCAATTCCCTCGTCCAGATCATTAATATATATTGTGAACAGCTGAGGTCCTAGGACCGATCCTTGCGGTACCCCACTAGTCACTGCCTGCCACTCGGAAAACGACCCGTTTATTCCAACTCTCTGCCTTCTGTCCGCCAACCAGTTCTCTATCCAAGTCAATACCTTGCCCCCAATCCCATGTGCCTTAATTTTGCACGCTAATCTCTTATGTGGGACCTTATCGAAAGCCTTCTGAAAGCCCAAATACACCACATCCACTGGTTCTCCCTTATCTATTTTACCAGTTACATCCTCAAAAAATTCCAGTTTAATTTAAAATTGTCATCCAAGTGAAGAGAGAGGTTAGAAGAAATGTCTTTACATGGGGTTATTGGAACTTGAAATACTTTGCCAGAGGGGAGTGGTAGAGGCAGAGTCCATTTCTGCTTTTGAGGGAAAATTGGATAAATGTTTGTAGCAGTGGAAGATACAGGGTTATGGAGAGAACATTGGGCAGTGCACTTAGTTTTGGATTGTTGTAATACAGCCCCCACCACTTAAAACATCCACGTTTAAAACAGACAGTTGCTTATATCAGCTAAAAAGTGATAACCATAATGCATTTGTATTAACATCAATTTCAAAGTTGCCAGTTAAAGTGACTTAAGTGCTCCATTTATTTCAGGCAGAAACAGCTGTGCTTACTCACTACTGTAATTCACACCTCGTTAAGGTGCTCTGAATACAAGAACAAAGATAAGTGAATAACACCTTTCTGCTTTTCTATTTTTCCTACCAAAGTGGATAACTTCACATTTCTCCACTTTATATTCCATCTGCCACGTTCTTGCCCACTCACTTAACTTGTCTACTTGACCAAGGTCCCCTTGTTGAAGTGCCCTGAATGTAATGAAAGAGCCTAAGTGAGGCAGACTTCATTTTAATACTTAATATTTTCAGATGAGAATCCTTCACCAAATCCTGCATGGCTATGAAGGAGATTTCCCCCCATTAAGGACTGACCAAAGCAAAGGGAGAACTTTTTTTTACCTTTCCAGTGAATTTGTGCTTACAGTCCATCGGCTGTAATAAATGGTCCAGATCTGAAAGCTATCCGGTAACATCACTACTTGTGTCACCTGTCACTTTTCACTTTCAAATCTGGCATTTAAACAGAGCAACACGTCCTATGGGAGTCCAGTCTGAAACTGAGTAACCATCTGCAATTTCAGACATTTAACAGGGGTGAACCCCACATACAGCTCGTTTAAACTGAACCCTGCATCGAAGCATACATTTTGGAATGCAAGCAACAGAAAGCGTAAAAGGCAACAATCTATAATCCAACCTAGTCCTCACTCTGGCAGTCTTTAAGTTAGAAAACTACAGATTGCGCTCAACTGTTAGCGCTAGCACGTTATACCGACCATCGTATACAGTGAGCAAATTGCGTTTGCACGAACGCGCCTGTTGTAAGTGGTGGAGACTGTAAAGAACTGGCACAGACAGAATGAGCTGAATGGCCTTTTCTGATGGAAACTACTATGGTTCAATATTGTAATGCATATTCTGATTATTGCGATGGAGATTAAGGTTTTATTTTCTGGGCATTATGGAGTGATTTTTAAAAATTGAGTAACCATCAGTGTTGAAAACATTAAGAGCTGCATCATCAGTAAGCAGTGATTAGATGATGTCAAGCTTCAACTTCTTTAAAAAAAACCCTGAAGACTGTAGTTTTTTAAATGCATTTTTTAAATGTTAAATCAGCAAAGGGTTCCCCATTATTGGCCTAATGGGTAGAAACACATTCTGACAACACTAAACCATATAGACTGGAGGGCCACAAGCTCGATTTGTGCCTGCTCTGAGTTAACAGATCTTGGCCTGGGTACCACTTGAGTGCTATGATTAGCTTCTGATTTCTGGTTTATGGGGAAGGGAGATATCAACTAGGGCTTTAATTCTTGATAATATGTTAATATACTTGCGGAAGTTTGGTGAGGACAGGATTGTGCTCAGCTGCAAACCCCTCCCCCAATTAGAGGACCAGCCTACCGATGGTCACTGTCCAGACTTGAAGAACGGCCACTTGGGTGAGATGTTGGAGGACTGTCGGCACCCATGCAATCATACCTCAGTAATATAGTGCTTTTGGAAAGGAAGAGAACAAATTGGCAAAAAGAAAAGCCAATACACAGCTGTAAACGTTGCTAGGTAGTGTAAATCTTTAAGTGGCTACTGAAAGATGTGCTTTCAAAGGGTTGTTGTGAAAATTCCTTCATCATGGTCGAGTGAAGATGAATACATATTTGCAAGTGGCATAATCTAGACTGAACCTCTTTCTGGGGAAATGTAAAATCGGACAAATGGCAGGACTTTGCTTGAATTCTAAATTAATGCAGTAGCCTTAAAGATTTTTAAATTAAAAATTGCTCGATTTAATTTGTATTTTCACAATGGTATATCGCTAATTTTATCAAGGGTTAACTTGCTATGATGTAGATAGAAGTGTTGAATGGAGTAGAGCATATGGATTTGAAAAAGTGGTTTGTCCTGGAAAGAACTGTTGTTTAGCTATTTCAGTACTTCAGCAAAATGTATTCCTTATCTGGCAGGCAAATTATTCAATATTTTGCACATTTTCTATTTTTTTTTAAAAAATGTGACGATTAACTTAACCTTGTCCTCACATGGGCACATTTTTGAATATGTTGGAATTTTTTTTGTGGTTTTGAGAACTGTTGGTACTTTCTCATCTTGTGGTTTTGCCTGGCTGGGAGATGCCTTGGAGGCATCCGGCAAACGAGTGATAATATGAAATTTCATTGTACAGTATTGTGAGCTAGCTGCCTGTCGAATAGTGTCATATTCTAGATGGTTAGAAATGCATTCATATGGTGTGAAATATTTCTTGGGTGGTAGTGCAAAATGAGTGACCGTGAATTGGCAGCCTATTTTACACCTTGCCTGATTTTCTTTTCCATTGTGCCCATTTTACACTTCCCAGGACCAATTTCACCCACAATGTTCCCCTAGTTCATCACCATCCAAAACACTACCTAGTATAGTAGCAGAGTTTAAAAAAAAAATGCATGGTCGATTCACGCCCTTTCAAAGATCCTTTTAGTGTATTTTTTTTCTCTTCCCAGTCTTATTACAAGCTTCATTTCACTTCTGGACCTATAATGAAGAAAATAGCCCATTATATTACAGTGCAGCTGCCAAAGACATTGCTATAATACAAATGAAGTGCCTGATTTTTCTCTGGAGGGAGAGCGCTGGCAGTGGAAGAAGGAAATGGAGGGAGAGCGCTGGCAGTGGAAGAAGGAAATGGAGGGAGAGCGCTGGCAGTGGAAGAAGGAAATGGAGGGAGAGCGCTGGCAGTGGAAGAAGGAAATAGATGCCATGAGATCTGCCATTTTATTCTGGTTGCAAAGGCCTGACCTTGCAGCTCTCTACTTCACTCCCACTTTGCCTACAGGCCAGCAATAAGATGGTATGCATGAACCGTCCCTGACATCTGGGAAGACACTGATGTAGAATGATTAATATTGTGAATGTGCATGGGGTACTGTGCATGTGTAAGATTGTGTATGTGTAGTTTTGTTTTAAATGAAATGATGTGCTTGTATTCTAGTTTCTGGTCTCTGAATCCACTCTACAGTATAAACAAGGTGAATTTGACATACAGAGAACTTGGCATAGTATAGAACTACTTTGATTTGAAGCATTTTCTGTAGTATAAATGGGATGTAAGTAATGTGCAACATGACCACCTTGACTACAAAGTACAAACTCACATTTACTTAATGGCTTTTGAGGTTTTTATTATTGCGGTTGAGGAGCGAGTAAGGATGACCGTATTGCCTACATCCTGAAAATAAATGGAGGTACTAACTGAATAGAGTATTTTGAGCTATAAGTCACCTCACAGTGGTTACATGCCAGTCATTTAGGACTCATTTTTGAGCTGATAAATTAAGTATTGAACAACATTTTGGCTTGTGCTTTCCCCCCCCCCCCCCCCCCCCCCCCACCCCCTAGTGTGTGTAATGCAAAATAAGCCCCCGTGACAATGCCATGGGATAATATTTGTGCACAGGGTTGTCTGTAGTAACACATCTCCTCCACTGAAATTGTTATGATAGACAAGTAAATAAATCAATAATTTTGTTGTTAAGAATGTTTGATATAATGCACTGATGGCCACTGGGTGTAGTCAACAGTTGCATCATGGCTGTGTAATAGTTACGGCATCCTATATTAACAAGTCAGTAGCCAAAAATACATAAAAAGTTGTTCAAAATGTCCCAAACTCAGTTCTGTGTGTTGTCTTAATATCAACCTGACTTGTGATTTTTCTTTTAAAGTTTGAAACAAGAGTGGTTGTTCCAGAAGTCAATACAGTTTAAAAAACACTTCATAAAATAACTAGCGAGTATAGGCAATGTTCTCTCTGAATCTTATCTTGATGAATGTCTACAGTTTAGTTGATATGATAAAGTAGTCTGTCTTCCACAAGATATTATTCAAAAAGTGGCCAAGAATTAAGATGCTCTGGTTACTGCAATGCAAAAATGCTTATCTAGAATAGCAAATCTTGAGTTGGAAACCCAGTCACAATGTTTTGCCATTCTTGGTTTTCTGGAAGGGCAATAAATTGTTAATGCTCTTCCCGCAGTGTTCCTGGCAGGTTAATCTAAGATATGTACTGTGGAAATATTTTCCTAATTGGACTCTTCTAGATCTGGCAGAGTGTAGGAATTGGAGAGGTGGTGTTGAAGAGAATAGTGTTTAAAAATAAATGACATTCCTGGTACAATTACACACAAATAGACAGCGAAGTAGATATAATTGCAGGGCGTTGGACTCGCACATGGAGATGTTGGGAATTGCCTTTTGAATCCAGAAATTCTCAATTAGGACATAGGAGCATAGGAACAGGAGTAGGCTATTTAGCCCCTCGAGCCTATTCTGCCATTCAAAGAGATCATGGCTGATCTGTGACCTAACTCCATATACCCTCCTTTGCACCATACCTTTGGCTAACAAAAATCCATCAATCTCAGATTTTAAATTAACAATTGATCTAACATCAATTGCCTTTTTGCAAAAGAATTCCAATTGTCCAGTGATTTGCCTGACTATTGAATTGAATACTAGACATTCGAGTGTTCTGTTTTGCTGTGAATGTAGCAGTGAAGCGGGAGGAAGTTTTTGGACGATTTTTGACCCTACCCACCTAGCGGGAAACAGGCGGGTGAGCAGTTAAAATGCCCTGGGCTACTTATCCGTTGAAAAGCTGCTCTGATATTGCTGACTAAAATCTTCACTCCAGCTTCTGAACAGGTGGCTAAGTCACCCGTCCAACGTTGCCAGGGTCCTTTTCAAATATGCAGATCGGGGCCTGATGATGTCGATATTAACTCTAGCCCGAGTGGGGATGTTGCTGTGGCTTTTCTGCTGGCCCAAAGCCCCCCCCCCCTCACTTTGCTCGTGTGAGCTGCTTCCGGAACCCCCTTCGCCACACCTACCTTCGTGCCGGTGGCTGTGCAATACTTCAAAGGACAGCTGCTGCTTCCTCCTCGGGTGGCATGTTGAAGTGTCCCAGGAGTTAAAATACCCAGAGCTGAGTTTCAAATTCAGATTAGACCTCTAATTTACATCACAAAATGTATTGAGAATTCTGTGCTTTTTATAAAAAAAATAAATTAAAAAATTGTAAAAGGAAATAACTTGCCTTTTTATATAGTGCCTTTCAAGACCTCTGGATAACCCAAAGTGCTTTGCAGTCAATTAAGTACTTTTGAAGTGTATTCACTTGTAATTTAGGGAATTGTGGCAGCCAATTTGTGCACAGCAAGCTACCACAAACAGCAATGAGATTTTTTTCATGATGTTGGTGGGAAAAATATGCGCCAGGACACTGGGAGAACTCTCCTGCTTTTCTTCAAATAATGTCATGGGATCTTTTGCATCCACCTGAAAAGGTGAGGCCTCATCCGAAAGACGACACCTCCGACAGTGACTGCAAAATTAGGGCTGATACCAGCAAGCTTTTCTTCACACACTGAGCTTCCAGATAACATAGTGGAGGCAAAAACCCTGGACTCATGCAGGAACCAATTGGATACTGATGTGGGAAACTTTAGGGTCTTTCTGGATGGATGAACTGAATGGGCTAAGTGGCCTTCCTCATCCGTAATGTAAGTTAGGATCAATGCTGGGTGGAAAGTACCTCTACTGTCCTGTCACCACACTTCTCAACAGTCTGTTCATCAAGTAGGTACAACAAATGGAAAGATAGAAGAAAAGTATGAAGAAGCAAAAAGGCTAGTCATTAAGTTAGACAAAACAGGTAAAAAGATTGAAAGATAAAGATAAAAATTTATGAAATTATTTAAAACAATGTAATAACAACTGAAGGGGATAGATTGCAGAAAAAAAACTGAAGAAAAATTACATGAAGCAGAAGATAGATTTATTTGTCTTCTCTAGTTCTTTATTATCTAAGTTGGAAAAGCAAAATTACGTGTAAATTTAAAAAAAAAAAAAAAACGATTGAACCCTATTGTCTCCCTAAAGTGCTTTTATACAAAAAAAACTGCTCTAATGCAGAAAGTTAACTTGTGGTTAGCACTGATTTAAAATGATTTCTGGTTTATCTTGTGGCTGTAACTTCCTCGCATTCGATCATAGGAATAGCCTGCTTGCCCATGTTACCTGAATTGTTTGTTTTTGAGCAAGTAGCTTGTTAGAGACCAGACAAGCTAATTTCACTCTTGGGATTTGTTTTTGATGCAGCATATACTTTGTGGTTTCTAGAGTCACAATGTGACTGGAGGCTATTCATGTGTGAATGCAGATCAGCGGGCCAATGTTTATTCTTGTGACGTGCTGCTACTTTAGTACTTTTTAAAAATTGAAAACTCAAAGGGCTAAAGCCCCAAGAAGAAAATCACATTTTCCTTGGTTTGGAGACTCCAGATCAGCTCCCAGGCTGTTCTGAAATCATGGCCCACATTGCAGTCAATTGAGCTGGTCTGCAGTCTCTCGATGAAGCCTCTCGAGTGACCTGGAGGTATGGGGAACCACCAGAGTGAATTATCTGAGACATGTTCTTGCTACTGCTACCAACTAATATACCAAAAAATAGTAATTGTGTCATGAACGTCTAAAATATATTTTTACATTTCCAAACGCACTAATCAAAATATCGATTATTCATTAAAACTTGGCTGAACGCTTCTAAAAATCTGCAAATGCACCAACATTATTAAGGCAGGAGTTAGAGAGCATGAGGGAGCACCATAGGGTGCCAATCTACAGACCTGTGTGGATCTGGTGAAAAATTGACAGCTGCTTTATTGTGAAACTAGGTATTTAAAGCAAATGTTGAGCATTAATTTACATAAATTTGCATAAGATATGCATTTTACTAGATCTACTATGATTAAGTATTAACACTAGTGTTACTCAATTAACAGATGGAATGGAAAGCCGTTTAATATGTATGAAACTGCAGGCTTCAAGGCATGTGAAATTAGAATTTAAAAAATGCTATGTTCTAAATCTTTTGGCACAAAACAACAGTTTTTATTGATCTCAGACTCTGACAAGGATGGCTGCATGATTTGGCCTGCCTTTGAGTGCTCTAAATATTTTCTCCTGATTTACTGTTGGGCGATGCTGTAGTCTTTCCAAAATCATTAAAACATTATTTTAGTATCTATTCAGGGTATCCGTGATGACATAACGACTGTAATCTGTGATTAAATGAAAAGTGTTTGTAAACACCCTGCTGTTCTCCTCCTATTTTTCTTTTTCTTCCCCTGCACTCAATTAAAAGGCCTTTCTATGCATTTTGTTGTAAATTTCTGCTGTACGAATTTATTTCTGGTGACTGGCAACAATTGTTCTACTTTGGTAAGCACAGAAGTGGAATAGCTTGAGGGATCAAATGTACCATATAATATTAAAATTGTAAGCTTTAGTAGCAGATCTGTTTGGGTTACTGTATCTGGTTAAATAATAGCACTTACAACTGAGTTTAAGTACCACAATAGCACTAATATGAAGCTTTATTTAGCATTGCTCATAATTAGTTAGAGGATATGCTGTTGTGAAGCATGAGCCTGCCAAGTCTTAATCAGCACCATCTCCCATTCCCAGTAGAACCAGAGATGCCATTTTCACTCCCTTGCAACAGGGCTACTCTCTTTGCTGCCCACCCCCGGCTCAGTGGCGTCTAGACTTTTTCTTGCTATCCAGCCATATTGCAAGTGAAATAAACTGGAGCTTATTTGTTGGAGATCATGTATGTCTGCACCCCACACCCATCACGCGCT
The DNA here is from genome assembly GCF_052327205.1 of Somniosus microcephalus. Lineage (NCBI taxonomy): Eukaryota > Metazoa > Chordata > Chondrichthyes > Squaliformes > Somniosidae > Somniosus > Somniosus microcephalus. Next base: position 69,571,679 of record NC_140991.1, read on the forward strand.
CTCCTCTTTCATGCACTTTCCTTTCTCCTCTTTCTCTTTCCCCTGTCCCACCAAACATGCTCATACTGCAGTATGAGAGTGCATTAGCACTACAACTGTAGTGGCGTGAAGTGGATTTGCTTTGCACTGACATTGCATGCAGTTAGTGTAAATTCAGTCATCTGGAGTCAGGGCATCTCACTCTGCCTTAATTCAGAGCCAGTTCAGGCCTTAACACCCGATTCTGGTTTTGTGTCAGTATGAAGCCAAAACTCTAGGGCCCCATACCAAACTGTATAAATGTAGCTCTGAGGTGTTGTTTAATAATGCGCACTGGTTGTCAAACTTTCCCGTGTTTTTTGCAAATGTTAAAAACCTCAACATATAACCATGCAGTTCTCAGTATTAATAACTGTAAATTTTGACATTAACAAGTCACTTGAATTGTGGGTATTCCAGAGAATTAATTTTAAGCCAGTGACAGATGTCCCTGAACTTCACACTTATTAATGTATTACAATTATTTTATGTTCTGAATTTTAACAATGTTGTTTCAAGGAACATTTACATAGGAAGTTAAGATGGAGAATATATGTTTTTAAATATCACAGTTTGAGCAAGTACTGAATGCTTCCTTACTTTGGCCCAATCCATCTGTGCTGCATGTTCTCAAGGGAAAAGACTTTCACATTCAAAATTGATATGTAGATAAATCCACAGGGTTGCATTATTGTGAAATCAATCATTATGGGCATGGTCTAAACCATTAGTTGCATTGTCAAAAATTGCCTAGGGTTAGAGAGTGAATTTGACATGCCAAAAACAAATGGGCAAATAAAGTTCAGGTTAAATAGTACTAGATCCAAATGAACAAAGTGTTGAGGTTAGATCTTCGAAGATCAGATTCAAACAGTACAGTTTTATCATTAGTACGATAGCACTGACAGCTGTAGGAGCGCACACTGACCCCTTAAAAAATGAAGTATTCAGAATAACAAACAATAACTGTGGAGAGCAGTTGTGAAAGACCTGGAGATAGCCTCTGGGTGCTATAGAGCAGCTTGCCGCACTGTCTATACACATTAACATAAATAGAGTACTATGCCGTTGCTTTTATACATGAAAGTAGTCCACCTGACTAGCATAATTTCTAATAGTGTATGCACATATGTATTTTCTTCTATAGTTAACGTTATTTGTGCAGATTGTCTAAAATAATCTTGCCTCTCCCATTGATTTTTATTCTAAAGTGAGAGATTACAAGCCTTGGAGAGTTGCTAAATCAGTGAGCTGAATTGATTTTTAATCCTTTAATGCTGGACAACATTTGGCAGAATTCTTCAGGGTCAATATAAGGTAGTGAATCTGTTGACTTAGCAAAGTTTCTTATTGTTACAGAATTGACCATACTGCAACATGTGTAATTTTGATTATGGACATACGCTAAAGTGGTGATAAAGTTTAAAAGAATATACTACAGAATAAGGCCTTGTAATGACCCTATTTTCAAATATTACTTGTGCGAAGAAGTCAGAGTTAATAGAGGTTGTTGCCATGATTCGTCAATAACTATCATTGTTGTATCATGGGACTACTGCGATGGTAGAAGGCAAACTAGAGGGACCATGATCTTTTTTGTCTAGCAATTCCTATATTCCTGAGTAACTAGAGCATTATTTTAGCAATTCAAATTTTAAACATCATTATCACAGGGCAGCTGAACTTTAAATTGGGGATAGCACTTTCTCTACATTGTGGAATCTAGCTTCGACTTCCTCCACCCCAGCAGCTTAACAGTGGGGGTGTTGGAGTCCAGATGGATGAAAATGTGTATAATTTCACTGCCTAACTTTGGAAATTTGGCAAAAACAATAGTTCTGATCGGCTTGCCAGCTACCTTCTAGTAAATTAATGTTTTATGACTTGAGTACTGCCTCGTTCAAATGAAAACTCAACAATAAGATAGCACCTCGCTCTGGAGTACTCCTTGAAGCAATGTGAAGCTGAAGGGGCTGTTGAGTTTTCATGTTAATTTCAGGATCTATGTGCCAAAAAACAATCCAACCAGGCCTAGAGAGATGATCAGTCCTGAAAATCTGAATTTTAGTACACTTTTAACAACGTACATTTATAAAGTGCCTTTAACACAGTAAAATGTCCCAAGCTGTTTCACAGGAGCGTCATCAGACAAAAATTAACACCAAGCCAAAGAAGGAAACATCGGGACATGTGACCTAAAGCTTGGGTCAAAGAGGTCGGTTTTAAGGAGTGTCTTAGAGGAGGAGAGGTTTAGGGTGGGAATTCCCGAGCTTAGGGTCTACACAGCTGAAGGCATGGTCGGCAATGGTGGGGCTAAGGAAGTAGGGGATGCAGAAGAGGCCAGAATTGGAAGAACGCAGAGTTCTCGGATGGTCGTCGGGATGGCGGAGGTTAGAGATGGGAAGGGGCGAGGCCATGGTGAAATTTGAACATGAGCATTTTAAAATCGAGGTGTTGTCGGACTGCGAGCCAATGTAGGTCAGCGAGCATGGGGTGATGGGTGAATGGTGTTAGATCCGTGTGTTAATGGAGACACGGAATGCAGGAGTTGATTTAACAAGTGTTTACTGAACAAAGTCTGGAGGTGAACTAAACTACACAAGACGCTACACAGGCTTATATACTCGAGTGGTCACTACTGGTACTACAGTATACATGGGCTTCAAAAACATAGTTCCTCTTAAAGGTACATACACTACAATTCCTCCCCTTTTAGATAAATAGTACATAACATTTTAAGTAATCATTAAATAACATTTTTACAAGAACAATAATTACACATTTGCTGAAGTTAATCAATTACAAATTCAGTCTCTGGAGGCTTCCTGCCTCGGTGGTGTAGTAGGTTCTTTTGGCAAGGTCGATTCGGTTTCAATGCCAGTGTCTGGTTCATCTGGTTCCAGTATCACCGGATCGGAGGTAGATACTATGGGTATCTCTGCTTCATCACTAGGTGTATAGAGTTGTGGTGTAGGTTGTCCTTTTTCGGATGACTCTATGATCTGGTCAGCATGGCGCCTTATTATGCTTTCTCCAATGTCCACGGTATACATCAGTGGTCCTAGTCGTGTGCAAATAGTTCCAGGCTGCCATTTCTCGGTACGGTAGTCCCGGGCCAAAACTGGTTGACCTATCTGGAAGGTTCTAGTTGGCCTTTCATTCATGCTTTGAAATTGCCGGTTCTCTACGTCCCTTCTGACGTTTGGCTTGACCAAATCCAGCCGGCATCTTAGTCTTCTATTGAAAAACATCGTGGCGGGGGTTTGGTTTGTAACCACATATGTTGCATTCCTGTACGCAAACAAGAAGTTATCTACCTTATGTTGTAGATTTATGTCTTCATTACCCATGGCCTTTATGGCCTTCTTGAAGGTCTGCACAAACCTTTCAGCCAATCCATTGGTGGCGGGATGGTATGGGGCGGACGTGTAGTGCTTAACCCCATTGTTTTTTAAGAACTTCCTGAATTCTTCGGACACAAATTGCGGTCCATTATCAGAACAGATCTGTTCAGGCAGCCCATTCCTGGCGAATATGGCCCTTAATACTGTGATGGTTTTTTCCGTGGTGGTGGAGGACATCTTTATTACCTCCAGCCACTTGGAGTGTGCATCCACCGCGATTAAGAACATTGAGTCCATAAATGGACTAGCAAAGTCGATATGTACCCTTTGCCATGGAGATGAGGGCCACTCCCATGGTTGTGGTGGGGCGTTTTGGACCTTTTGGCATCCTAGACAGCTCTTGGTCATTTCTTCGATGTCTCCATCGATACCTGGCCACCACACAAACGCTCTGGCTAAGTTCTTCATTTTCACTCCACCCAGATGCCCCTCGTGAAGCTCCTTTAGCACTTTATCCTGGAGTTTGGGTGGAATCACCACTCTGGATCCACACATCAAGGTTCCTCGGCACACTGACAGCTGTTCTCTTCTTTGCGAGAATGCTGGCAACAGTGGTTCGCCATGTGCTGGCCATCCCTTCACCGTTAAATCGTAGACTCGTGAGAGAGTCGGGTCATTTCTCGTTTCCTTTTCAATGGTAGAATTTGTCACCGGTAGACATTCCACTATGGTCGAGTGGAACATCTCCACTGGGTCCACTGTAGGCGCCTCTTCTACCGTTGGCAACGGTAGGCGCGATAACCCGTCAGCATTCCCATGCTGTTTTGTTCCTTTGTATTCTATGTCATATTGGTGTGCCCCTAGGAAAAGGGACCACCTCTGTAGCCTTTGCGCTGTCATAATGGGAACGCCCTTTTTAGGGTTGAATATGGAGACGAGGGGTTGATGGTCAGTCAACAAGGTAAATTTTTGTCCGTGTAGGTAATGGTTGAATTTCTTCACCCCCCACACCAGGCTGAGTGCCTCCCTGTCGATCTGGGCATAGTTACGCTCAGCTGAGTTCAATGAGCGTGACGCAAAAGCTATCGGCCGCTCCGAGCCATCGGGGAATCTCTGCGATAATACCGCTCCCACGCCGTAAGGGGATGCATCACACGCCAGTCTGATTGGCAGTGATGGGTTGTAATGAGCCAACACTTTCCTGGATGTGATCAAGCCTTTGCATTTATGGAAGGCACGTTTACAGTCTTCGCTCCATTTCCAAACTACTCCCGTTGGTAGCAGTGCGTTAAAAGGGTGCAGAACCGTTGACAAGTTCGGTAAAAATTTATGATAGTAATTTATTAATCCCAGGAACGACCTTAATTGTGAGACATTTTCAGGCGCTGGGGCTTTTACGACCGCTTCAATTTTTTCAGGTGACTTTTGCAACCCTTCTTCGTTAATGACATGGCCACAATATGATATTTGTTTCTGGAAAAATTTGCACTTGGGGCGATTTGCTCGTAGGCCCCGTTCTCAGCCTCCTGAGCACCTGCTCCAAGTTGGCAAGGTGCTCGTTGTCGTTTTCTCCTGTTACAAGGATGTCGTCCAGGTAGCATTGAGTCCCCGGAATCCCTTGCAGGACTTGCTCCATAGCTCTTTGCCAGACAGCCGGAGCTGATGCCACTCCGAAAACCAGTCGATTGTACTGGTACAGGCCTTTGTGTGTTTATCGTGAGATACTTTTTAGAGGCCTCCTCAACCTCCATCTGTAGATATGCCTGTGCTAAGTCAATTTTGGTGAAACGTTTCCCTCCGGATAGTGAGGCGAAAATATCTTCTATCCTTGGAAGAGGATACTGTACCGTGTGAAGAACCGGGTTTACAGTCACCTTGAAGTCCCCACAAATGCGAATTTTTCTCTGTTCTTCAGATTTATCATTATTCAACGTTTTCTTCATGACCGGGACGATGGGTGTTGCCCACTCGCTCCAATCTACCTTGGATAACACGCCTGCTTTTTCCAAATTCTCCAGCTCTGCCTCGACGGCTGGACGAATTGCGTATGGCACCGGCCTTGCCTTAAAAAACTTGGGAATTGCCGCATCTTCCACTTTTATTGAGGCAGTGGCACCTTTCAGGGTTCCTAGTTCCTGTTGAAACACTTCTTTGGCGTTAGCCAAGATTTCTTTTAATCGTCCAGGTATGACGTCATCATCATTTTTTTTTCTTGCTGGTCACCGTCAGTGCCTGAATGGAGTGCCAGTCTAAACGTATCTTTCTGATCCATTCACATCCCAACAACAGTGGACCACCATCTTGCAGAACGTATAAATACAACTTCTGTATTTCCTTGCCGTTGTATACAACAGGCACCCTTATTTTCCCTCTGGGGTATACTTTCTGCCCCGTATATGTCTTCAAGATAATGGATGTGTCTTTCAAAGGTATATGTGGAAATAGCCGCTTGTAATCCCGTCGACTCATGACGGTCAGAGCTGATCCTGTATCTAGCTCCATTTTGACTGGGGACCCCGCTATCGTGAGGGTAACCCAAATGGTCTGGTAATCTTCTTTAGCAATTACATTATGTAATTTGAGACAGCTTAGTCTCTTGTTTCCGGAGTTGCTATGGCTCTTCTGGTCTTCGGAGCCACTGTCCGTCATCATTTGTACCTTTCTGTACTTTTCCTTATTGATTTTTTTACTGTCAGCGGATTTCTTTCCAGATCTGCATACACGTGCAATGTGTCCCATCTTTCCGCATTGCCTGCATGCTTTGTCCTTGAACCAGCAGTCCTTCTGGTCATGGGTGGATCTGCCGCAGCGATAACATCTCTCGAAACCCTGTGTCATTTCATGGGTGCCGAAGTCCTGTGGCTTTTGCTGTATCTCTGCAGCTCCTCTTGCTGCTGCTTCGTATGATACAACCACACTGAAAGCCTTGTCCAGTGTCAAATCTTTCTCAAAGTAGTCTTTTCTGTGTTCCTTCGCTTAGGAGACTGCAGACGAATTTGTCTCGTAGAGAATCTGCCAGTCCTGCCCCGAATTGGCAGTGCTTTGACAGCTTTCGTAATTCGGTGAGGTAATCAGCGTTACTTTCATTCTTGTGCTGATTCCTCCTGAAGAATTTGAATCGTTCTGCTATCAGCAGCGGTGTTGGGTTTAAGTGCTCTTGTAAGGTATCAACAATCTCCTTAAAATTCTTGTCCATCGGTTTGGCTGGAGTGATCAAGTTTCGTAACAGCCCGTATGTCCTTGCGCCCATCAGATTTAGAAGTACCGATGCCTTTTTATCATCCGCTACTTCATTCGCCTTGCAATATACCTCCACTCTTTCCACATATGTGGTCCAATCTTCTATATCACTATCGAAAGCAGTAATATTGCCAGTCTTCGGCATCTTAAATCTAAAATGGCGCTTCCCACGCTTTTCCTCCGTCCCCGATGGATCAAAATGGCGCCTCCCACGCTTTTCTTTCTTCCCCGCCAAGTTAAGATGGCGCCTCCTGCACTTTCCCGCCGCTGCCGCCAACGCTGTTCTCCGCGGTTCCCGTTGCGACCTGCAGCTTTTGGCGTTTTTTGTTGTTGATAAATCTCTTAAATAGTTTCTCCGTTACTTGGAGAACCGTTCCCGTCGTGGAGGTGACCCTCTGGGACTTTCCCCTCCCTCTGCTCGGTCCGAACGCCGACCTGCTTTGCAGCACCGGCCGCCCCCTGAGTGCTCCACCCTCTGTCTCTCTTTGCTTCTGCTTCCCGACTCGCTGCCTGGCCCCGTTGCAGAGCCACCCGATCGAGCTCTAGCCCGCCGCAGCCCAGGAAGGATCAGTGCACTACCTGCCACCAGCCCGTTTAGCTGGTGAAACCATAGTTTTTTTTTTTTCTGGCTTCGACCTTCGTCTTAGGAATCGATCCCCTTGAGGTGCTGCCGAATTGCAGGTAAGTTCGTTTCTAACTCGTCGCCACTGTTAGATCCGTGTGTTAATGGAGACACGGAATGCAGGAGTTGATTTAACAAGTGTTTACTGAACAAAGTCTGGAGGTGAACTAAACTACACAAGGCGCTACACAGGCTTATATACCCGAGTGGTCACTACTGGTACTATAGTATACATGGGCTTCAAAAACATAGTTCCTCTTAAAGGTACATACACTACAAATGGGACTTGGTGCAAGTTAGGATATGGGCAGCAGAGTTTTGGATTTGCTCAAATTTATGGAAGATGGGAGGGCAGCCAGGAGCGCATTGGAATAGTCGAGACTGGAGGTAACAAAAGCATGGATGAGGTTTAAATGTTAAATATTATGGATGTAGAAATAGATGATCTCGGTGGTGATGGAGGGAATATGGGGTCGGAGGCTCCACTTGGGGTCAAATTGGACGCAGAGGTTGCCACAGTTTGGTTAAACCTGAGACACTAGTCAGGGAGGAGGATGAAATCGGTAGCTAGGGAACTGAATTAGTGACAGGAAATTTCTGTTCATCATCCAGTTAAGCTTCATTGGGACAGTGTAGGAGGTTGCGGACAGAGAGATTAGAGTGGGAGTGGGGCAGAGAATTAAAATGACAAGCGACCGGAAGCTCAGGGTCACGCTTGCAGACTGAACGGAGGTGTTCAGCAAAGTGATCACCCAATCTGTGTTTGGTCTCCTCAATGTAAAGGAGACTGTAATGTGAGCAGCAAAATCGCTGTTTCACCTAGAAAAATTGTTTGGTGGGCTGGATGGTGGGAAGGGAGGAGATAAAAAGGGCAAGTTTAAGGATAAAGGGTATGCCATTTAGGACAGAAATGAGGAGGAATTTCTTCACCCAGAGAGTGGTGAACCTGTGGAATTCTCTACCACAGAAGGCAGTAGAGGCCAATTCATTAAATATATTCAAGAAGGAGTTAGATATATTTCTTTAGGCTAAAGGGATCAAGGGGTATGGGGAGAAAGCAGGGACGGGGTACTGAATTTGGATGATCAGCCATGATCACATTGAATGGCGGAGCAGGCTCGAGGGGCCCAATGGCCTACTATCTTCTATGTAGCATCTCCTGCGCTTGCATGTGAAGGTGTCATGGGAAGGATAGTGGGTGTTGGGGTTGATGAAAGAGTGGACCAGGGTGTCAGAGGGAGCGCTCCCTTCGGAATGCTGAAAGGGGAGGGAGGGGAAGATGTGTTTTGTGTTGGCATCGGCTGGAGGTGGTGGAAATGGCGGGGGATGATCTGTTGAATGTGGAGGCTGGTGGGGTGAAAGGTGAGGACAAGGGGAAACCTATCGTGTTTCTGGGAGGGGAAGGGATGCGAGCAGAGTGTGGGAAATGGGATGGACACAGTCGAGGGCCCTGTCAACCACGGTGTAGGGGAATTCTCAGTTGAGGAAAAAGGAAGACATCGGAAGGACTGATGTGGAAGGCCGCGTTGTCCGAACAGATGCGACGGAGATGGAAAAACTGGGAGAATTAAATAGAGTTCTTACAGGAAGCAGGGTGGGAGGCAGTGTAATCAAGGTAGCTGTGGGAGTCAGTGGGCCTATAGTGGATATTGGTCAACAGCTTATCCCAAAAATGGAGACTGAGAAATCGAGGTAGGCAAGAGTCAGATGGAACTTGTGAAGGTGAGGGAAGGGTGGAAATCTGAAGCAAAGTTGATGACATTTTCCAGTTCACGGCGAGAGCCGGAAGCGGCACCGATAGTCATCAGTGCACCAGAAAAAGAGGTGAGGGAGGGGACCTGAGTAGGACTGGAACAAAGAATGATCCACATATCCCACGAAAAGGCAGGCATAGCTAGGACCCATATGGGTTCCCATAGCAACACCTTTTATTTGGAGGAAGTGAGTGGAATCAAAGGTGAAGTTGTTAAGTGTGAGAACAAGTTCAGCCAACCGGAGGAGGGTGGTGGTGGGTGGGGACTGGTTGGGCCTTCGTTCACGGAAGAAGTGGATGGTACGCAGGCAATGTTCCCTTTAAGCTGCGCGGCCGCACCGCACTCTGGAGGTCCCACACAGCTGCCTCACCGGCTTTTAAATGGAAAAATTGCGCATGCGTGGAATTTTGAATGGCCGCGCAACCTAGAAGAAAATTTGAGGCAACGTTGCCAGCAGGCCGTCCTGGTGGGAGATGGAGGTGTAGAGGGACTGGGCGTCCATGGTGAAAAGGAAACGGTTAGGGCCAGGAAACTAGAAAATGTTCAAGTGGCAGAGGGTGTCGCAAAGAGTTGCGGATGTAGGTTGGAAGAGACTGGACAAGGGGAGAAAGAATAGTGTAGAGAAAGGAAGAAATTAAGTTCCATGGGGCAAGAACAGGCTGAAACGATGGGTCTACCAGGGCTGTGCTGCTTGTGGATCTTTGGAAGGAGCTAGGAGCGGGCTGTGCGGGGTTGGGGGGTCTGAGGTTGGAGATCATGGAGGAAATATCTCCAGAGGAGATGAGGTCAGTGATGGTCTGGAAAACGATGGCTTGATGTTTGGTGGTGGTGTAGTGGTTCAGGGGTAGTAGGAGGAGGTGTTGGAGAGTTGGCGTTCAGTCTTCGCAAGGCAGAGGTCTGTTCGCCAAACAACAACAGTACTGCCCTTGTCAGCGGGTTTAATGACGATGTCAAGGTTGGACCTGAGAGAACTAAGTGCTGCAAGTTCAGAGGGAGGTAGGTTAGAGTGAGTGAAGGGAGCAGAGAAATTGAGACAGCTGATGTTACGCCAGCAGTTCCCAATGAAAACATCTAGAGCGGGGTCAAGATGGAATGAGAAGTCTGAAGACAGGAGTGGGGCAGGGGGGTCGGTCAGTGGGTGGGGTGGTCCTGGCCAAAGAAATGGGTGTGGCGAAGGCAACGGAAGAAGAGCTCCGCATTGTGCCGAGCTCGAAACTCATTGAGGTGGTAGTGTAAGGGGATGAAGCTGAAGCCTTTGCTGAGGACTGGTCGTTCGGGACACAGGGGAAAACACGGCAAAGGGTGAGTTTGGAAGGAGGGATGGGGCCAGAGGAAAGTGAAGGAAAAGAAGGATCTGGAGGGGTGTTGTTTGAATATGAATCTTGTTTGTGTATGTGTGTTATGTGCATGCACATGCATTGTCTCTCCTGTGCTATATGCCCAATCTTTCTTTCCTGTTGCTGTCAAGTTTTGGTTTCAACTTTGTATGCTTCATAATCAGGACTTCTTTACATAGAATTACATAGAATATACAGCACAGAAACAGGCCATTCAGCCCAACTACTCCATGCTGGCATTTATGCTCCATTCGAGCCTCCTCCCATCCTTCCTCATCTTTATCAGCATAACTCTCTCTTCCCTTCTCCCTCATGCTTCTCTAGCCTCCCCTTAAATGCATTTATACTATTTGCATCATTCTCACCACTCTCTGGGTAAAGAAGTTTCTTCTGAATTCCCTATTTAATTTCCTGGTGACTATCTTATATTGATGGCCTCTAGTTTTGCTCTTCCCCACAAGTGGAAACACGTTCTCTCTGTCTACTCTATCAAAACCTTTCATAATTTTAAAGACCTTTTATTAGGTCACCCCTCAGCCTTCTCTTTGCAAGAGAAAAGAAATCCACCCTGTTCATCTTTTCGTGCATTTCTGATATCATCCTTGTAAATCTTTTTTGCACCTTTTCCAGTGCCTCTCTCATTTTTATAATATGGCGACCAGAACTGTACACAGAACTCCAAATGTGGTTTAACCAAGTTTAGCATAACTTCTCTACTTTTCAATCCTATTCCTTTAGAAATAAACCCTAGTGCTTGGTTTGCCTTTTGGATGGCCTTATTAACCTGTGTCACTACTTTTAGTGATTTATGTATTTGTGCTCGGATTCCTTTGCTCCTCTACCCCATTTAGATTCTTGTTTTTCAAGTAATATGTGACCTCCTCATTTTTCTTGGCAAAATGTAATACTTCAGTTATCTGTTGAATTTCATTTGCCAATTATATGCCCATTCTACACGTTTATTAATGTTGTCCTGTAATTTGTTGCAGCCCTCCTCGGTATTGACTATCTCCCCAATTTGGTGTCATCCGTAAATTTAGAAATTGTGTTTTTGTTCCAAAGTTGCTTGCATTAAACTTAATCAGCCATTTTTTGGCAACATCTATATTTAGTCCAACTTGTTCTGTAATTTTTGAATTTCATTCTGTGATTCTGCTATCCCCCTCTTAGTTTGGTGTCATCTGCAAATTTGACCACTTCTCATTGAGTTTCTTAATTCAGGTCATATGTGAATGATGAACAGTAGTGATCCAACACTGATCCGCACGCCCCACTAGTTTTAGGGAATGAAGCTGGGCAGGTAGAAGGCGCATCAGAGGGGGAGCATTTTTGTGCTAGTGACCATAATACTGTTAGATTTAAGGTAATTATGGAAAAGGACAAGGATAGACCAGGAATAAAAATTCTAAATTGGGGAAAAGCAAATTTTGCTAAGCTCAGAGGGGATTTAGCCATAGTGGACTGGAAACAGCTACTTGAAGGTAAATCAGTGTCAGAGCAGTGGGAGGCATTCAAGGAAGAGATCCGGAGGGTTCAGACCAAATATGTGCCCTTAAAGAAAAAAGGTGGGACTAACAAATCTAGAGCCCCCTGGATGTCTAGAGACATACAGGGTAGGATAATGGGAAAAAAAGGGAGACGTATGACCGATACCGAGGGCTAAATACTCCAGAATCTTTAGAGGAGTACATTAAGTGCAGGGGTGCAATTAAAAGGATATTAGGAAAGCAAAGAGAGCATGAAAAATTCTTGGCAAGTAAAATCAAGGAAAACCCAAAGATGTTTTATAAATATATTAAGAGTAAGAGGATAACTAAAGAAAGGGCAGGGCCTATTAAAGATCATGAGGGTAATCTGTGTGTGGAGGCGGGAGACGTCGGTAGGGTTCTTAATGAATACTTTGCATCTGTTTTCACAAAGGAGAGGGGCGAAGCAGACATTGCTATAGGGGGAGGAGTGTGAAATATTAGATGAAATAAACATAGTGAGAGAGGAAGTATTAAGGGGCTTAGCAGCTTTAAAAGTGGATAAATCCCCAGGCCCAGATGAAATGTATCCCAGACTGTTAAACGAAGCAAGAGGAAATAGCAGAGGCCCTGACTATCATTTTTCAATCCTCTCTGGCTTCTGGTGTGGTACTGGAGGACTGCTAATGTGGTACCCCTGTTTAAAAAGGGAGAAAAGGATAGACCGAGTAATTACAGGCCAGTCAGCCTAACCTCGGTGGTAGGAAAATTATTGGAAAGAATTCTGAAGGATAGGATAAATCTTCATTTAGAAAGACACGGATTAATCAAGGATAGTCAGCATGGATTTGTTAAGAGGTCATATCTGACAAACTTGATTGAATTTTTTGAGAGGGTAGTGCGTTTGATGTAGTTTATATGGACTTTAGCAAGGCTTTTGATAAGGTTCCACATGGCAGACTGGTCACGAAGTTAAAAGCCCATGGGATCCAGGGCAAAGTGTCAAGTTGGATTCAAAACTGGCTTGGAGACAGGAAGCAGAGGGTAATGGTTGATGGGTGTTTTTGTGACTGGAAGGCTGTTTCCAGTGGGGTTCTGCAGGGCTCAGTACAGGAAACTTTGTGCTATCCGGAGGTGAGCTATCCGGCAATCTGGAACCACCGGCAAAAATCAGCAGCTGTTTTTTATTCTTTTTGTTTTTTTTTGCTTTGCTTGAACAGTCAAGCTGTGCAAGGTCTGTAGCTATAGCAACAGCTTCATATACAGAGCTTGCAGGCCACACCCGAGTGTTTAGAAGCTGTTGCTAAGCAACAGTGTTTGTTGTCAAATACAGAGATAAGAATCTCCGTATCTCTCAACATTAACTCTGGAGAGTACAGCAGTTTTGAGGCAACGGCAGCAGCTCGGCCCCGTGGGTGCCGGATAGCACAAAGTTTCCTGTACTAGGTCCCTTGCTTTTTGTGGTATTATATCAATGATTTAGACTTGAATATAGAGGGTATGATTAAGAAGTTTGCAGATGATACTAAAATCGGCTATGTGGTTGATACTGAAGAAGGAAGTTATAGACTGCAGGAAGATAGCAATAAATTGGTCAGGTGGGCAGAACAGTGGCAAATGGAATTCAATCCGGAGAAGTGTGAGGTAATGCATTTGGGGAGGGCTAACAAGGAAAGGGAATACACATTAAATGGTAGGACACTGAGTAGTGTAGAGGAACAAAGGGACCTTGGAGTGCATGCCCACAGATTCCTGAAGGTAGCAGGCCAGGTGGATAAGCTGGTTAAGAAGGCATACGGAATGCTTGCCTTTATTAGCTGTGGCATAGAATGCAAGAGCAGAGTGGTTATGTTTCAACTGTATAAAACACTAGTTGGGCCTCAGCTAGAGTACTGCGTGCAGTTCTGGTCGTCACATTACAGGAAAGATGTGATTGCACTAGAGAGGGTACAAAGGAGATTTACAAGGATGTTGCTGGGAGTAGAGAATCTTGGTTATGAGGAAAGACTGGATAGGCTGGGTCTGTTTTCCTTGGAACAGAGGTGGCTGAGGGGAGACCTTATTGAGGTGTATGAAATTATGAGGAGCATAGATAAAGTGGACAGAAAGGAATTATTTTCCTTAGCAGAGGGGTCAAAAACTAGGGGGCAAAGATTTAAAGTAATTGGTGGAAGGTTTAGAGGGGAATTTTCTTCACCCAGAGGGTTGTGGGGGTCTGGAACTCTGCCTGAAAGGGTGGTAGAGGCAGAAACCCTAACCACATTTACAAAGTACTTGGATGTGCACTTGGGATGCTCTAACCTGCAGGGCTACAGACCAAGAGCTGGGAAGTGGGATTAGGCTGGATAGCTCTTTGTTGGCCGGCGCTGACATGATGGGCCGAAGTGGCCTCCTTCTGTGCTGTAACTTTATATGATTCTTCCCCCCTCCCCCCTTGCAGCCATTGTGACATAACCTGTATAAGAAGTATTTGTTGTTTACCTTTTCTGAATCTGCTCAAATTTGAGTTCAATTGTTAGCCTTTTGTGTGTAACTTTGTAATGCCTTTTGGAAGCCTAGACATACTGCACTGTAGGGTTTCCCATAGCCCACTTGGGATACTGCTTCCTCAAAGTTGTTGAGGTTGGTCAGACATGATTTTCCCCTTCTGAATCCATATTGAATGCCATTTACTAGGTTGTTGTTATACAGATAATCCTTAGCTTTACTCCTGAGACCACACCTGGAGTACTGTGTGCAGTTTTGGTCTCCTTACCTAAGAAAGGATATACTTGCCATAGAGGGAGTGCAGCGAAGGTTCACCGGACTGATTCCTGGGATGGCAGGACTGTCGTATGAGAAGAGATGACTAGGCCTGTATTCACTAGAGTTTAGAAGAATGGGGGGGGACCTCATTGAAACGTATATAATTCTGACAGGGCTAGATGCAGGGAGGATGTTTCCCCTGGCTGGGGGGTCTAGAACAAGGGGGTCACAGTCTCAGGATACGGGGTAGGACATATAGGACTGAGATGAGGAGAAACTTCTTTACTCAGAGAGTGGTGAACCTGTGGAATTCTCTACCACAGAAGGCTGTGGAGGCCAAGTCACTGAATATATTTAAGAAGGAGATAGATAGATTTCTAGACACAAAAGGCAGCAAGGGGTATGGGGGGAGAGCGGGAATATGGTATTGAGATGGAGGATCATCCATGATCATAAGGGCCGAATGGCCTACTCCTGCTCCTATTTTTCTATGATTATAAATCCCATTATTTTACAAAGAATGAAAGTGAGACTAACAAGTCAATAGTTGCCTGTGTCTATTTTGTCACCGCTTTTGAATGTGGGAACCACATTGGCCTGTTTATAATCTACTTGCTCGAGGATTGATAATTTCAAACCCGTATACAGGCTCCCCAGAGTTGCTTCATTTGAATTATATGAAAGTTCTATTTAAAAATTTATTTTGCTGCTGAATTCCCACTTCGACGTGTTACTTGTGATGCTTAATTCAGATTACTCGATAATTCATTTTTTTGCCGCAAAAATAACTGTCATCAGGATGAGATTGTACTCCAGTCCTTTGCTCAAAAGGCAAAATCAGATAGCTTGTATCGAATCTTTGTTTCTTAGCATTTTAAAGATCTTGATCTAGTCTCCTTTTAGGTTTTATTCCACTCTGAAAACAAGTTTAGCTCTGAGTCTATATTTGTAACTTATTAAACTGGAATGATCGACAGGTGCAAGTGTCAGGAAAGAATTACAAAGTGAATTACTAGCTAAAGGTAGGTTCAGCTCCTCAATAACCTATCAAAACAACATTGAAGTATAAGCTCTTTTTGTGGGCAAGATAATCTCATCTGCCAGTGCTGGCCAAGGTAGATTCCATCTGTACCAGTGTATGCAGGGACTTGGATCAGCTGGGCATGGATTAACTTTATTTTTATTATTCATTCTCGGAAAGTACGCATTGCTGGTAAGGCCTGCATTTATTGCCCATCCCTAGTTGTCCTGAGAAGCTGGTGGTGGGCCACCTTGAACCGCTGCAGTCGGTGAAGGTGCTCCCATGATTCCAGGATTTTGACCCAGCGATGATGGAGTGGCGATATATGTCTAAGCCAGGATGGTGTGTGACTTGGAGGTTATGGTATTCCCATTAATTTTCTGGGTGGAAGAGGTTGTGGGTTTAGGAGCTGCTACTAAAGAAGCGTTGGCATGTTGCTACAGCACATCCTGTAGATAATGCACACTGCAGCCAAAGTACACCAGTGGTGGATGGGTTGGCTACTGAGGTTAGTGGATGAAGTGCTGATCAAGCAGACTGCTTTGTCCTGGATGGTGTTGGGCTTCTTGAGTGTTGTTGCAGCTGTACCCATCCAGGCAAGTGGAGAATGTTCATCAGACTCTTGATATGTGCCTTTGTAGGTGGTTGAGAGGCTGTGGGGAATCAGGAGGTGAGCCATTTGCAATGACAACAACTTGCATTTATATAGCGCCTTTAACATAGTAAAATGTCCCAAGGCGCTTCACAGGAGTGTTATCAAACAAAATTTGACACTGAGCCACATAAGATAATGGCCCAGAAATTCGGGTCGGGGGCTCCCCGCGGGTACAAGCCCCCGATCTGCACTTAGCTAGCGCGCCGGCCGTTGAGCTGTGGGCCCGCATGGAATTGCGATCTGGGGCCTGGTCCAGCTGCCGGCGCGCTGTGCTTGCATATCCCAGGGGTGCAGTTAGTTCGATGCGTCTCCTGGGATCACGTGGGCCATGGGCAGCCAATCGGAGCAGGGAATGCTCCATTCATCAGTCTGACAGGAAGTGCTGTCAAGACTTAAATACTACGGCCCCAAAATAGCACTAAATCTTCAAATACATTTTTTTTTTAAATCACATTTTTGAAATAAACTATAAATTACATGAAATAACTTAAACAATTTAAATTTTTGAAAAAAATAATTTTATTTTCTAACGGGGCTAAAAATAAACTTACCTTTCTTTAAAGTATTTAAAAATAATAAACCTGTGGGGGAAAAAATGTTTTAATTTTAATTAATTCACCACTTACCTTGTAAAATATTTCTAAATTCTGCAGGCTTACCCTCCCGGAGAAACCTGTTTTTAAAAAGAAAAAAGAAAAACAAAAAACAAACAAAAAAAAAACCCGATGTTCGATGCGCACGCGCAACCTCCCCTGCGCACGCGTTCAACCTCTGAATCTCTTCGTTCAGAGGAACGGAAGTGCCGGTTTCCCGCGAATGCGCAGTGCATGCAGGAAATCGGCACTTCCATCGGGACTACGGGTAAGTACCCCGTGCGTACTCACCCGTGGAGACCTGAATTTCTGGGCCATTATGGCAGATGAGCAAAAGCTTGGTCAAAGAGGTAGGTTTTAAGAACTGTCTTAAAGGAGGAGAGAGAGGTAGCGAGTTGGAGAGGTTTATGGAGGGAATTCCAGAGAATAGGGCCTCGGCTGCTGAAGACACAGCTACCAATGATTGAGCGATTAAAATCGGGTATGCTCAGGCCAAAATTAGAGGAGCGCACATATCTTGGAGGGTTGTGGGGCTGGAGAAGATTAGAGATGGGGAGGCGTGAGGCAATGGAAGGATTTGAAAACTAGGAGAATTTTAAAATCGAGGCATTGCTTAACCAGGTGCCAATGTAGGTCAGCGAGCACAGGGGTGACGGCTGAATAGGAGTTGGTGCGAGTTAGGACACAGGCAGCCGAGTTTTGGATGACCTCAAGTTTACGTAGGGTAGAATGTGGGAGGTCATCTAGGAGTGCGTTTGAATAGTCAAGTCTAGAAGTAACGAAGGCATGGATGAGGGTTTCAGCAGCAGATGAGCTGAGGCGGGGTGGAGCCGGGCGATGTTAGAGGTGGAAATAGGCGGGAGGGGTGGGGGGCATTCCCAGCTTCTAGTAGGTGCAGGATTTGTGGCTGGCCCAGTTGACTTTCTGGTCAGTGGTGATCCCCCCCAGTATGTTGATGGTTGAGGACTTGGCGATAGTAATGTTGTGAAATGTGGGAGCTGGTGGACCCCATTGAGGCTCACGGTGATTACATTTGCGATAAGTGTTTGCTGCTAGAGGAACTCAAGCTCCATGTTAAAGAGCTTGAGACCGAGCTTCAGACACTGCGACACATCAGGGAGGGGGAGAAGTTCCTGGACTCTGTTTCAGGAGGTGGTCACACCTATGAAATTAATTAATGCAGATGTAGTCCGTGGTCAGGGACAGGACGGTGTGACTACGAGTGAGGCAGGTACAGGGATCCAGGAGGTAGTGTTGAAGGAGCCGCAGCCCTTGCTCTTGTCAAGCAGGATCGAGGTTCTTACTCCCTGTGAGGGCGGGAGCGGGGACTGCAGGGAGGATGAGCAACCTGGCCACAGCACCGTGGTACAGGGGGCCATTCAAGTGGAGGGAGTAAAAAGAAATGTTGTAGTGGTAGGGGATAGTATCATTAGGGGGATAGATAGGGTTCTCTGCAGTCAAGAGCGGGAGTCCCGAAGGCTGTGTTGCCTGCCCGGTGCCAGGGTTAAGGACATCTCTTCTGGGCTGGAAAGAAACTTGGAGTGGGAGGGGGCGGATCCAGTTGTCGTGGTCCATGTTGGTACAAACGACGTAGATAGGACAAAGAAGAAGGTTCTGTTAAAGGAGTATGAGCAGCTAGGCGTCAAATTAAAAAACAGAACCTCAAGGGTAATAATCTCTGGGTTATTACCTGAGCCACGAGTGAATTTGGCTAGGATAAATAAAATTAGAGTTAAATGCATGGCTCAAAGACTGGTGTGGGAGAAATGGGTTTTGCTTCTTGGGACACTGGCACCAGTACTGGGACAGGAGGGAGCTGTTCCGTTGGGACGGACTCCACTTGGCCAGTGCTGGGACTAGAGTCCTGGCGAATCATATAACTAGGGCTGTAGAGAGGGCTTTAAACTAATTAGTGGGGGGGAGGTTTCTAGAGAGTAAATAATAGAAATGACAACGGAGAAGGTCATAGACTTAGGTAGCAGTGGGGGAATTAAAAAACAGAACGTGTCAGGAAGGGACAGAAGGCATGGAGTAAAAGGTAAAGTACTAAAAGGGGAAAAAACAGGAACTAAGTGTCACAAAACATATTTGAAAGTTCTCTATCTGAATGCACGTAGCATTCGTAACAAAATGAATGAGTTAACGGCACAAATAACGACATATGGGTATGATCTTGTGGCCATTATAGAAACATGGCTGCAGGGTGACCATGACTGTTAAATAACCTGGTATGTTTAATTCCCAATCAGGAAGGACAGGCAGGAAGGGAGGGGAGGTGGGGTGGCTATGTTAATAAAGGAAGGAATCACTATAATACAGAGAAATGATATTGGGTTAAAGGAGCAGGATAGTGAAACAGTTTGGGTGGAGATAAGGAATAATAAGGGGAAAAAAACACTAGTGGGTGTAGTCTATAGGCCTCCAAACAGTTGCAACTCTGTTGGACGGAGTATTAATCAGGAAATAGTTGAGGCTTGTAATAAGGGAACAGCTATAATTATGGGGGATTTTAGCTATCATATTAACTGGACAAATCAAATTGGGCAGAGCAGCCTTGAGGATGAGTTCATTGAGTGTATTAGGGATGGGTTTCTTGAGCAGTATGTAACTGAACCGACCAGCGGGCAAGCAACCTTAGATTTGGTCCTGTGTAATGAGACAGGATTAATTAAAAATGTCCCAGTAAAGGATCCCCTTGGAATGAGTGACCATAACATGGTTGAATTCCATATTCAATTAGAGGGTGAGAAGGTTGTATCTCAAACAAGCATGCTGAGCTTGAATAAAGGAGACTATGAAGGTATGAGAGCGGAATTGAGTAGAGTGGACTGGGAAAATAGATTAAAGGGTAAGACGGTACATGATCAGTGGTGTACATTTAAGGAGTTATTTTACAACTTCCAAAAAATATATATTCCACTGAGGAAAAAAGAGTGTAAAAGAAAAGATAGCCATCTGTGGCTAAGTAAAGTAATTAAGGATAGTATCCGACTAAAAACAAGGGCATATAAGGTAGCCAAATCTAGTGGGAGGATAGAAGATTGGGAAGTCTTTAAAAGACAGCAAAAAATAACTAAAAGATTGATTACGAAGGGGAAGATAGATTATGAAAGTAAATTAGCAAAAATATAAAAACAGATAGCAAAAGTTTCTATAGTTATATAAAAAGAAAAAGGGTGGCTAAAGTAAATGTTGGTCCCTTAGAGGATGAGACCGGGAAATTAATGGTGGGAAAACATGGAGATGGCAAAAACGCTGAACAAATATTTTGTATCAGTCTTTACGGTAGAGGACACTAAGAATATCCCAACACTGGACAAACAGGGGGCTCTAGGGGGGGGAGGAGCTAAATACGATTAAAGTCACTAAGGAAGTGGTACTTGGTAAAATAATGGGACTCGAGGCGGATAAATCCCCTAGACCTGATGGCTTACATCCTAGGGTCTTGAGGGAAGTGGCGTTGGGGATTGTGGATGCATTGGTAATAATTTTCCAAAACTCCCTGGACTCGGCAAAGGTCCCGGCAGACTGGAAAACTGCTAATGTAACACCCTTATTTAAAAAGGGTAGTAGGCAGAAGGCTGGAAACTATAGACCTGTTAGCCTAACATCTTTGGTTGGTAAAAT
This sequence comes from Somniosus microcephalus, assembly GCF_052327205.1. Lineage (NCBI taxonomy): Eukaryota > Metazoa > Chordata > Chondrichthyes > Squaliformes > Somniosidae > Somniosus > Somniosus microcephalus. The sequence continues at coordinate 69,592,101 of NC_140991.1, forward strand.
TTTAGAGTCCATTAATAAGGAGACAGTAACGGGACATTTGGATAATCATAATTTAATAGGACAAAGTCAGCATGGTTTCATGAAGGGGAAGTCATGTTTGACAAATTTGCTGGAGTTCTTTGAGGAAGTAACATACAGGGTGGATAAAGGGGAACCAGTGGACGTAGTGTATTTAGACTTCCAAAAGGCATTTGACAAGGTGCCACACAAGATTATTGCTCAAGATAAAAAATCACGGGATTGGGGGTAATATTCTGGCGTGGGTGGAGGATTGGCTCTCTAACAGAAAGCAGAGAGTTTGGATAAATGGTTCGTTCTCAGACTGGCAATCAGTAACTAGTGGTGTTCCGCAGGGGTCAGTGCTCGGTCCCCAACTCTTTACAATCTATATTAACGATTTGGAGGAGGGGACCGAGTGTAACATATCAAAGTTTGCAGATGATACTAAGATGGGAGGGAAAGTAGTGAGTGAGGAGGACATAAAAAACCTGCCCACTCTCTGTTTCCTGTTAGCTAGCCAATCTTCTATCCATGCCAATATGTTACCGCCTACACCATGAGCTTTTATTTTCCGCAATAACCTTTGATGTGGCACCTTATCAAATGCCTTCTGGAAATCTAATTACAGTACATCCACCGGTTCTCCTTTATCCACAGCGCATGTTACTTCCTCAAAGAACTCCAATAAATTGGTTAAACATGATTTCCCTTGCACAAAACCATGTTGACTCTGCCTGATTACTTTGAACTTTTCTAAATGCCCTGCTATAACATCTTTAATAATAGCTTCTAGCATCTTTCCTATGACCGATGTTAAGCTAACTGGCCTGTAGTTTCCTGCTTTCTGTCTCCCTCCCTTTTTGAATAAAGGAGTTACATTTGCTATTTTCCAATCTAATGGAACCTTCCCCGAATCTAGGGAGTTTTGGAAAATTAAAACCAACGCAACTATCTCACTAGTGTGGTAAACCACTGTTATACCTGTCTGTTTCTGTATGTGTATTCCACTAGGTACAGGTCTGGACATGCCTCGGCTGACTCCTCCCACTATTCCAGGTATATAAGTGACTACCTCCCAGTCCCTTAGTATTCTGGACGGGTCGACCACTCGAGACAAGACCTTCATTCTTTAGTTAATAAAAGCCTGATTGTTACTCGCTCAACCTCAGTCTTTTGAGTAATTGATGGCGCATCAACTAGCCACTTCTTTTAAGACCCCAGGATGAAGTCCATCAGGACCCGGGGACTTGTCGGCCCGCAGCTCCAACAATTTGCTCAGTACCACTTCCCTGGTGATTGTCATTTTCTTGAGTTCCTCCCTCCCTTCCATTTCCTGATTTACAGCTATTTCTGGGATGTTACTTGTATCCTCTATAATGAAGACCGATGCAAAATACCTGTTCAATTCAACTGCCATCTCCTTATTTTCCATTATTAATTCCCCAAACTCACTTTTTATAGGACCAACGCTCACTTTGTTAACTCTTTTTAAAATATCTATAGAAACGCTTACTATCTGTTTTTATATTTCTAGCTAGCTTTCTCTCGTACTCTAATTTTTCTCTCCTTATTAATCTTTTAGTCATTCTTTGCTGTTTTTTATATTCTGTCCAATCTTCTGACCTGCCACCCATCTTTGCGCAATTATATGCTTTTTCTTTAAGTTTAATACTATCTTTAACTTTTTTTAGTTAACCACGGATGGTGGGTCCTCCCCTTAGAGTTTTTCTTTCTTGTTGGAATGTATATATTCTGTGTATTTTGAAATATCCCCTTAAATGTCTGCCACTGCAACTCTATTGACCTATCCCTTAACCTTATTTGCCCATTCACTTTAGCTAACTCTGCTTTCATGCCCCCATAATTGCTCTTATTTAAGTTTAAAATACTAGTCTTGGACCCACTCTTCTCTCTCAAACTGAATGTAAAATTCAATCATATTATGATCGCTGCTACTTAGTGGCGCCTTCACTATGAGGTCATTAATTAATCCTATCTTGTTGCACAATACCAGGTCTAGTATAGCCTGCTCTCTGGTTGGCTCCAGAACGTGCTGTTGTAAGAAACTATCCCGAAAACATTCCTTGAACTCCTCATCTATGCTGCCTTTGCCCATCTGATTTTTCCAGTCTATATGCAGATTAACATCCCCCATGATTATTGCTGTACCCTTCTGACAAGCTCCCATTATTTCTTCCTTTGTACTCCACCCTACCATGTGGTTACTGTTAGGGGGCCTGTACACCACTCCCACAAGTGACTTCTTGCCTTTATTATTTCTCATCTCTACCCAAACCGCTTCTACATCCTGGTTTCCTGAACTTAGGTCATCCCTCTCTATTATGCTAATACCATCATTAATTAACAGAGCCACCTCTCCATCTTTTCCAACCTTCCTAAATGTCATGTACCCTTCAATATTCAGGTCCCAATCTATGTCATCCTGCAGCCATGTTTCTGTAATGGCTATCCGCGCAAATAGAAATAAATAAATATGATCTATCAGTTCATCTGTTTTGTTTCGAATGCTACATGCATTCAGATGCAGAGCCTTTAGTTTTGTCCTTTTAAAATTATTTTTGTAACCTCTAGCCTTATCTGTTGATTTACTCTTGGATTGGTACTCTCTATCCCTTCCTGTCACGGTCTGTTTATCATTTCCCATATTAATATCTTTCTCTACTGCCTTGTCTCTAATCTTTGAATTACCACATCTTCCCAATTTGATCCCATGCCCCCAGTATTTAGTTTAAAGCCCTCTCTATCGCCCTAGTTATACGACTCACCAGAAGACTGGTCCCAGCACGGTTCAGGTGAAGACCATCCCAACGATACAGATCCCACTTTCCCCAGTACTGGTGCCAGTGCCCCAGGAATTGAAACTCATTTCTCCCACACCAGTCTCTCTAATTTTATTTACCCTATGCCAATTTGCTTGTGGCTCAGGTAATAATGCAGACATTATTACCCTTGAGGTTCTATTTTTTAATTTAGCCCCCAGCTGCTCATACTCTCTCAGCAGAACCTCTTCCCTAATTCCACCTATGTCGTTGGTACCTACATGGACCACGACCACTGGCTCCTCCCCCTCCCACTGTAAGTTCCTCTCCAGCCCAGTGCAGATGTCCTGAACCCCGTCACCGGGCAGGCAACACAGCCATCTGGACTCTCGCTCTTGGCCGCAGAGAACTGTACCTATCCCCCTGACTATGCTGTCCCCAATTACCACTACATTCCTATTAACTCCCCTTGCTTGAATGGCTTCCTGTACCTCGGTGCCATTGTCAATTTGCTCATCCACCCTGCAGTCGCCGCTTTTATCCATACAGGCCGCAAGAACCTCAAACCTGTTGGACAACTGCAAAGGCTGAGGCTCCTCCACCTCTTGTGTCCCCATACCTGCCTCAGTCGCAGTAACATCCATAAATGTGAAGTTATCCACTTTAGTAGAAAAAACAGAAAGGCAGAGTATTTCCTAAATGGTGTAAGATTGGGGAATGCAGATGCTCAAAGGGACCTGGGTGTCCTTGTACATGAGTCACAAAGTGAATGTGCAGGTGCAGCAAGCCATTAGGAAGGCAAATGGTATGCTGGCCTTCGTTACAAGAGGATTTGAGTACAGGAGTAAAGAAGTCTTACTCCAGTTATACAGGGCCTTGGTGAGACCACACCTGGAGTACTGTGTACAATTTTGGTCTCCTTACCTAAGGAAGGATATACTTGCCATAGAGGGAGTGCAACGAAGGTTCACTAGATTGATTACTGGGATGGCGGGACTGTCGTATGAGAAGAGATTGAGTAAACTAGGCCTTGTATTCTCTTGAATTCAGAAGAACGAGAGGGGATCTCATTGAAGCATACACAATTATTACAGGGCTCGATAGGGTGGATGTTGGGAGAATGTTTCCCTTGGCTGGGGAGTCTAGAACCAGGGGCCACATCCTCAGGATAAAGGGTAGGCCATTCAGGTCTGAGATGAGAAGAAATTTCTTCACACAGTGGGTGGTGAATCTTTGGAATTCTCGACCCCAGAGGGCTGTGGAGGCTCAGTCATTGGGTATATTCAAAACAGAAGTCGATAGATTTCTGACTAGTAAGGGCATCAAGGGATATGGCAATAGGGCTGGTGAATGGAGTTGAGGCAGAAGATCAGCCATGATCTCATTGAATGGCGGAGCAGGCTTGAAGGGCCGAATGGCCTACTCCTCCGAGTTCTTATGTGCCACACTTGGTCGAATGCTGCCTTGATGTAAAGGCCACTCGCTTACTTCACCTCTGGTTCTCGTTTTTTGTGTCCCATGTTTGGATCAAGGCTGTCATGAGGTCTGGAACTGAGTGGACCTGGCAGAACGCAAACCGAGCAATGGTGGTCTGGTTATTGTTGAGTAAGTGCCACTTGATAGCACTGTTAATGACTCCTTCCATCACTTTGTGGATGAGGAGGCTGTTGAGGCGGGAATGGACTGTGTTGGATTTGTCTTGCATTCTGTGGACAGAACATACCAGGGCAAGTTTCCACATTGTTGGGTAGGTGCCAGTGTTGTAACTGTACTGGAGCAGCTCAGTTAGGGGTGTGACTAGTTCTGGAGCATAGGTTTTCAGCACTGCCGGGATATTGTTGGGGCCCGTAGCCTCTGCTGTGTCCAGTGCACTCGGCTGTCTCTTGATGTCTTGTGAAGTTATCTGAATTGGTTGAGGATGGGCATCTGTGATGGTAGACACATCTGGAGGAGTCATCCACTCTGCACTTCTGGCTGAAGATAGTTGCAAACACTTCAGCCTTGTCTTTTGCACTGAATTGCTGGGCTCTGCCATTGTTGAGGATAGGGATGTTCATGGAGACTCCTCCTCCTGTTAGTTCCTTAATTGTCTATCACCTTTCATAGCTGGATAGTTTTGACCTATATTGGTTGTGGTGCTAGTTAACTCTGTCTATAGCTTATTTTTGCTATTCAGCATGCATGTAGTCCTGTGTTGTAGCTTATCCAGGTTGGCACCTCATTTTCAAGTACACCTGGTTGAACCAGGGTTGATTATCTGGCCTGATGGTGATAGAGGAGTGAGGCATTAGCTAAGCCATGAAGTTACAGATTGTGGTGGTATACAGTTCTCCAAAGGGATAGTGACTGAGCACTTGAACAAATATGAGCCGATCAGACAGAGACAGCATGGCTTTGTTGAGGGTAAATTATGTCTAACGAATCTAGTTGAAATTTTTGATGAGGTCACTAATATGGTAGATTAGGGAGTGTCTATGGATGTAATCGATATGAACGTCCAGGAGGCATTCGATAAGGTTCCACACGAGATCATTAGCAAAAATGAAAGCGCACGGAATGGGAGGTCGCCTTTTGACTTGTGTTGGTAATTAGTTGGGAGGTAAGAAACTGCTGATAAAAGGTAGGTATTCTGATTGATGGGGGGTCTCAACTTTTCAACATATTTATTAATGATTTGGATGAAGGAATAGAAAGTTGTATATCCAAGTTTGCAGATGACACTAAGTTAGGAGGTACAGTGTAGTGCAGATGCGAGCAGGAAGTTGCAAAGGGACATGGCAAATGGAGTTCAATGTGGGCAATTGTGAGGTTAATCACTGGACCCAAGAAAGATAAATTTGAGCATTTTCTAAATGGTGAGCAACTAGGGACTGTAGAGGGGCCAAAAGATTTGGGAATCCAAGTATACAAATCATTAAAGGCTAGTGGACAGGTACAAAAAGCAATCAGAAAGGCTAATAGAATGTTGTCCTTTATCTCAAAAGGTAGTAGAGAGAAAGGATTTTAGCTCAGAAAATCAAGATGTAGAATCAGTTTGGGTGGAGCTAAGAAACAACAAGGGGCAGAATACACCGGTGAGAGTAGTTTAGGCCCCTTAACAGTAGTTGTGTCAGGCAGGATATAAATCAGGAAATTAGAGGTGCATGTAACAAGAGTATTACAGTAATCATGGGGACTTTAATAATCTTCATATAGACTGGGCAAACCAAATTTGCAGTAATAGTATGGAGGATGAGTTCATGGAATGCATTCAAGATAGTTTTCTAGATCAGTACGTCAAGGAACCAACTAGGGAACAGGCTACTTTAGATCTGGTATTGTGCAATGAGACAGGGTTAATTAATAACCTTGTAGTAAAGGAGCCTCTGGGGAAGAGTGATCATAATATGATTGAGTTTGAGAGTGATTCAGTTAAATCTGAATCTAGCATCTTAAATCTATGTAGGTATGGGAAATTAGATTAAAAGGTATGATGGTAGATAAGCAATGGCAAACATTTAAAGAAATAATTCATAATTTGCAACAGAAGTGATTTAGTTAAATCTGAATCAAGGATCTTAAATCTAAACAAAGCAAACTACGTAGGTGTGAGGGGTGAGTTGGCTAAGGTAGTTTGGGAGACTACATTAAAAGGTATGATGGTAGAGAAGCAGTGGCTAGTATTTAAAGAATTAATGCATAATTTACAACAAATACACATTCCTTTAAGGAATAAAAACCCCACTGGAAAAGTGGTCCAACCATGGCTAACAAGAGAAGTTAAAGATAGTATTAGATTAAAGGAATAGACTTATAATGTTGCCAAAAGTAGTAAGCCTGAGGATTGGGAGGATTTTAGAATTCAGCAAAGGAGGGCCAAGAAGTTGATTGATAGAGAGAGAAAATAGAATGAGAGTAAATTAGCAAGAGACATAAAAACAGATTGTAAAAGCTTCTATAGGTATGTGAAAAGGAAGAGATTAGCGAAAGTAAACGGGGGTCCCTTACATGCGGAGACAGGAGAAATTATAATGGGAAATAAAGAAATGACAGACATTAAACAAATACTTTGTATCTGTCTTCACGGTAGAAGACACAAAAAGATTCCGGAAATGGTGGGGAACCAAAGGCCTAGTGAGAATGAGGAACTGAAAGAAATTAATATTAGTAAAGAAATAGTACTGAAGAAATTAATGGGACTGAAAGCTGACATATCTGGACCTGATGGCCTACGTCCTAGGGTTTTAGAAGAGGTGGCTACAGAGATAGTGGATGTATTGGTTTTGATCTTCTAGAATTCCCTAGATTCTAGAACGGTCCCTGTGGATTGGAAGGTAGCAAACATAACTAACTATTCAAGAAAGGAGGGAGAGAGAAAGCCGGAACTCTAGGCAAGTTAACCTGACATCAGTACAACAACTTTGAGTTTATATAGCAGTAGTAGGGAAGATACTAGAATCTATTATTAGGGACGTGATAACAGGGCACTTAAAAAATCACAGTATGACTGCACAGAGTCAACATGGATTTATGGAAGGGAAATCATGTTTGACAAATCTCTGGTTTTTTGAGGTTGTAACCAGTAGGGTGGATAAGGGGTACCAGTGACTAGTATATTTGGATTTTGAAAAAGCATTTGATAAGGTGCCACACAAGAGGTTATTACACAAAATTTAGGGATTGGGGATAATATATCCGCATGGATTGAGGATTGGTTAACGGACAGAAAACGGAGTAGGAATAAACTGGTCATTTTTGAGTTGGCAGGCTGTAACTAATAGGGTACTGCAAGGATCACTGCTTGGGCCTCAGCTATTTACAATCTATATCAATGACTTAGATGAGAGGACCGAATATAATGTATCAAAGTTTGCTGACGATACAAAGTTAAGTGGGAAAGAAAGCTGTGAGGAGGATGCAAGGAGGCTGCAAAAGGATTTAGATAGGTTAAATGATTGGGTAAGAATGTGGCAGATGGAATATAATGTGAAGAAGTGTGAAGTTATCCACTTTGGTAGGAAGAATAGAAAAGCAGAATAATTTTTAAATGGTGCGAGACTGGGAAATGTTGGTATTCAGTGGAACCAGGGTGTCCTTGTGCACAAATCACAAAGTTAACATGCAGGTACAGCAAGCAATTAGAAAACCAGTAGTATGTTAGTCTTTACTACAAGAGGATTAGAGTATAAGAGTAAAGACGTCTTACTGCATTAATATAAGCCTTGGTGGAACCACACCTGGAATACTGTGTACTGTTTTGGCCTCCTTAACTGAGGAAGGATATACTTGTCTTAGAGGGAGTGCAGAGTAGATTTACTAGACTGATTCCAGGGATGAGAGGATTGTTCTATGAGGAGAGATTGAATAGACTCGGCCTATGTTCTCTAGAGTTTAGAAGAATGAGAGGTGATCTCATTGAAACATATAAAATTCTTACAGGGCATGACAGGGTGGATGTTTCCCCTGACTGGGGAGTCGAGAACTAAGGGGTCACAGTCTCAGAATAAGGGGTCAGCCATTTAGGACTGAGATGAGGAGAAATTTCTTCATGGAGGATTGTGAATCTTTGGAATTCTCTACCCCAGAGAGTCGCTGAGTATATTGAAGACAGAGATCAATAGATTTTTGGATACAAAGGGAATCGAGGGATATGGGGATAGTGCAGGAAGGTGGAGTTGAGGTAGAAGGTCAGCCATGATCTTATTGAATGACGGAGCAGGCTCGAAGTGCAATATGGCCTATTCCTGCTCCTATTTCTTACATTCAAGGAAGCTGGAATACAAAAAGGGGAGGAAGTTTTGCTTCAGTTGTATCGAGCCTTTGTCAGACCCTACCTGGAGTACTGTGTTGTTTTGGGCACCGCACCTCAGGAAAGATATATTGGCCTTGGAGGGGATGCAGTACGGATTCACCAGAATGATACCAGGGGTTAGAGGATTACATTGAGGACAGGTTGCGTAAACTTGGTTTGTATTTCCTTGAGTATATAAGATTAAGAGGTGATGTGATTGAGGTGTTTAAAGTGTTAAAAAGGATTTGTAGGGTAGATACGGAGAAACAATTTTCTCTGGTGGGGGAATCAAGAACATGGGACATAATCTTTAAAATTAGAGCTGCTAGGCCATTCAGGAACAAAATCAGAAAGCACTTATTCACAGAGTAGAAATCTGGACCACTCCCTCCCCCCTGCCATAAGGCTGTGAATGCCAAGACAATTGCAGTTTTCAAGACTGCGATAGACAGATTTTTGTAAGGTAAGGGATATGGAGCAAAGGCGAGAAAATAGAATTGAGGTGCAGATCAGAATATTGAACAACATTGACCAGAAACTTAACTGGACCAGCCATATAAATACCGTGGTACAAGAGCAGGTCAGAGGCTGGGTATTCTGCGATGAGCGTCTCCCCTTTTGACTCCCCAAGGCACAGTCAGGAGTTACTCTCCACTTGCCTGGATGAGTGCAGCTCCAACAACACTCAAAAATCTTGACACCATCCAGGACAAAGCAGCCCGCTTGATTGGCACTCCATCCACACGTTAAACATTCACTTCCTCCACCACTGGCACACCGTGTCTACAGTGTGTACCATCTACAAGATGCACTGCAGCAACTCGTCGAGGCTTCTTCGACAGCACCTCCCAAACCCGCGACCTCTACCACCTAGAAGGGCAAGGGCAGCAGGTGCATGGGAACACCACCACCTCCAAGTTCCCCTCCAAGTCGCACACCGTCCTGACTTGGAAATATATCGCCATTGGGTCAAAATCCCGGAACTCCCTCCCTAACAGCACTATGGGAGTACTTTCACCACACGGACTACAGCGGTTCAAGGCGGCAGCTCACCACCACCTTCTCAAAGGCAATTGGGGCTGGGCAATAAATGCTGGCCTTGCCAGTGACGCCCACATCCCGTAAATGAAATGGATGAGAAAAATCGGTCATGATCTAATTTATTAGTGGAGTAGGCACAAGGGGCTGAATGGCCTTCTCTTGTTTCTATGCTGTTGCTGAGGGCCCACAGTGCCTCATAGATGTCCAGTTTTGAGCTGCTACATCTGTTGTTCTTCTGTCCCACTTAGCAGGGTGTTGGTGCCACATAACAATGGAAGGTGTCTTCTTTGTGACGACGGGACTTGCTTTCTGAGGATTGTGTGGTGGTCACTTAATTCTTCATGAATTATTCTTTGAGGCTCTTGCTGCTGAGAAAACCTAGAGGAAAGAGAAAAGGGGCAAGGGTTTGGATGGATGAGAAGTTGGACATTAGCAGGTGACAGTCTTGAGAATGCAGCTTGTAGTTAGTTGTAAGGCTTGCTGTGGTGAACTTAGGGATACAAGTAATATGGCAACAGCCTGGTCACGTAAACTGGCAGCCACGCCTTCTCCGATGCATACTGGTGGGATTTGAACTCTGGTTCTCTGGATTAGGGGTCCAGGCCTCCCGATTACTAGTCCTGTAATTTAGCCTCTACGCTAGCAACGCCCTATGGGTACCAGGCGCACTTGCTGACAAAAGCTTGATACTGAGTATCTATCAGTTGTTGACCATGAATAAAACCTCTGACCTGATGGGAGCCATGCTTAAAGCATGTACAAACCCACACTCACTGAAAGTGAGACCCATTCTACATGTCAATTTAAGTAAGAATGAGGTTTTGCAGGAGCTGTAACCTTGAATTCAAAAGACCACTTTGTTATTGGGCATTTTTTAAATCTTGAGTGTGTAAAGTTGGAAGACTTTGGAAAGGCTACTGTGATAGGTTGATTTGGAGTTGCTGCATACAGTACCACTAATGACGGGTTTTTCACTAAAGTGTTCAAGAGGACAATTCCAGATTTGTGTAACATTGACAGCAGGATCACCAGTGAAAAAACCATGCCAAATAGCATTCAAGTAATTGTGGATTATGTTAGCAGTTGGCGTGGATTATGTCAGCAGTCATAAACTGATGGATAATTAGAGAGATGATGACCTCTTTTGTAACTTTAGAAAATAATTGTGTAGAAGAAGCAAGAGGGTTGTAGTGTGAAGGGTAAAATAGATTGCCTTTCCTAGGGGTAGAGTGAACATGAGCAACTTTCTGAGGAGCAGCAAAGTGGAGTCAGATTAAGAGATTGAACAGAGTGATAAATTCAGAAGTGTGGGATCGAATATGAGCAGCCAAGTTTTGAATGAGCTGGTTTACAGTGGAGAATGGGAGGCTGGTCAGGAGAGCATTGTCATAGTTAAATCCTGAGGCGACAAAGAAATGGATGAGGTTTTCAACTGCAGATGGGCTAAGGCGGGGATGGAGACAAGCAATGTTACCGAGGTTTAAATAGGCATTCTTTATGATGGAGAGTATATTGGATTGTAAGTTCAGCTCTGGGTTGAACAGAACGCTGAGGTGGTGAACAATCTGGTTCAGCCTGAGACAACCCTGGAGGGGGATGGAATTGGTAGTGAGGGTACGAAGTTTGTGACGGAAGGCTGAAGATGATGTTGGATGAATTTCACTCACTATTTTTATTGAATAATTCTGATTTTTTTCCGCCATCAGAAGATCTTGGTTCCTGTTTTGCCAATTCTACATTGCTTTTAAAACTCAACGAGAGCTTTCTTCTACACTCTTGGCTATATCGAAATTAGTTTTGTTTATTTAGTGTGGCTAAGTTCTCGTGCTATTTTCACTGATCTTTGAGTAGCAGACTACTGTATTCAACCATGATCTGACTAATTGTGGTTAACTCTGCTTTGTCCATTGGTTAATGCCATTTCCTTTAAAAATACAAAGAATGAATCTTTCCCTGTGATTTGCATGACTCCTATCTGCCTTTCATTGATGTATTTTTTTTTAAAGTGTGAAGTTTGCTTCAAGCTTAGTGTAAGAGCAGAGATGACTTGACTCATTTTAGTAGAAGCACCCTTACCTGCACTGATATTTTTGTAGCCATTAGGTACCGAGACAATTGGGATACACTTTGCCATAGGAACGCCCTTGAGCCTGCTCTGCCATTCAATGAGATCATGGCTGATCTGCGACCTAACTCCATATACCCGCCTTTGGCCCATATCCCTTAATACCTTTGACAGAAAAGCATTCCTTCGCTCCTTGATCAGAATAGAATGTTGGTGTGGAATGTTCTCCCGAGTGTTCCTGTAAGGATCCACCAGCTAAATCATGTTTTACAATATCTTGTTTGGCCAGGGGAAGGGAATTGGTCATCCAGCATCTATTGCAAAATAGGCGAACCTTTTGAATTCAAAAGCTGGTTGGTAGCTGTTCTGGTCTTGGCCAGAGTGTTCAGGTTGCCAACTGCCACTGGATGATTTAATCACCGGTGCATACTTTGGTAAGGTTGGAATGACCTTAATTGGACAGAAGAAGTAGATAAAGGGGATAAGGGAATGGAGCTCCTACAATGTGTACAGGACTCCTTTCTAACCCAATATGTAAAAAGCCCAACAAGGGAGGATTTTCTATTGGATCTAGTAACGGGGGATAAACCAGTGCAAGTAAAAGTAGGGGAACATCTGGGCAATAGTGACCATAATACACTTTAAGATGATAATTGAGAAGGACATAAGTATGACGAAAACCAGGGTAATAGATTGGAGAAAAGCTGATTTTGAGGGGCTGATAATAGAACTTGGGAAAATAAAATGGGCAACAATATTGGTGAACAGCAATGGGAAACATTTAAAACGGTGTTCAACAGAGTGCAGGAACAATATATTCCGCTGAAAGGAAAGAACAAACTAAACACTAATGAGACTCCATGGATGAATAAGGCCATAAGGGAACAATTGAGGCATACATTAAGTACATAAACAGCAGGGGAGTGCATGATAAGGGAAAATACGAAGAGAACTAAAAAAAAAAACAATTAGGCAGGCAAAGAGGAACTAAGAAAAAACTCAAAGATAAAACCCCTGGTCCGGATGGACTGCATCCATGCATATTAAAAGAATCTAGGGAAGAGATAGCAGAAGCATTACTACACATATTTAATAATTTGTTAGAAAAAGATGTGGTGCCAGAGGACTGACAGATAGCGAACATAAGAAAGCGGGTAGGCCTCAGAGCGGCAGCGGGAGGAGTCCGAGCGGCAGGGACCTATAAAAGGTAAGCCTGAGGCGCGGGTAGGCGTACTAATCTCCAATCTGAGGGAGAGATGTAAAAAGTGATCGAGGTGTGACCTCACCACGAAGCAGGTAAGTGATTGGTTGGGAGTATTTCTCTCTTTTAAAAAAATTTAACTCTGTGGTTTATAGTTTTTATGGTCTCTGTGGTGTAGTGGGACAGTTTGTAAACCAGGGCCCTTAAATATATCATTTAAAAATAATAATAAATGTAATTAATTACAAAGAATGGGAGAGCAGGTGATGCGTTTCTGCTGCAATATGTGGGAGCTGGTGGACACCATTGATGCTCACGGTGATCACATTTGCAGTAAGTGTTGGCTGCTCGAGGAACTCCGGCTCCGTGTTGATGAGCTGGAGTCCGAGCTTCAAACACTGCGACACATCAGGGAGGGGGAGAGTTACCTGGACTCTCTGTTCCAGGAAGCAGTCACACCAATTAGATTAACTAATTCAGATGTAGTCCGTGGTCAGGGACAGGAGGATGTGAGTCTGAGTGAGGCAGGTACGGGGATCCAGGAGGTAGTGTTGGAGGAGCTGCAGCCCTTGCTCTTGTCCAACAGGTTTGAGGCTCTTACTCCCTGTGGGGACGGGAACGGAGACTGCAGGGAGGACGAGCAACCTGGCCACAGCACCGCGGAACAGGGGGCCATTCAAGTGGGGGGAGTAAAAAGAAATGTTGTAGTGGTAGGGGATAGTATCATTAGGGGGATAGATAGGGTTCTTTGCAGCCGAGAGCGAGAGTCCCGAAGGCTGTGTTGCCTGCCCGGTGCCAGGGTTAAGGACATCTCCTCTGGACTGGAGAGAAACTTGGAGTGGGAGGGGGAGGATCCAGTTGTCGTGGTCCATGTTGGTACCAACGACATAGATAGGACAAGGAAAGTGGTTCTGCTGAGGGAGTATGAGCAGCTAGGGGCCAAATTAAAAAACAGAACCACTAGGGTAATAATCTCTGGATTATTACCTGAGCCATGAGCAAATTTGGCTAGGGTAAATAAAATCAGAGAGTTAAATGCGTGGCTCAAAGACTGGTGTGGGAGAAATGGGTTTTGCTTCTTGGGACACTGGCATCAGTACTGGGACAGGAGAGAGCTGTTCCGTTGGGACGGGCTTCACTTGGCCAGTGCTGGGACTAGAATCCTAGCGAATCGAATAACTAGGGCTGTAGAGAGGGCTTTAAACTAATTTAGTGGGGGGGGAGGTTTCAAGAGAGCAAAAAATAAAAATGTCAGCGGAGAAGGCAATAGAGCAAGGTAGCAGTGGGGGAATTAAAAACCAGAGCGTGTCAGGAAGGGACAGAATGTATAAAGATAAAGGTGAAGTAGTAAAGGGGGTAAAAGCAGGAATAAATTGTCACAAAACACATTTAAAAGTTCTTTACCTGAATGCACGCAGCATTTGTAACAAAATAGACGAGTTGACGGTACAAATAACTACACATGGGTATGATCTGGTGGCCATTACAGAAACATGGCTGCAAGGTGACCATGACTGAGAACTAAACATCCAGGGGTATTTGACAATTAGGAAGGACAGACAGAAAGGAAAGGGAGGTGGGGTGGCTATGTTAATGAAGGATGGAATCACTGCAATAGTGAGAAATGATATTGGGTCAAAGGATCAGGATAGTGAAACAGTTTGGGTGGAGATAAGGAATAATAAGGGGAAAAAGTCACTAGTGGGCGTAGTCTATAGGCCTCCTAACAGTTGCAACTCTGTTGGTCGGAGTATAAATCAGGAAATAGTTGGGGCTTGTAATAAGGGAACAGCTATAATCCTGGGGGATTTTAATTTTCATATTGACTGGACAAATCAAATTGGGCAGGGCAGCCTTGAGGAAGAGTTCATAGAGTGCATTAGGGACGGGTTCCTTGAGCAGTATGTTACTGAACCAACCAGGGGGCAGGCAATCTTAGATCTGGTCCTGTGTAATGAGACAGGATTAATAAAAAATGTCCCAGTAAAGGATCCCCTTGGAATGAGTGACCATAACATGGTTGAATTCCGAATTCAGTTGGAGGGTGAGAGAGTTGGATCTCAAACCAGCGTACTAAGCTTAAATAAAGGAGATTATGAAGGTATGAGAGCAGAGTTGACTAAAGTGGACTGGGAAAATAGATTAAAGTGTAAGACGGTACATGAGCAGTGGTGTACATTCAAGGAGATATTTCACAACTTTCAAGAAAAATATATTCCAGTGAGGAAAAAGGGGCGTAAAAGAAAAGACAGCCATCCGTGGCTAAGTAAAGTAATAAAGGATAGTATCCGACTGAAAACAAGGGCATATAAAGTAGCCAAATCTAGTGGGAGGATAGAAGATTGGGAAGCATTTAAAAGCCAGCAAAGAATAACTAAAAGATTAATTAAGAAAAGGAAGATAGATTATGAAAGTAAACTAGCAAAAAATATAAAAACAGATAGCGAGAGTTTCTACAGTTATATAAAAAGAAAAAGGGTGGCTAAAGTGAATGTTGGTCCCTTAAAGGACGAGACCGGGAAATTAGTGGTGGGGAACATGGAGATGGCAAAAACGCTGAACAAATATTTTGTATCAGTCTTTACAGTAGAGGACATTAAAAATATCCCAACACTGGACAAACAGGGGGCTATGGGGGGGGGAGGAGCTAAACACGATTAAAATCACTAAGGAGGTGGTACTCGGTAAGATAATGGGACTAAAGGCGGATAAATCCCCATGACCTGATGGCTTACATCCTAGGGTCTTGAGAGAAGTGGCGGTGGGGATTGCGGATGCATTAGTGGTAATTTTCCAGAACTCCCTGGATTCAGGAAAGGTCCCAGCAGATTGGAAAACTGCTAATGTAACGCCCTTATTTAAAAAGGGAAGTAGACAAAAGGCTGGAAACTATAGACCAGTTAGCCTAACATCTGTGGTTGGTAAAATGTTGGAGTCCATTATTAAGGAAGCAGTAACAGGACATTTGGATAAGCATAATTTAATCGGACAGAGTCAGCATGGTTTTATGAAGGGGAAGTCATGTTTGACAAATTTGCTCGAATTCTTTGAGGACGTAACAAACAGGGTGGATAAAGGGGAACCAGTGGATGTGGTGTATTTGGACTTCCAAAAGGCATTTGACAAGGTGCCACACAAGATTACTGCACAAGATAAAAAATCACGGGATTGGGGGTAATATACTGGCATGGGTGGAAGATTGGCTATCTAACAGAAAACAGAGAGTTGGGATAAATGGTTCATTCTCGGGTTGGCAATCAGTGACTAGTGGTGTTCCGCAGGGGTCAGTGCTGGGACCCCAACTCTTTACAATCTATATTAACGATTTGGAGGAAGGGACCGAGTGCAACATATCCAAGTTTGCCGACGATACAAAGATGGGAGGGAAAGCAGTGAGTGAGGAGGACATAAAAAACCTGCAAAAGGACATAGACAGGCTAAGTGAGTGGGCAGAAATTTGGCAGATGGAATATAATATTGGAAAGTGTGAGGTTATGCACTTTGGCAGAAAAAATCAAAGAGCAAGTTATTATCTAAATGGAGAGAAACTGCAAAGTGCTACAGTACAAAGGGATCTGGGGGCCCTGGTGCATGAAACACAGAAGGTTAGTATGCAGGTACAGCAGGTGATCAGGAAGGCCAATGGAATCTTGGCTTTTATTGCAAGTATAACATAAGAAATAAGAGCAGGAGTAGGCCATACGGCCCCTTGGGCCTGCTCCGCCATTCAATAAGATCATGGCTGATCATCGACCTCAACTCCACTTTCCTGCCCGATCTCCATATCCTTTGATGCCCCTAGAGTCCAGAAATTTATAGAAACATCGAAGATAGGAGCAGGAGCAGGCGATTCGGCCTCTCGAGCCTGTTCCGCCACTTAATGAGATCATGGCTGATCATCCGAATTCAGTACCCTGTCTCTGCTTTCTCCCCATATCCCTTGATCCCTTTAGCCTTAAGAAATATATCTAACTTCTTCTTGAATATATTTAATGAATTGGCCTCAACTGCCTTCTGTGGTAGAGAATTCCACAGGTTCACCACTCTCTGGGTGAAGAAATTCCTCCTCATCACAGTCCTAAATGGCTTACATAAGAACATAAGAAGTAGGAGTAGGCCATACGGCCCCTCGGGCCTGCTCCGCCATTCAATAGGATCATGGCTGATCCGAACCTAGACTCACGTCCACTTCCCTGCCTTCTCCCCGTAACCCCTAATTCCCTTATCTGCTAGGAAACTGTCTATCTCCGTTTTAAATTTATTTAATGTTGCAGCTTCTACAGCTCTCTGGGGTAGCAAATTCCATAGATTTACTACCCTCTGAGTGAAGAAGTTTCTCCTCATCTCAGTTTTGAAAGGGCAGCCCCTTATTCTAATATTATGTCCCCTAGTTCTAGTCTCACCCATCAGTGGAAACATCCTCACCGCATCCACCCAATCAAGCCCCCTTACAATCTTATATGTTTCGATAAGATCGCCTCTCATTCTTCTGAACTCCCATGAGTAGAGGCCCAACCTACTGAACCTTTCCTCATACGTCAACCCCCCTCATCTCCGGAATCAACCAAGAGAACCTTCTCTGAATCGCCTCGAGAGCAAGTATATCTTTTCTTAAATATGGAAACCAAAACTGCGCAGTATTCCAGGTGTGGCCTCACCAATACCCTGTATAACTGCAGCAAGACTTCCCTGTTTTTATACTCCATCCCTCTTGCAATAAAAGCCAAGATTCCATTGGCCTTCCTGATCACCTGCTGCACCTGCATACTAACTTTTTGTGTTTCATGCACCAGGACCCCCAGATCCCTTTGTACTGTAACACTTTGCAGTTTCTACCCCTTATCCTTAGACTGTGACCCCTGGTTCTGGACTCCCCCACCATCGAGAACATCTTTCCTGCATCTAGTCTGTCTAGTCCTGTTAGAATTTTATAAGTTTCAATGAGATCCCCTCTCATTCTTCTAAACTTAATTGACCCAATCTCTCCTCATACGTCATTCCTGTGTAGGGGGGCATCTTTTACCTGGTTTACAGTAATTTACCTGGTCAGGCAGCCGTTTTGCCACTGCACTTTGACCAGCTCCAATCAGTGGTTTCGAATCGCTAAACCCCTCCTTCCTGGAGGACTGGAGGAACTTATAATTAATGATATATTAAAACGGACAAATGGTCTGGATGCAAGAAAGTCAAACTTTATTAAAACGAAGAAACTACACCACACGATCTCAGTAATCACGGTAAAATTGCTTAAATAGGGGAGAAAAAACGGACACAATGAGGGAGATCGACTAAAATAACAATTTTTAACGAAATCCCCACTTTACCCCCACCCCTAAGCCTACCCTAAGTTGCCTTGTGGAAGGCCAGAAAAATAAATGCTCACCACTATAATGCCAGCTCCGTGTCCCACGAGATCTTCACTGCCCTGAAGTAAAGAAACACCCCAGTGTTTTAAAAGTAAACTGCTGGTGTTCTTCTTCAGACAGACTCCCACGCTGTAGAGGACACACGGAGGCAAGCCAGAGAGAGAGATGCCCTTGAGAAGCTATCTCTTATACCCCAATTTTGGGGCCGAAATGTTCCCGCCCAGATCTGGAAGTTTCTGGGCTAAAACAAAAGGGATCCAACTGTCCCCATTGTCCAGTAATGGGTGATTCAAACCCATTCAAACTGTTCCCTTCCTCAGTCCAAATGTCTCTTCTGTGATGGCTGCAGTTTTGAATGTGTCTTCATTCACCCTGCTGGGTTTGAATGGAGTTGTATTACGTTGTCCTGGGAGGAGTGTAAACAGAAACCCATTGTCGGTGGTCACTGAAACCGCAGCCTAAGTGGTTAAATCCTTTGTGTCAACAAGGTAGCAGTTTCAGTAAACAAATCGATCATCTGCTGCAGGGCGGGGAAACTCCCTGAATTGCCTTTGATTGGCAAATTCAAACGGGCTACTCCCCAGTGTAAACAAACAGCTTGTAGGTTACCTGACCCGCCCAATTCCACAGGGTGATTGACAGCTCGGCCTCCATTCAAATGCTAATGGCCTGTCTGTCCTTTTTCCTGCTGAAAATTCTGTTTCCATGAGGTTCAAAACTCAAGAGTACATCCTTTTCTTTAATAAAATGTACTATCTTAAAGTGTGCGATTTTTTTTTTACAAAGTCCTTTGATTCCAGTGTCCAAGTGCTGCTTAGCTCACGGGCTCCTTACTGCAGCCTTTTGCGGTTCTGGGCACATTTTAAAACATTGTCCAGCCCAGAGACAATTTAAATCACACAAAGTCTTCGTCCGATCTTCGGGGGCTGAGGGGATTTTGCGAACCCCTACATTCCGCCCTTGGATACTCCCAACTTGCTTGCAGTATCCTCTTGAAGTGAGCAAAATTTTCTGACCCCCGACAAACAACCTTCCCCTGTATTTACCTATAGCTACCTATCACTGATTACCCGACCCGTCTATTCCCCTTAAATCCGAGAAAAACCGTGGTACGGTAGGCATCTACAGATACATCAATTACAAAATGTTACAACAAGGGGTCTCATACCCCTGCACCACTTGTTACATTATAACATATTACAAAATGTTGCAATCTTGGTTATACAATGTAATCAAAATTATTCCAAGCACGGAGAGGGTCCTACGCCTGTGCACCACTTGGAACTGTAAAACAAAATACAAAAATGTCCATCAAACATTTGAAACAAAATGCTGAAATAAACCCCGACCATCACGTGCCAATGATGGGTCGCGAAATTCAAGTGGGTATTGCTCCTCCCACCCGGGCAGTAACTGTTCCTTCCACCCCCTCCTTTTAATGGTCTTAAACTTTTAAAACATACAGAATGGATTTTACAGAACAGTCTGATCCACCAGCCCCGAGCTGTTCCCTTGTCCCTTTGTGGAGGCGGGGTACCCCTCATGTTTCACAGACTGAGACCGGAGAGTATGGGATCGCGACTCCCAGTCCCTCCCCCTCCCGTCTTCCCTCGACTGGCTGGAGAAAATGATGGGTGCCTGTGTGGCGGTTCTCACTGGCCCTACACTCAAGCTTGGATCCCAGATCCGGCCACCCACTCATCCTTCCCAGCCACACTTACACTCCAACTTTGCCCGTGGGCCCCGGGTGAGTTCCTCCCTTCCCCGAACGCACCCACACGACTCTTGAGTCTCCCCCTCCCCTTTACAATCTTTCCCGGGCCATCACCACCCACTCCCGGGGAACGCGTTCCTATCTGACAAGGCGCCCGCGCTTCCCCACCATGACTCCTCAATAGTGTGGTAAATCACTGTTTGTATTCCACTGTGTACATGCCTGGACATGCCTCGGCTGACTCCTCCCACAAGTCCTAGTATAAAGGTGACTGCTCCCCAGCCCTTTGTATTTCTGGACTGGTCGACCACTCGAGGCAGACCTTCATTCTTTTGTTAATAAAAGCCTTTAGTTACTCTCTTAACTCTCAGTCTTTTATGAGTAATTGATAGCGCATCAAATAGCGAGGTCTCCCGCAAGTGAAATTTGGTCAGGATAGTGCTGGGTTGGGGCTGTGCCCCACCAGCTGGGGCCATCTCTTCCGCGTAGGATGAGTAGGCAGGTTCCTCCGGACCCTGTCCGGTTTCTCCCGAAGGTCGCTGCGGGGTCTCCTCCTGGATTTGTCCAGTGGCGAGGTGATCCCCAACATTCTGTATCCATATCTTCATTCGATACCTAGTTCGGGCTGGGCGAACAGGGCTGCTCCTTTGTCCACTCTCCTGAAAAAGAACTTAAAAGGACATGCAGCCAGGTCTCTCACTGACCTGCTGCCTTAGGTGGAGACATGGTCGGGTCCCTCGACCTCGGACCAAGATACAAGCATTTGGCACACTTATAAACTTAAACTTTAAACTTAAACTCAAAACTACTAGTTACATTCTAAACTTAAAATTTAAACACCTTTAAAAGCAAGCTATAAACATGTTAACTTAACAAAGCTATAATACAAATGCCGTCCGTCTCCGGACGGCCAGGCTAATCTCTGGTGTCACTGTCGCAGATTGCTGCTGCCTGCAGCGAAGCTGGACTGCCTCCTGCTTCTGGTCCCTGGCAGCTTATGGCTGCTGATTGGGGACCTCTGCCATTTGGCTTCTCCCTGGTTCGGGAGGCCGCCCTACTCCACTGTAAAGTGGGTGACCATGCTTTCTTGGGCTGGGGCACCCGAAGAGACCTCTGAGGGGCGTCTCTGTGGGGGAAACTTTGGCTGACGGACCCTGAGCCTGGGTCACAGCCCTAGCTGGCTGGGAACCTTCTCCCCCTGATGCAAACAGCCCGCACTGTTTAATATACCTGGCAGCCTGCCGGTACTCCGGGTTTGTCTCCTTTTCCCTACCCACTCCTGTACTGGGGGCAGGTATTCCCTCACCACCTGCTGCTGATGGCTGAAAATCTTCCTCCCCAGGTCCAAAACCTGGTACCAGCTCCTCCCATTTATCCCCTGCAAGAGGAATTGCTATCCCTTCCTCCCCAGGGTCCCACACCATAGGGGGAACCACTCTAGAAGCGGGCTGGGAAGCTTGTCCCTTTAAGCAGGTGACTGCGCCTGCGCGAACATCCTCCCCGGAGTCCCCCAGCAGAGGCTGTGAAACCTCTGTCTTCAACCAGGCGTCTGCGCGGGAAAACTGAGGAGCCGCTGGGGTCACAGGCTGGGGAACTGCGCCTGCGCGAACCCAGTGTTGGGAAACCTCTTCCCCTCAGGCGCGTGACTGCGCCTGCGTGAACCTCCTGTTCAAAAGACTGGGGAATTACTGTCTCCAGACCAGCGACTACGCATGTGCGGGCAGTCTCTTCTGTGAATGAACTCACAGCAGCCTGCAGATTTCTACTCTCAGGCGGCTGTTTCTCTGTTTCTGAACTAGATAACTGGTACAAATTTAAACTTTGGCCAAAACTTAGGTTCCACTGGGGCGGGGAAGTGTCCCAATTGGTGGGCCGGACAACTTTTCCCTTGAAACAAGCCACAGTGCCTGTCGTTACAGCCTGTGAACTTGAACTTGTATGGTCAGATTTATACAATTTACATTGGTTGGCGTGGAACCACTTTGTGCACTGGGGTAGTTTTACTGCATAGACCATGGGGCTGGCCCTATCAACTATACTATAGGGTCCCATGTAGAGTGACTCTAAACTTCCCACCCGGGCATAGTTTCTTACCATCACCAGGTCTCCTATCTCCCACTGGTGGCTCCTGCTAGGCTCGAGCAGCAGCCGGTTATTCCGATGCTGCTTCCCCATGCTGTCTGCTGCCTGCCCATAAATTTGTTTGAGGTGTTCTAGGAGGGTTCGGGCGAATTTATCCCGGTTTATTTCCTGCAGTTGTCCTTCAGTGAGGACTGGGGCAAGGACATGAGTGGGTGTCCTCCTAACTCTGCCGGTCATGAGCTCATGTGGTGAATGCCCTGTACTCTTGGACTGGCTGGCCCGGATCCCCATGAGGATCAGAGGTAGGGTCTCTGCCCATTTTTGGGGCGACCCCACTGTCTCTTTCCTCAGCCTTTCCTTAATGGTCCGGTTCATGCGCGCCACAATCTCTGAGGACTGGGGATTGTAAGCGACATGCCATTTCCCCTGAATACCAAGCAGCCTGAGGGTGTTCTGCATGACTTGGCCAGTGAAGTGGCTTCCCTGGTCGGACTCCACGAACTGGGGCAGTCCCCACCGCGCGAACACCTCCTTCACCAAGATCTTTGCAGTCCCCATTGCTGTGGCCGTCCTGCAGGGGAAGGCTTCCACCCACTTGGAAAACACATCCACCAGGGCGAGGCAGTATTTGTAGCCTCCCTGGGTGGTGGGCAAGGGCCCTATATAGTCGATCTGGATCGACTGCCATGGTCCCTCCACCCTCCTAATGTGTCCCATGGGCACCTTCCTTTTGTGGGGATCGGGATTATTTGCTGCACACACAAGACAGCTAGCACAGAACTCATGGATATCATCCCGTTGCCAGGTGGTCTCAGGCCCGGGGTTTCTCACTCCTGGCCCCTCATGGGCCAGCTGAAGGAACTCCCTCACGTGTTGCTGGGGTACTACCCACTGTTTCCCCCTGAACAGCATGCCTTCCCTTATGGAGAGGGGGCTGCGCTGTAGGGGCCTTCTAACTTCTTGCCCTCCATCACTGCGCTAATTACAACTTTCAGGACTGGGTCCTGGGCTTGGACCATCTTGAGGTCTGGGGCTAACTACTCCTGATTTTCCCTGTGTCCCATCCCTGCCTGCTATCGCTGCCACTGGCCCGGACTCGTATGGGTCCCAGAAAGTGCCTGCCCGTGCACCCTCCTTGGCCAGCATATCGGCTTGCTGGTTGCCCTGGCTGCGGGGTTCTGTGGAGGAATGGGCTTTCACCTTATGGATGAAAACTGCACCTTCCTCCCCCACAGCTGCCAGGATTTTCTCCAGCAGGGGCTTTACTGTCCAGGGCTTCCCGTCGGCGGAGGTATACCCACGACGGGACCAGATGGCCAAGTACTCCGTACACGAGTTGCAAGTGAGCATACTGTCAGAGCAAATCGTATACGGGGTAGGGAAGATGCCTGGGTGTGTAACCACGTACATCACCGCGGACAGTTCAGCCTGCTGGGCACTCATGGTGTTAGGGAGCTTGATTGCCAAGGCAATGTCTGCCGTTGGGTCAAAGATCCCGCAACCCGTGAGTCGTACTCCAGCGGATACCATGCTGGAACCGTCTACATAGATCTCGCGGCCCGTGGGATGTATCCCAGCCCGTAAATCTATGTTCACTTCCCATACCCCATCTATGGAACATCGATGGGCTGTCCCAGGGTATACCATTATTGGCCGCAAGCTTTGGCTCGCAAAGGCCCTTTACCTTCAGATCCATCTGTGAGAGGAGAAGGGTCCAGCGTGCAATGCGGATGTTGCTGACTGTCCCATCTTTAGTCCTCCCATCCAAAAGCATCCGAGTGGGTGTGTGAGGAGGGTGATGGGAGAGGTGCCTGTGAAAATTAAAGATCTTTTCACAGCCCAATGTGTGGCCAAAAGGTGCCGTTCACAGTTGGAGTAGCTCCTCTCCACATCTGTGATAACTCTGGAGGAGTAGACCACGGGCCTTAGCCTGCCGTGCCGCTCCTGGAGCAGCACAGCACGGAGACTATCCCCGCTGGCCGCTACCTCCAAGAAGAACTCCTTTTTCCCATCTATCGCTCCTAGGGCTGGTGCGGTCTGCAGGTCTCCCTTTAACTTAACAAATGCCGCCTGGCATCCCTCATCCCAGGACCACTCCACCTCCTTGTGTAGGAGACGGAGCAGAGGGGCCGCTGTGGCTGCATAGTCCTCTATAAAATCCCTGCAGCACCCCGTCAATCCCAGGAACGACCTCACCCCTCTTACTGAATTGGGAATCGGTAACTCCTGGACCGCTTCCCTCCTTGCCTTATCTATGGCCCTCTCTCCTGTGCGGACAGTCAGACCCAGGAATTTAACCTCTTGCTGACCGATCTGCACCTTCTTGGGGTTGACTTTAAACCCCTTTCTCTGCAGCAGCTCAGCCAGCAGTGGGCCATGCTCCCCGACCGAGTCGGTAAATAAGAGCAGATCATCCACATACTGTAGTAACTGAGTGGGCCGACTGAACTCCTTTAAACTATCCTTCATGCATTGGTGGAAGATGCTGGGGCTGTTGTGGAAACCCTGTGGCAGACAGGTCCAGGTATACTGCTGTCCCTTAAAGGTGAAGGCAAACTTATGTTGGTCCTCCTGTTTTAAAGGGATGGACCAGAACCCATTCGAAATGTCCAGCACCGTGAATGTGTTCGCGGATGCTGGAATACTGCTAATAAGATTAGCCACTGCTACCGTGGGGGCACACGCGGGGATATTGCTGTTCAGCACCCGATAGTCCACTGTGGCTCTCCATGAATTGTCCGGTTTCCTAACCGGCCAAAGTGGAGAATTAACATGTGTGGCTATGGGCCTCAACGCTCCCTGTTTAACTAAGGAGGTGATGGCTGCCTCCATGTCGGGTTCTGCCTCCTTGGGGAAATTGTACTGCTTCTGTGGAGGGAGGAACTGAATGAAATCAGTATTTGTAGGGAAATGGTGTTAGGGAAATTGAGGGGTTTGAAGGCTGCTAAATCCCCAGGGCCTGATAATCTACATCCTAGGGTACTTAAGGAAGTGGCCCTAGAAATAGTAGATGCATTGCTGGTCATCTTCCAAAATTCTATCGACTCTGGAACAGTTCCCATGGATTGGAGGGTAGCTAATGTTACCCCACTATTCAAAAAAGGTGGTAGAGAGAAAACAGGGAATTATAGACCGGTAAGCCTGACATCGGTAGTGGGGGAAATGCCAGAGCCCATTGTAAAAGATGTAATAGCAGAGCACTTGGAAAACAGTGACAGGATCGGACAAAGTCAACATGGATTTACAAAAGGTAAATCGTGCTTGACTAATCTACTGGAATTTTTTGAGGATGTAACTGGTAGAACAGATGAGGGAGAACCAGTGGATGTGGTGTATTTGGACTTTCAAAAGGCTTTCGATAAGGTCCCGCATAAGAGATTAGCGTGTAAAGTTAAAGTACAAGGGATTAGGGGCAAAGTACTGACTTGGATAGAGAACTGGTTGGCAGACAGGAAGCAAAGTGTTGCAATATACGGGTCTTTTTCCGAGTGGCAGGCAGTGACTAGTGGGGTACCGCAAGGATCGGTGCTAGGACTCCAGCTATTCACAACATATATTAATGATCTAGATGAGGGAACTAGATGTAATATCTCCAAGTTTGCAGACGACACAAAGCTGGGTGGGCGTGTGTGCTGTGAGGAGGATGCCGAGAAACTCCAGTATGATTTGGACTGGTTGGGTGATTGGGCAGATACATGGCAGATGCAGTATAATGTGGATAAATGCAAGGTTATCCACTTTGGTGGCAAAAACAGGAAGGTAGATTATTATCTGAACGGCAATAGATTGGGAGAAGGGGAAGTGCAATGAGGCCTGGGTGTCCTTGTGCACCAGTCGCTGAAGGTAAGCATGCAGGTGCAGCAGGCGGTTAAGAAGGCAAATGGTATGTTGACCTTCATAGCGAGAGGATTCGAGTACAGGAACAAGGATGTCTTGCTGCAGTTGTACAAGGCCTTGATGAGACCACACCTTGAGTATTGTGTGCAGTTTTGGTTGCCTTAACTGAGGAAGGATGTTCTTGCCATGGAGGGAGTTCAGCGAAGATTCACCAGACTGATACCTGGGATGGCAGGAATGACGTATGAGGAGAGATTGGGTCGATTGGGCTTATACTTGCTGGAGTTTAGAAGAATGAGAGGGGGGATCTCATTGGAACTTCTATTCTAACAGGACTAGACAGACTAGATGCAGGAAGGATGTTCCTGATGGCGAGGGAGTCCAGAACCAGGGGTCACAGTCTAAAGATAAGGGGTAAGCCAGTTAGGACAGAGATGAGGAGGAATTTCTTCACCCAGAGAGTGGTGAACCTGTGGAATTCTCTACCACAGAAGGCAGTTGAGGCCAATTCATTAAATACATTCAAGGAGTTAGATATATTTCTTAAGGCTAAAGGGATCAAGGGATATGGAGAGAAGGCAGGGATAGGGTACTGAGTTTGGATGATCAGCCATGATCTCATTGAATGGCGGAGGAGGCTCGAGGGGCCGAATGGCCTACTCCTGCTCCTGTCTTCTATGTTTCTACTATTTGTAGGGCCACTTCCTTAAGTACCCTAGGATGTAGATCATCAGGCCCTGGGGATTTATCGGCCTTCAATCCCATCAATTTCCCTAACCCCATTTCCCTACAAATACTGATTTCATTCAGCTCCTCCCTCTCATTAGACCCTATGTTCCCCGAATTCTCTGGGAGGTTATTTGTGTCCTCCTTTGTGAAGACAGAACCAAAGTATGTATTTAATTGGTCTGCCATTTCTTTGTTCCCCATTATAAATTCCCCTGATTCCGACTGCAAGGGACCTACGCTTGA
Source organism: Somniosus microcephalus (assembly GCF_052327205.1). Lineage (NCBI taxonomy): Eukaryota > Metazoa > Chordata > Chondrichthyes > Squaliformes > Somniosidae > Somniosus > Somniosus microcephalus. Next base: position 69,618,929 of record NC_140991.1, read on the forward strand.
CTTCACCAATCTTTTTCTCTTATGTATCTATAGAAGCTTTTACAGTCAGTTTTTATGTTCCCTGCAAGCTTACTCTCATAATCTATTTTCCCCCTCCTAATTGATCCCTTTGTCCTATTTTGCTGAATCCTAAACTGCTCCCAATCCTCAGGTTTGCTGCTTTTTCTGGCCAAATTATATGTCCTCTCCTTGGATCTTATGCTATCCCTAATTTCCCTTGTTAGCCACGGTCGAGTCACCTTTTTTGTTTTAGTTTTATGCCAAACGGGGATGAACAAATTCTGTAGTTCATCCACGCGATCTCTTAAATGTTTGCCATTGCCTATCCACCGTCAACCCTTTAAGTAACATTCCCCAATCCATCCTAGCCAACTCGCGCCTCATACCATCGTAGTTTCCTTTATTTAAATTCAGGACCCTAGTCTCTGAGTCAACTACTTCACTCCAATTTAGGAAGACTTCTTTCATATTATGATCGCTCCTCCCCAAGGGGCCTCGCACAACAAGATTGCTAATTAATCCTTTCTCATTACAAAGTGCTCAGTCTAAGATAGCCCGATCTCTAGTTTGTTTCTCGAAATATTGGTCCAGGAAACCATCCCGTATACACTCCAGGAATTCCTGCTCCACAGTATCTATCTATATATATATATATATATATATATATATATATATATATAAAGCGGCTCTTCTGTCTGTCCCGATGTCTGTCTGTCCGTTCTCTATACGTTTGAAAGTTACAGAGCGTACCGACGCGCGTGTCGCCTCAAAAGAAAGCTTGCGATTCCGGACCGGTCATAGGCGTATTTACGTTTCGGCCGGACAAAAATCCCGCCCGCGGTATCCCAAAAATGTTCAGCGTTCCGCTCATTAGCATCTCATTAGCGACCGTGTGATGTCGAGGTCCACCAATCGGACGGCGGGTTCCTTCCTACAGTTGAGTGTCGAGTGACTCGACGATTGACCAATCCTACGCTTCGGTGACCTGACCGGTCGATCAATCGGTGCGTGTGTGGGCGGGCCTTATCCTTCTGAACCGAGGTGAGTGGCCGCCATCTTGATTTTTCACAATTTTTTCCCCCACACTTTGTGTGTTAGGGAACTAAGGTAAATATTTTAATGATGTGTTAGGGAATTAAATAACAATTTAATGGGGGGGGGGGGAGAGCGCCTCGGGAAATCGCCGGGGGGGGGGGGGAGAGCGCCTCGGGAAATCGCCGGGGGGGGGGGGGTGGGGGAGAGCCTCGGGAAATCGCCGGGGGGGGGGGGGGGGGAGCCTCGGGAAATCGCGGGGCGCTCGCACTGACCGCGCATGCGCCGCCCGCCCACAGCGACCGTCCATCAGCCGCGCGATACGCGGGGGACTTCAGCTCCGGACCTCAGGCGCTAGGCAGGGGGAGGGGCCGGAGAGAGGGACAGAGGGGAGTGGGGGAGGGAGAGGAGAGGAGGGAGGGATAGGACAGGGAGAGGACATGACAGGGAGAGGGGGGACACACAGGGGCAGGGAGACCAAGCGCCCCAAAATTGCCCACTGACCGCGCATGCGCCGCCCGCCCGCCCACAGCGGCCGTCCATCAGCCGCGCCATACGCGGGGGACCTCAGCTCCGGACCTCAGGCGCTAGGCAGGGGGAGGGGCCGGAGAGAGGGACAGAGGGGAGTGGGGGAGCGGGGGTGGGGGTGGGCGAGGGGGGGGAGGGAGACAGGGGAGGGAGGGATAGGACAGGGAGAGGACATGACAGGGAGAGGGGGGACACACAGGGGCAGGGAGACCAAGCGCCCCAAAATTGCCCTCACGCCCCAAAATTGCCCTCGCAACGCGGGGCTCCCCAGCTAGTTGTTACTAATTTGGTTAGCCCAATCTATATGTAGATTAAAGTCGCCCATGATGACTGCTGTGCCCTTATTGCACGCGTCTCTAATTTCCCGTTTAATGCCATACCCAACCTCAGCATTACTGTTTGGGGGTCTGTATACAAGTCCCACTAACGTTTTCTGCCCCATGGTATTTCTCCGCTCTGCCCATACAGATTCCACATTATCAGAGCTAATATCCTCCCATACTATTGTGTTAATCTCCTCGTTAACCAGCAATGCTACCCCACCTCCTTTTCCTTTTTTCCTGTTCTTCCTGAATATTGAATACCCCTGGATGTTGAATTCCCAGACTTGGTCATCCTGGAGCTATGTCTGCGTAATCCCAATTATATCAGAGCCATTTACATCTATTTGCGCAGCTAATTCATCCACCTTATTACGAATGCTCCTCGCATTAAGACACAAAGCCTTCAGGCTTGATTTTTTAACACTTAGTCCTTTTAGAGTTATTATTTACTGTGGCCCTGTTTGATTTACACCCTTTATTTCTCTGCCTTCCACGTTTGCTTTTCTCCTTTCTGTCTTTTGTTTCTATCCCAGCTTCCCTTTCCTCTATCTATCTCAACCTTCAATATACTCAAAGACAGCATCCACAGCCCTCTGGAGCAGAGAATTCCAAAGATTCACAACCCTCTGAGGGAAGAAATTCCTTCCCATCTCAGTCTTAAATGGCCTACCCCTTATCCTGAGACTATGCCCCCTAGTTCTAGACACTCCAGCCTGGGGAACCTGCATCTACCCTGTCAATCCCCTTCAGAATCTTGTATGTTTCAATGAGATCACCTCTCATTCTTCTAAACTCCAGAGAGTATAGGCCCATTCTACACAATCTCTCATCATAGGACAGCCCTCTCAGCCCAGGAATCAATCTAGTGAACCTTCGTTTCACCGCCTCCAAGGCAAGTATATCCTTCCTTAGATAAGGAGACCAAAACTCTGCACAGTACTCCAGGTGTGGCCTCACCAAGGCCCTGTACAATTGTAGCAAGACTAAAGTAATACCTATATTTAAGAAGGGGGATAGAACATGTCCAGGGAATTATAGACCAGCCAGCTTAACATCGGTGGTAGGAAAAATAATGGAATCCCTACTAAAAAAGAAAATACAAGAACATCTAGAAACCAAAAACATAGTAATGAATATTCAGCATTGATTTCAAAAGGGAAAGTCTTGCTTGACCAATGTCATTTAATTTTTTGAAGAGGTAACAGAGAGAGTAGACAATGGTAATGCAGTAGATGTAATTTATCTAGATTTTCAAAAGGCCTTCGATAAGGTACCCCATAATAGACTGATGAACAAGGTCAGAGAATGCGGAGTCAGGGGACAAGTAGCAGAATGGATAGCTAGCTGGCTTCAAGACAGAAAGCAGAGAGTAGGGGTAAAAGGTATCTATTCACAGTGGCAGAAGGTGGGTCGTGGTGTTCCGCAAGGATCAGTGCTGGGACCACGGTTGTTCACAATTTATATTAACGATTTAGACTTTGGAATCAAAAACACAATTTCTAAATTTGCGGATGACACCAAATTAGGGGGAGATAGTCCAATACTGAGGAGGACTGCACCAAATTACAGGAGGACATAATAAACTTGCAGAATGGGCACATAATTGGCAAATGAAGTTCAACACACAAATGTGAGGTATTACATTTTGGAAGGAAGAATAAGGAGGTCACTTATCACTTGGAGGGTGCGAGTCTAGGTGGGGTAGAGGAACAAAGGGATTTCGGAGTACAAATACACCTCACTAAAAGTTGCGACACAGGTTAGCAAGGCCATTTAAAAAAAAAAAAAGCAAACCAAGCACTAGGGTTTATTTCTAGAGGGATAGAATTGAAAAGTAGGGAAGTTATGCTAAACCTGTATCGAACCTTGGTTAGATCACATGAGTACTGCGTGCAGTTCTGGTCGCCATATTATAAAAAGGATATCGAGGCACTGGAGAGGGTGCAGAGAAGATTTACAAGCATACCAGAAATGCAAGGGTATACATATCTGGAAAGGATGAACAGGCTGGGTCTCTTTTGGGAAAAACAAGGCTGAGGGGTGACCTAAAAGGTTTTTAAAATTACAAAAAGTTTTGATCGAGTGGATATAGAGGGAATGTTTCCACTTGTGGGGAAGATTATAACTGGAGGCCATCAATATAAAATAGTCACCAAGAAATCCAATAGGGAATTCAGAAGAAACTTCTTTACCCAAAGAGTGCTGAGAATGTGGAACTCGCTACCATAGGAAGTGGTTGAAGCAAAAAGTATAGATGCATTTAAGGGGAGGTTCGACAAGCATATGAGGGAGAAGGGAATAGAGGATTATGCTGATAGATTTAGATGAGGAAAGACGGGAGGAGGCTCGAGTGGAGCATAAACGCCAGCATGGACTGGCTGGGTCGAATGTGCCGTATATCCTATGTAATCCTATGTAAAGCCAACTAAAATCTACAAATGCATAAGGAATGTTAGCACTGACTTAGTGGACATATTGGCTAATCAAATCTTTTCAGGGTCCCAGGGCAAGATTTTGAGCTTCAAGTAGTTTGGCCAGCCCTGAGCTGCTTTTCAAGACTTGGCACAGAGTAGTGCAGTAAAATAATGAACGAGGCAGCAGTTGCTCACTCGTCAATTTGCCCCAATGTGGCTCTGATGCAGGGTAAATTATTTGGACCTGTCAGTCCAGAATTTTGTACGGATGCAGAATAAACTTGCCGATTCACTCAGCCAAGTCAGTGACCCACAACATGAATGAGCCCATTACTCTGAGGTGATCAGATGAAACTATCTCTGTTGAACCCTGAGACTAGAAACATAGAAAATTTCAAGGTTGGAAGAGAACATAGATCTGTTCTGATAATGTGCTTCTCTTCAAGAAGCAATTTTGCCTTGAAGAGATCCAAGCTGCTTTCCCCTACAACCTCTCTTGGTATGCAGATCCAAAAACCGACTACCCTCTTACTTTACGTCCTGTCTGAATCATCGTCTTCGCTTATAATCATGTCCCTTATTCTGTTATGTTATGCTAATACAAATAGCCCAGACTGATCTGAGTTTTATTAATTTGAAAACCTCAATCAAATCTCCACTTTATCTTCTGTCCAGTATTTTGACTGTATCCTTAAATGTTTTAATCTCCATCTCCTTATGATCTTGTAGCTCCTCTCTTTTCCAGCTCAGCCACATCCTTTCTGTAGTGTGCGTTCCACAACTGCACACAAGACTCTTAATACATTTCAGAAGGGAAGATCGTGCTTGACCAACCTCATTGAATTCTTTGAAGTAATAGAAAGAGTAGACAAGGGTAATGTAGTAGATGTAATATACTTGGATTTTCAAAAGGCCCTCGATAAGGTACCACATAGTAGACTTATGACTACGGTGAGAGCCTGTGGAATCGGGACAAGTAGCAGAATGGATAGCAAGCTGGCTACAAAACAGGAGAGCGAGTAGGGGTTAAAGGTGGGACGTGGTGTTCCACAGGGATTGGTGCTGGGACTACTGCTGTTCATCATTTACATAAACAATTTGGACTCGGGATATTGGAAGTACAATTTCAAAATTTGTGGATGGCACTAAATTGAGGGGTATGGACAATGCTGAGGAAGACTGCAACAAAATTAAAGAAGACGTTAATAAACTTGCAGAATGGGCATGTAAATGGAAAGTGTGAGATGGTGCATTTTGGTAGGAAGAATGGGGGAAGGGGGGGTGGTGCCATGTACTCCTTGGAAAATAAGAGTCTAAATTGGGTAGAGGAGCAAAGGGATCTTGGGATACACATACACAAATCATTAAAAGTAGCAATGCAAGTTAACAAGGCTATAAATAATATCAAACAAAGCACTGGGGTTCATGTCTTGAGTAGAATTGAAAAGCAGAGAAGTAATGTTGAACTTGTATAGAACCTTGGTTAGACCCACTTAGAGTACTGTGAGCAATTCTGGTCTTCATATTATCGAGAGGGTGCAAAAAAGATTTAAAAGGAATTTACCAATACTCAGAAGTTACAATACAAAAACAAAATACTGCGGATGCTGGCAATCTGAAATAAAAATGGAAAATGCTGGAAATACTCAGCAGGTCAGGCAGCATCTGTGGAGAGAGAAATGGGGTTAATGTTTCAGGTTGATGACCCTTCGTCAGAACTGCGGAGAGGTTGTAATTAAAGACTGAACAGGCTGGAGCTCTTTTTTTCTAGAAAAGAGAAGGCTGAGGGTGACCTAATAGAGATCTTTAAAATTATGAAGGAGTTTGATGAAATAGATGTAGAGAAGATGTTTCCAATTGTGGGGGAGTCCAATATAGGAGCTATAAATATAAGACAGTCACTATTAAATCCAATAAAGAATGCAGTAGAAACTTCTACCCAGAGAGTGGTGAGAATGTTGAACTTGCTACCACATGGAATTGTTGAGGCGAGTAGCACAGATTCCTTTAAGGGGAAGCGAGATAAGTACATGAAGGAGAAAAGGATATACCGATAGGGATAGATGAAGTCATGTGGGAGGAGGCTCGCGTGGAGCATAAATACTGGCATAGACCAGTTGGGCCGAATGGCCTGTCTATGCTGTAAATTCTATGTATAATACATAGAAATCAAGTTATGACACAGAAACTGGCCATTTGGCCCAAGCAGTCCCTGTCGGCGTTTACCCTCCACTCGAGCAAATAATCCAAATCACATTTACCAAATCTGTTCCGATATCCCTCCATCCCTTTTCCGTCATGCACCATTTCAATCTAATCATGAATGTTCACTAAGTTTCTGCTTCAACCACTAAATCTGGAAGTGAATTTCACAACTCTTTATGTAAAGAGGTTTCTCTTGCTTTTTGTTCCAAATCTTTTATATTTAATCTTGTACCTATGGCCCCTTGTTCTTGACCACTCAACTACTGGAAACAGTCTGCTATCTACCCTGCCCCATCCTTTCATAACTTTAAATACTTCTATTGTATCACCTTCGATTCTGGATTCTTCCGGCAAAAGATTTCCATATTTTTCAAGTATTTCTTCATATTTGTATTTCCTCATACCAAACGGCATCCTAGGAATCTGCATTGTGTCCTATCTAATGGTTCCATATCTTCCCTACTGTGTTGTGCCTAATATTACATACAGTACTCTAATTGAGGTCTTGAGGTTTTATATAGGCTCATCATTACCTCTTGCCTTTTGTATTTAATACCTCTTGTTGTAAACCTCAAATTTCTTTTGCTTTTTATATGGCCTTATCTACCTGAGGTGCTGCCTTTAAAATTCTGTGAACTTGTCTCGCCTTTGCTCTTGCACAACACAGGCAGCTTCTATTTAGTGTATAATTACTGCTGTTGTTTTTGTGCCAAAAATGTAGCACCCCACACTGACATTGGATACTATTTGTCATTTTGTTTTGCCCATTTCCCCCGTCTTATCAATCTGCCTATGCAGCATCCTTTTGGTCTAAGGAATTAACTCTTATTTTGGTATCAGATTTCAACACCAATCCCTCTAGGGCTATATCAAAATCATTGATAGACACGGTGATCATATGTGACCCCAGAACTGAACCCTGTGGGCTACCACTTCCAACCACTTTGGAAAAACTATCCTTCACTTTTACTCAGCGTTTTCTCCCTTCTAACTGATTTTTAATCCAGTTAGCTCTCCTTTGGGACGTCCGGTGGTTGTGAAAGGTGCCATATAAATGCAAGTTATTCATAATTGACAGAAACACTTTTTAACTGTGGTAGTTGGTAGAAATCTATTTTTTTTAAGTGCTTGACTAACTAGGCTTTTGTGTATTTGGTGTTCAGTGAGAGTGGTCAACTTGATATCCCCCTCTAATTGTTATTGAAATAAGCTGCTATGGTTTGATGTTGCTGTGCAGGAATAAGCTTTGTGTTTATTTTGATTTTTTGTATCTGGACATTTGGCATTTCACTTTAATTTATTAGTTCAGTGCTGCTTTATTTCCTGGAGTTGCAGGTAGTGGTCAGCTGGTGTACTGAGCTGACAGATGGGTGGGGAGAAAGGGCCTTTCATGTAAAAATCTCGTCACTGTACAGGCTCTGGTGCAGAGACGCAGACTGCAACAGGGACAGACATGGCCCAGTTCAGTGTATTTGACTGTGTGGTCAACCACAACTGGAGTTTGATCTGCAGCCTACACTGTGGCTGGAACACTCAGGTTTGTTTGTTTGTTGCTTTTGTTTAATGTTGTCAATTTCTTGTATGGAAAATGTTTGTTTAGAGATGGTGAGGAGTCTTTCACGTGTCTATACAGAATATTGCAGCTTTGTGATGCAGCTATGTTGCAATGCACATATTTAACCACAAACTATTAAGTTCCTGCTAATGTTGTAAGAATGTATTGGAAAATGCATTCCCTACCATGGAAAGTAGAAAAATCTGCAACACGAGCTTTGTGCTATAAATATTGTAAGGGAAATCTCTGCAGATTATTGCTGTTAACTCCGTTCACTGTTCTGTGCAATAGTTCTCTCTCATTCTGTTTGAAGTATATATACAGCACAACAATTTAACTGATGGAATGAGCAGTGATATTTGGTGGTTATATATTCTGAGTCATTGAATTTTTGGTGAAAGTAGGCCTAGGTCTCAGGAAGGGAGTTAATACTATATAAACAATTTGTTAAGCTGCAAATATAGATATGATGAATATATTAATTATTTTGCCATCCAAGCCTTTAATAAAGTTAGTAAATTATTTGATTCCTAATTTTCTGCAACGGCCACATCATCTTTGTTCAGTCATGTGATCAGAATTAGCTAACAGATTGTGTGCACACTCCTATAATATTTTGCTGGCATGGGCAGTGCTTCTCTCAGTATACTGTGCAGTGGAGGAAAGGGAGAGAGTTAGTGGTACAAGGGCATGCTTCCTTGTAAAATAGTGACTTTAATTTAAACTTTAACATTTTTCTCCATTCTACTGAGGAACACATCCAACTAGTTTTTAAATGCCTGTTTTTATTTGAGCTGCCTTTTTGAGCAATTTTACTTGATTGGAAAATTCTTTCTATTGTGATTAACTGCTTTTAATTGTTCACATTCAGATGAGGATATCAGCTGACTTCAGGTGGACATAGACTGACTGGTGAAATGGGCAGGCACGTGGCAGATGAAATTTAATGCGAAATTAGCTGCTGCATTTTGGGAGGAAGAATGAGGAGAGGCGATGTAAACTCAATGGTACAGTTTAAAGAGGGTACAGGAACAGAGAGACTTGGGGTTCACATACACAAATCTTGGAAGATGACAGGACAAATTGACAATGCTGTTAAAGCATATGGGATCCTTAGTTTCATCCTTAGGGGTTGACATATGAGGAGAGGTTGAGTAGATTGGGCCTCTACTCATTGGAGTTCAGAAGAATGAGAAACGATCTTATTGAAACATATAAGATTGTGAGGGGGCTTGATCGGGTGGATGCGGTGAGGATGTTCCCAATGATGGGTGAAACTATAAAACTAGGGGGCATAATCTTAGAATAAGGGGCTGCTCTTTCAAAACTGAGATGAGGAGAAACTTCTTCACTCAGAGGGTGGTAGGTCTGTGGAATTTGCTGCCCCAGAGAGCTGTGGAAGCTACATCATTAAATAAATTTAAAACAGAAATAGACAGTTTCCTAGAAGTAAGGGGAATTAGGGGTTACGGGGAGCGGGCAGGAAATCGGACATGAGTCTAGGTTCGGATCAGTCATGGCCCTGTGGGTGGCGGAGCGGGCCCAGGGGCCGTGTAGCCTGGTCCTGCTCCTACTTCTTGTGTTCTAATTCTGTTAGATTTCAGGAGATGGTTCTATTCACAGGGATTAGTGGAGACCTCGGGAACAGGCTGCCAGCTAGGAGTCCTTCAAGAGTAAATTGGGCCTGTTCCTGGCTGGGGTGGAGATCACCTCTTACAGAAGGTAAGTACTGCAGGAAATGCAGGGACAGAGTGATCTCCTGGACGAGTTTCGATCGCCTAGATGGGTTGGAGAGGAATTTCCCAGATTTTTTCTCCCAAATTGGCCATTGGGTTTTTTATCTGGTTTTTCGCCTCTCCCGGGAGATCACACGGGTTCAGGTGGGATGGAGAGTGAAAGTAGATTTGAGGTTAGGATCAGATCAGCCATGATCTTATTGAATGGCGGAGCAGGCTCGAGGGGCCGATTGGCCTACTCCTGCTCCTATTTCTTATGTTCTTATTATGTTAATAAAGGCATAGAGCAGTGGTTCTCAAACTGGGGTCTGCGAAATAATATGTTACCCGTTGTGCGAACTTTTCCCGAACTAGTTGCGTGGGATAATCGTGGATCATTAATGTCAGCAAGTTGAAACTGCCACTGGGCTGAATCCCGTTAGTGCAGCAGCACTGATTAATGTACTGGAAAGTTCTGGAAAAGTTGCAAGGTTGGAGACCCCAGGCCTGTCAGGTTGCCCGACTGTTGTTTTTTGGAGTGGGGGGGTAGAGGAGAGTTCGGGTCGGCGTGTCACTGGCTTGAAACGGCAGGGGGCAGACTGGCTGAGAGCTGGGAATGCACGGACTTGTTCCTGACCCGCTGGGAACACCCTGACTGCGAAAAGAACACATTTGTTTGATGTGTATGTCGGCGGACGGGTGTGAAACAAACAATACCAATCATTCAAGCAGCTGTATGTTTTGGGAGTTTTTTTCCCGTCTTTAATTTCACTTCTTTAGCTCGTTATCATTGAATTAAAATTGAGGCTTTTGCTAATTTCAAATTATATTTAAAAACCGGTTTGAAATTTAAATTCGTAGCTGAGCAGTAATTTTTAAGACGGTATTTAAAATTACTGTAATAAGTAGGAAAGTGAACAGCAGACGCAGCTTTAAATAAATTGTTAAACGTCACATCAAGGATAGACAGACTCTGCAGTGAGAAGCAGGTACATCCATCTCACTGATATCTGTAAGTAAATACCTATAGAATCATGGAATGGTTACAGCACGGAAGAAGGCTGTTCGGCCCGTGCCGGCTCTCTGCAAGAGCACTTCAGCTAGTCCCACTCCCCCACCCTTTCCCTGTATCCCTGAAAATTTATTTCCTTCAAATACTTATCCAACTCCCTTTTGAAAGCCGGGATTGAATCTGCCTCCACCACCCTTTCAGGCAGTGCATTCCAGATCTTAACCACTCGCTGCGTAAAAATGTTTTTTCTTGCGTCGCCTTTGGTTCTTTTGCCAATCACCTTAAATCTGTGTCCTCTGGTTCTCGACCCTTCTGCCAATGGGAACAGTTTCCCTCTATCTACCCTGTCCAGACCCCTCATGTTTTATCATTAGGGGGATAGATAGAGTTCTTTGCAGCCGAGAGCGAGAGTCCCGAAGGCTGTGTTGCCTGCGCGGTGCCAGGGTTAAGGACATCTCCTCTGGACTGGAGAGAAACTTGGAGTGGGAGGGGGAGGATCCAGTTGTCGTGGTCCATGTTGGTACCAACGACATAGATAGGACGAGGAAGGAGGATCTGCTGAGGGAGTTTGAGCAGCTAGGGGCCAAATTAAAAAGCAGAACCACAAGGGTCTGGATTATTACCTGAGCCACGAGCGAATTTGGCTAGGACAAATAAAATTAGAGAGTTAAATGCGTGGCTCAAAGACTGGTGTGGGAGAAATGGGTTTTGCTTCCTGGGACACTGGCACCAGTACTGGGGCAGGAGGGAGCTGTTCCATTGGGACAGGCTTCACTTGGCCAGTGCTGGGACTAGAGTCCTGGCGGATCATATAACTAGGGCTGTAGAGAGGGCTTTAAACTAACTAGTGGGGGGGAGGTTCTTAGAGAGCAAATAATAAAAATGACAACAGAGAAGGTCATAGACTTAGGTAGCAGTGGGGAAATTAAAAACCAGAGCGTGTCAGGAAGGGGCAGAAGGTATGGAGTAAAAGGTAAAGTAATAAAAAGGGCAAAAGCAGGAACTAAGTGTCACAAAACATCTTTGAAAGTTCTCTATCTGAATGCACGTAGCATTCGTAACAAAATAGACGAGTTAATGGCACAAATAACTACATATGGGTATGATCTTGTGGCCATTACAGAAACATGGCTGCAGGGTGACAATGCCTGGGAATTAAACATACCAGGTTATTTAACGATCAGGAAGGACAGGCAGGAAGGAAGGGGAGGTGGGGTGGCTATGTTAATAAAGGAAGGAATCACTAATACAGAGAAATGATATTGGGTCAAAAGATCAGGATAATGAAACAGTTTGGGTGGAGGTAAGGAATAATAAGGGGAAAAAAACACTAGTGGGCGTAGTCTATAGGCCTCCGAACAGTGGAAACTCTGTTGGACGGAGTATCAATCAGGAAATAGTTGAGGCTTGTAATAAGGGAACATCTATAATTATGGGGGATTTTAACTATCATATTAATTGGACAAATCAAATTGGGCAGGGCTGCCTTGAGGATGAGTTCATTGAGTGTATTAGGGATGGGTTTCTTGAGCAGTATGTAACTGAACCGACCAGGGGGCAAGCAACCTTGGATCTGGTCCTGTGTAACGAGACAGGATTAATTAAAAATGTCCTAGTAAAGGATCCCCTTGGAATGAGTGACCATAACATGGTTGAATTCCATATTCAATTAGAGGGTGAGAAGGTTGGATCTCAAACAAGCGTGCTAAGCTTGAATAAAGGAGACTATGAAGGTATGAGAGCGGAATTGAGTAGAGTGGATTGGGAAAATAGATTAAAGGGTAAGACGATACATGATCAGTGGTGTACATTTAAGGAGTTATTTCACAACTTCAAAAAAATATATATTCCACTGAAGAAAAGGGTGTAAAAGAAAAGACAGCCATCCGTGGAAAAGTAAAGAAATTAAGGATAGTATTTGACTAAAAACAAGGGCATATAAGGTAGCCAAATCTAGTGGGAGGATAGAGGATTGGGAAAACTTTAAAAGACAGCAAAAAGTAACAAAAAGATTGATTAAGAAAGAGAAGATAGATTATGAAAGTAAATTAGCAAAAAATATAAAAACAGATAGTAAGAGTTTTTATAGTTATATAAAAAGAAAAAGGGTGGCTAAAGTAAATGTTGGTCCCTTAGAGGATGAGACCGGGAAATTAATGGTGCGAAATATGGAGATGGGAAAAACACTGAATATTTTATATCAGTCTTTACAGTAGAAGACACTAAGAATATCCCAACACTGGACAAACAGGGGGCTAAAGGGGGGGAGGAGCTAAACACGATCAAAATCACTAAGGAAGTGGTACTCGGTAAAATAATGGGACTCAAGGCGGATAAATCACCTGGACCTGATGGCTTACATCCTAGGGTCTTGAGGGAAGTGACGGTAGGGATTGTGGATGCATTGGTAATAATTTTCCAAAACTCCCTGGACTCGGCAAAGGTCCCGGCAGACTGGAAAACTGCTAATGTAACACCCTTATTTAAAAAGGGCAGTAGACAGAAGGCTGGAAACTATAGACCGGTTAGCCTAACATCTGTGGTAGGTAAAATTTTGGAGTCCATTATTAAGGAGACAGTAACAGGACATTTGGATAATCATAATTTAATAGGACAAAGTCAGCATGGTTTTATGAAGGGGAAGTCATGTTTGACAAATTTGCTGGAGTTCTTTGAGGAAGTAACATATAGGGTGGATAAAGGGGAACCAGTGGACGTAGTGTATTTAGACTTCCAAAAGGCATTTGACAAGGTGCCACACAAGATTATTGCTTAAGATAAAAAATCACAGGATTGGGGGTAATATTCTGGCATGGATAGAGGATTGGCTATCTAACAGAAGGCAGAGAGTTGGGATAAATGGTTCATTCTCGGACTGGCAATCAGTAACTAGTGGTGTTCCGCAGGGGTCAGTGCTGGGTCCCCAACTCTTTACAATCTATATTAACGATTTGGAGGAGGGGACCGAGTGTAACATATCAAAGTTTGCAGATGATGCTAAGATGGGAGGGAAAGTAGTGAGTGAGAAGGACATAAAAAACCTGCAAGGGGACATAGACAGGCTAAGTAAGTGGGCAGAGATTTGGCAGATGGAATACAATACTGGAAAGTGTGAGGTTATGCACTTTGGCAGGAAAAATCGTAGAGCAAGTTATTATCTTAATGGCAAGAAACTGGAAAGTACTGAAGTACAAAGGGATCTGGGGGTCCTGGTGCATGAAACTCAAAAGGTTAGTGTGCAGGTGCAGCAAGTGATTAAGAAGGTCAATGGAATGTTGGCTTTCATTGCTAGGGGGATAGAATATAAAAATAGGGAGGTATTGCTTCAGTTGTACAAGGTATTGGTGAGACCGCACCTGGCATACTGCGTACAGTTTTGGTGTCCATACTTAAGAAAAGACATACTTGCTCTCGAGTCAGTACAAAGAAGGTTCACTCGGTTAATCCCGGGGATGAGGGGATGGACATATGAGGAGAGGTTGAGTAGATTGGGACTCTACTCATTGGAGTTCAGAAGAATGAGAGGCGATCTTATTGAAACATATAAGATTGTGAAGGGGTTGGATCGGGTGGATGCGGGGAGGATGTTCCCGATGATGGGTGAAACTAGAACTAGGGGGCATAGTCTTAGAATAAGGGGCTGCTCTTTCAAAACTGAGATGAGGAGGAACTACTTCACTCAGAGGGTGGTAGGTCCATGGAATATGCTGCCCCAAAAAGCTGTAGAAGCTACATCATTACATAAATTTAAAACAGAAATAGACAGTTTCCTAGAAGTAAAGGGAATTAAGGGTTACGGGGAGCGGGCAGGAATTTGGACATGAGTCTAGGTTCGGATCGGTCATGGCCCTGTGGGTAGCGGAGCGGGCCCAGGGGCCGTGTAGCCTGATTCAGCTCCTATTTCGTGTGTCCAATTCTGTTAGATTCAGGAGATAGTTCTGTGATAGTGGATTGGCGGTTAGGATCAGATCAGCCATGATCTTATTGAATGGCGGAGCAGGCTCGAGGGGCCGATTGGCCTACTCCTGCTCCTATTTCTTATGTTCTTATGATTTTGAACACCTCTATCAAATCTCCTCTCGATCTTCTCTGCTCCAAAGAGAACAGCCCCAACTTCTCCAGTCCATCAATGTAACTGAAGTCCCTCATTCCTGGAATCATTCTTGTTCTGCACCCTCTCTAAGGCCTTCCATCGTTCCTAAAGTGCGGTGCCTAGAATTGGACACAGTACTCCAGTTGGGGCCGAACCAGTGTTTTATACAGGTTCATCATAATTTCCGCACTTTTGTACTCTATACCCCTATTTATGAAGCCCAGGATCCCGTATGTTTTTTTAATCGCTTTCTCAACCTGCCTTGCCACCTTCAACGATTTGTGCACATATACCCCCAGGTCTCTCTGTTCGTGCACCCCCTTCAGGATTGTACCATTTCGTTTATATGTCCTCTCCTCACATCGCCTCACACTTTTCTGAGTTAAATTTCATCTGCCGCGTGTCCGCCCATTTTACTGCCCATCCCTAATTGAGAAGGTGGTGGTGAACCGCTGCCTTGAACCGCTGCTGTCCATGTGGTGAAGGCTCTCCCGCAATGCTGTTAGTGTTCCAGGATTTTGACCCAGAGATGTTGAAGGAATGCGGTATATGTTCAAGTCAGGATGGTTTGTGACTTGGAGGGGAACATTGAGGTGGTGTTGTTCCCATGCTCTGGCTGCCCTTGTCCTTCTAGGTGGTAGAGGTTGTGCATTTGGGAGGTGCTGTCAAAGAAGCCTTGGCGAGTTGCTGGTGAAGCTGCAACACAGGACTAAACTGTGGAAGCAGCATGCTATAGACAGAGCTAACTGATCAGATTAAAGCCCTGCAGTCCTGCCACATCCAGTCGTGAATGGTGGTGAACAATTAAACAACTAACTGGAGGAGGTGGCTCCATGAACATACCCATCCTCAACGATGGCAGAGCCCAGCACATGAGTGCAAAAGACAAGGCTGAAGAGTTTACAACCATCTTCAGCCAGAAGTGCCGAATGGGTGATCCATCTCGGTCTCCTCCTGAGGTCCCCACCATCACAAATGCCAGTCTTCAACCAATTTGATTCAGTCCACATGATACTAAGCTGAGCACACGGGATACAGCAAAGGCTGTGTGCCCCGACAACATCCTAGCTGTTGTGCTTGAAAACTTCTGCTCCAGAACTAGCTGCACTTCTAGCCAAACTGTTCCAGTACAGCTACAACACTGGCATCTATCCGACAAAGTGGAAAATTTCCCAGATATGTTCTGTCCAGAAAATGCAGGACAAATCCAATCCGGCCAATTACCGCCCCACTCTTGATCATCAGCAAAGTGATGGAAGGTGTCGTTCACAGTGCTGTCAAGCAGCACTTACTCACCAATAACCTGCTCACCTGCTTAGTTTGAGTTCCGCCAGGACCACTTGGCTCCAGACCTCGGCCTTGGTCCAAACATGGACAAAAGAGCTGAATTCCAGAGATGAAGTGAGAGTGACTGCCCTTGACATCAAGGCAGCATTTGACCGAGTGTGGCACCTTGTAAAATTGAAGTCAATGGGAATCAGGGAGAAAACACTCCACTGGCTGGAGTCATACCTTGCGCAAAGGAAGATGGTTGTGGTTGTTGGTCAATCATCTCAGCCCCAGGACATCACTGTAGCAGTTCCTCAGGGCAGTTCCTAGGACCAACCATCCTCAGCTGCTTCATTGGTGACCTTCCTTCCATCATAAGGTCAGAAGTGGGGATGTTCATTGATGATTGCATAGTATTCAGTACCATTCGCAACTCTTCAGATAATGAAGCAGTCCCTGCCTGCATGCAGCAAGATCTGGAGAACATCCAGGCTTGAGCTGATATGTGGCAAGTAACATTCGTGCCACACAAGTGCCAGACAATGACAAGAGAGTGTCTAACCACCATCGCTAATTGCATTGCCATCATCGAATTCCTCACCGTCAACATCCTGGGAGTCACTGTTGACCAGAAACTTAACTGGACCAGCCACATAAATACTGTGGCTACAAGAGCAGGTTAGAAGTTGAAAATTCTGTGGCAAGTGACTCACCTCCCAACTCCCCAAAGCCTTTCCACCACCTGCAAAGCACAAGTCAGGAGTGTGATGGAATACTCTCCACTTGCCTGGATTAGTGCAGCTCCAACAAAATCAAGAAGCTCGACATCATCCAGGAAAAAGCAGCCCGCTTGATGGCACCCCATCCTCCACCACCTTAAATATTCCTATGCTTCGGCCACTTTCTTGGCTGTTCCCAGATTTTCCTGTGACTTCCCATCACTTTGGTATTGATTTGTGATGATAGTGGTAGTGGTTTGACCTGCGAGAATGTCTTTTTGTGTATTTTGTTTATATGTAATGTCTTAGAAGAGAAATTATGAGAAGATGATGATGGAAATGAATTTAAAAGGGAACTGCGTGCTGTGGATTGTGTAGCAGTTCCAGTGAAATCTGTATATTTTATTGATGGTTTATTCAATCATTGAATTAACATGGCAAGTGTTGGCTATTTACTAATAAGGTTGGTGAGCTGCAGGCACAAGGTGCCACATGGGATTATGACGTGGTTGCATTAACAGTCATTGCTCAAACAAGGCCAGGAATGGGTTCTTAATATTTCTGGTTACTAAGCATTCAGGAATGATAGAGAAAGAAAAAGAGGGCGTGTGGCAGTATTGACGTTACAGTTCTAAATAGAAAGAATATTCTTTGAGTGAATCAATTTGGCTTGAGATAAGGAACAGAGAGGGAGCTGTTGCATTGCTGGGAGCTTTTTTTATAGAGCGCCAAACAGTGAGAAGGAGATAGATTGGCAAATTTCAAATGCGGTAACAAAAATAGAGTTGTAATATTAGGAGACTTTACCCTAATATAGACTGGGCAAAACATGGTGATAAGGGTATGGAAGGAGAGGAATTTCTGATGTGTACAGGAGAACTTTCTCGATCAATATGTCTCCAGTCCAATAAGGAAGGAAGATCTAGTTCTGGGAAATGAAGTAGGGCAAGGGGAGTATGTTGCAGTAGGCGATCATCTAGCTAACAGTGAGCACAACATAATGCGGTTTAGAGTAATTGTGGAAAGAGACCAGAAAATATTGAATGGTAAAAATGCTCAACTGAAGAGCTAATTTTAGTGATTTATGACGGGACCCAGCACAAGTAGATTGGAAAAAGTGATTGCCAGGCAGAGCAGTAACAGAGAAATGGAAGGCATTCAGAGAAGAGATGGTTCAGGTACAAACTAGGTGTATTCCTTTCTGAAGGGAAAGATAGAGCATCCAAAGCTATGCATCCTGGATGACAAAGGAAGTAAAAGTTAAAATAAAACAGAGAAAGGCAGCTCATGATAAATGACAGGAGCAAGGATGAGAATTTAAAATTGAAGCGTTGCTTAACCGGGAGCCAATGTAGGTCAGCGAGCACAGGAGTGATGGGTGAACGGGACTTGGTGCGAGTTAGGACACGGGTAGCCGAGTTTTGGATGACCTCAAGTTTACGTATGGTAGAGCGTGGGAGGCCAGCCAGGAGTGCGTTGGAATAGTCTAGTCTAGAGGCAACAAAGGCATGGATGAGGGTTTCAGCAGATGAGCTGAGGCAGGGGCGAAGTTGGGCGATGTTACGGAAGTGGAAATAGATGGTCTTAGTTATGGCGTGGATATGTGGTCAGAAGCTCATTTCAGGATCAAATATGACACCAAGGTTGCGAACAGTGTGGTTCACCTCTGACCGATGCTAGGGAGAGGGATGAAGTCAGTGGCTAGGGAACGGAATTTGTGGCAGGGACCGAAGATGTTGGCTTCAGTCTTCCAAATATTTAGTCAGAGGAAATTTCTGCTCATCCAGTACTGAATGTCGGACAAGCAGTCTGACAATTTAGAGACCGTGTCCCAAATGTCCGATTTCCCGGGACTAAACACGATTACACTTTAAAGAGCCAGCACAGGAACGACAGGACAAATGGCCTCCTGTGCTGTAAGTTTCTGAGAGTCTATTTACAGAGTTAATACGATTGTATAAAATGTAATGCCGAGCATCAGATTTTCATGCAGCTGCAGTGCTGATTTGTTTTCCCTCCACAATTTCAGTAAAGCATAATGGTGTGAAGTAGTTATGCCATGCTGCAGGCTTTCAAACCGGGATCCATGAAGGAATCTTGGTGGGTCCCTGAAGTCATCAGATTTTTAAATTGCTCTGCTTTTGTTGGCTTGCTAGAGCTTTTTTCTGTCATTGTCCAATAATGACATTTTTTGCAATAGTACTGTTTTGCTTTTGACAGATGATGCTGAATGTTGGAAGTTAGGGGTCCACTGGAGAGAGTCAATACTTGCAGGAGATTCCCCACACACAACTGTTTGAAAGCCACGATACCATGTCCACTCGAACCGCGAGGAACATCCATTGTACAGTTATTGGTTCCAAACCTAGGTTGAGGTGTATATCTTTTGGGTGCAATACAACTCTAGTGGTAGTGGGATTAATTGGAGGTGCTTGTAAGAGTATTTCACACTAAGCTTACTGCACAATATTAAGGTGTATTGGTTTAAGTGAGTGAGAGTTTTTGTTTGTTCCTATTACTGTATATAGAAGTGAACAAAATGTTTTTGTGCAACTAACAATATAAAACTCGCATCAGAAAATAAATTTTTAAAAACTTTTAACAATTGGGAATTTCATCCCTCTATCTGGCCCCTGTCGCTGGCTGAACTAGAATGTTCACAAGCTCTGCATCACATTCAACCTAAGCCGATCTTCTGACGACCTATCCTCCATCACAAAGGTTGCCTATTTCCACCTTTTGTAACATCACCTGCTTCTGTCCCTACACCAGCCCATCTGTCATTGAATGCCTTATTCATGCCTTTTTGTCTCTTAGCTGCCCCCACTTCCTCCATAAACTTCAGCTTATCCAAAAATCTGTTGCCTGTATCCTATCCCACATCAAGTAACGCTCATCCATCTCACCCTTATTGCTGACCTACATTAGTTCCTTCTCCCCATACACCTCAAATTTAACATGCACATCTTTGAACTTGAATCCTGCTATGGCCTTGTTCCTCCCTTTCTCTGTAACCACCTTCAGCCCTATGATCACCCCCCTCTTCCTTCCCTCCCATAAACTCCTGTGTCTCTCCTCCACTCCTTACAATGCACCCCTTCGACCAAGCTTTTGGTCATCCCTCGTAATCTCTTCTCCTTTGGTTTGGTGTCCATTTTCCTCATGCCTGGCTTCTTTCTCCCCCGCCCTCTCCACTCTCACTTCCAGCAGTAAGTGCAAGGGGTTCATGGACTTCTTCATCAAAAAGGTTGAATCATCCTTTCAGCGGCCTCCACTGCTTTCCATCCCACCCCTTTCCCACCAAGCCAAGTTCTGATGAAAGGTCATCGACCTGAAATGTCAACACTTATGCTCTCTCCACAGATGCTGCCTGACCTGCGGAGTATTTCCAGCATTTTCTATTTTTACTTCAGATTTTAAGCATCCGCAGTATTTTGTTTTTGTATAAGCCATAGCTACACCCTGTCCTAGCCCAGAACCTGCATCTCTCTCTCTCTAGCTTGTCTCCCATTACCTCTCCAAACTCACCTTGCCCATTAGAACAACCTCTTGTTCCCTTGAACCCATTCCCAGCAACTTCCTTTCAAGACCCAATGCTAGCTGATATTGTAAAGGCTTCCTTCTCTTTGGGTACTGTCCCCCTCCCTTTCAAGACTGCCGTCATCGCCCACCCTGCCTGCCCCTGCAAAAAAAACACCCTTCTGTCCTTGCAACCTACTGCTCCATCTCCAACCTCAATTTCCTTCCCTGCCAAAGCATTGAAACAGCCCTTATCAAAGTCACAAACAACATTCTTTGTGACCGTGGTGCACTAAGCCGCCTTGACCTTTCCGCAGTTTTCAAAGGGACCAACCATACCATCCTCCTCTAACGCCTCTCTGTTGGTTGAACTGTCCTCACTATCCAATCATTGGAGAGCATCTCCAGCAATGGCTTCTCTTCCCGCCACCACACCATTAGCTCCAGAGTCGCCAAAGGATCCCACCTTTATCCCCAACTATATGCTGCTCCTTGACCATATCCTATGCAAACAGAGTCAGCTTCCACATGTATGCTGACCTCTCCAGCACCTCCCTCAATTCCTCCATTGCCTCTGTGTTGTCAAAGCTATTTGTCCAACATCCAGTCTTGAATGAGCTGCAATCTCCTCCACATAACGTTGGGAAGACCGAAGCCATCATCCTTGGCTGCCGCCACAAACTGTGTACCCTTGCTACTGATGCCATCGACCTCCTTGGCCACAGTATTGGGCAGAACTGGACTGTTCACAACCTTGGCGTCCTATTCAGCCCTGCGCTGAGCTTCCAATCCCATATCCTCTCCATTATTAAGACTACCTACTTTCACCTCTAACATTGTTTGCATTCACTGCTACCTCCGCACACATCTGCTGCTGAAACCCTCATCTAATTCTGTATTACCTCCAGGCTGGGCTATTCAAGTGCTCTCCTGGCCGGCCTCCACCTCCAAAAACTTCAGTTCATCCAAAACTTTGCCCATATCGTATCCCGCACCAAGTCCCAGTCCCCTAAAAGCCTCAAGTTTAAAATTGTCACCCTCTTGTTTAAATCCCATCATAGCTTTGTCCCTCCCTATCTCTATAACTTCCTCCAGCTTTACAAGTCCCTCGCCAACACTCTATTCCTTTGGTCCTGTGTGTATTCCCCTTTCCTTTGCTACACCATTGGGCAGCGGTGCCTAGGTCCCATGCCCTGGAATTCTCTCCCAAGACCCCTAGCTCTCCACCTTCCTCTCCTTAAAACCCACCTCTTTAATTTTTGGCACAATCCATTTTTCTGATTACACCTCTGTGAAGTGCTCTAGGATATCTTCCTGTGTTAAAGGTGCTATGTAAATGCAAGTTGTTCTTGAAGCTTAGATTATATATTCAAATCCTAGAGTGGCCTTGAACCCACAACCTTCTGACTCAAGTGGGTGTGCTGCCAGCTGAACCAAACTGACATTAAATGCAATTAATAATTATTATTTTACTTTAATGTAAGTGCAGCATTACATATATACATTTATTTATTTTCACCATTTTTGATAGGTGGGGAATACTAAATCCAAGTTTCAATTATATTTTTGCTACTGTAGTTAACAATGGCCCAGAACGTCGGGTTTCCACGGGTGAGTACGCACTGGGTACTCACCCGTAAGCCCAATGAAAGTGCTGGTTTCCTGCATGCACTGCGCATGCGCGGGAAACCGGCACTTCCGTTCCCCTGAAAGAAGGGGTTCAGAGTTCGAACACGTGCGCAGGAGAGGCTGTGCGTGCGCATCGAACTTACGTTTTTTTCCCGGTTTTCCCGGGAGTGTAAGTCTCCAGAATTTACACATTTAAAAAGCAGGTGTAAGGCCTGCTTTTTACAAGGTAAGTGGTGAATTAATTAAAATTAAAACATTTTTTCCACAAGTTTATTATTTTTAAATACTTTAAAGCAAGGTAAGTTTATTTTTAGCCCCGTTAGAAAATAAAATTATTTTTTTCAAAAATTTAAATTATTGTTTAAAATAGTTATTTCATGTAATTTATAGTTTATTTAAAAAATGTGATTTAAAAAAAAAAAAAAAAAATTATTTGAAGATTTAGTGATGTTTTGGGGCCCGTAGTATTTATAAGTTTTGACAGGTCTTCCTGTCAAACTTATGAATGGGCATTCCCTGCTCTGATTGGCTCCCCATGGCCCACGTGATCCCAGGGGACGCATCGAACTAACTGCGCCCCTGGGATACGCAAGCACTGCGCGCCGGCAGTTGGAGCAGGCCCAGGATCAGAATTCCACGGGGGCCCACAGCTCAACAGCCGGCGCGCTAGGTAAGTGCAGGACGGGGGCTTACACCCGTGGGAAGCCCCCGACCCGAATTTCTGGGCCTATATTTGCTAGTGGCCTACAATGCATTGAAGATGAGGAATTGTATTAAAACAGGTGCCATTTACATTTGGTCAATGATTCCATTCCAGTAATTCTAGTTTTTATTCTTGCTGTAACAGTAGTTGGCAAATATTAAGAGGAATTCAGAAAAATTAGAATTGACCTACGTATTATGAACAAATGAAATAAGGTAGCAGAATATACATTTGAATACATATGGGTGTCTTTAATAAAAAATCAAATTATTGTGCCAAATATTTTTTGTATCTAATTTTTGTCTTGGGTTTAATATTGTGATCAACCCTGTCTATTTTAATACAGAATCAGAATCCTTAGTAGACCAGGAATGAAATTGTGCAGCATAAATTCTGTCTTCAGATGCATTTCTGTGTTTAATTACTGATCATGGTTTCCTGTCTTTCTCTGGTGGCTGGCTTCAATAATTATTCTGGAAGTCATTGAGTGTATGACCTCTTCACCCTAGCACAGATTTTAGCAAAGCATGTTTATTTTGGATTATGTAATTGTGATCTAAATTAGAGAATGGCATTTAGAGCAGGGTGGTACATCAAAGTAGGTTCATTTCCCAATTGTTCAAAGAGAACTTGATTTATAGAGTGCCATGTCACAGCCACAGAATGTGCCAAAGCACTTTACAACCAATGAATTACTGTTTGAAGTGCTTTTTACAAAGCAAAGTCTCACAAACAGCAAATGAATGAATAATCTGTTGATGGTAGTGATGGTTGAGGGAGTAACATTGGTCAGGACAAGAGAACTTCCCAACTTCTTTGAATACTGCCATAGGATCTTTCATTGGAAGCTTAGCATCTCATCTGACAATGCAGCATTTCCATAATACTGCATTGAATTGTAGTTCAAGTACTAGGGAACTGTTCCCCCCCCGCCCCCCAAAAAAAAACATCTCAACACCTTCCATAGTTTCTTCAGCTGATGTGTGAAATTTTCTGATGTTGTATTAAAGTCACCTTAAAGGACATCACATCGCTCGCTATCTTTTTTTCTTGAGAGCAAGACACTTAATGTAGAATTTTACCCACGCGTGATAAAGAACTGAAATGTGTATGTTCAGTTTACGAGTATGATTACAGTCTGTATTCAACAGTTTACCATGGAGTATTTTATCTTAGGCTGCACTAAAAATACAAATACTATAATCTAAGTGTTAAGGATATTTTAGTACTTGTGCCTCTTAGGCTGCTTACGGTATCATCTGTTTAGTTGCCCCTTCTGCACTGCTAATGCCTGGACATTTTTGCTGTACTACGATGACCAGAATTGTACACCGTACCACAGGTATGGCTGCACTTTATAGAGACCCATTATCACACTTGGATTTGTGTTCTATTCCCTTGGTGATGCGTCCCAAAATCCAGATAGCTTTGTTTGCTGCTGCACACCATGCTGTTGAACTATTCACTAATACCCCCGGATCCCCCTCCCGTAATGTGGCTGCAGCCTAGAGCTATCCAGTTTATATTTGAACTGTTTATTCTCTTCCCTCATTACCCGCCCTCCCAGTTTATCGGGATCAGTTTAGATTTGCTTTGCCTGTTCCCAATTGTTTTTACCCCCGCCCCCCAAAAAAGTGGCATCTGCAAACTTGGCTTTATTTCTATCCCCAGCTCCATATCACTTCTACATGGTGCACAGCAGTGATCGCTGTCACCTCCTACTCGTGACTCTTTCCCATGGCGATGCAGCTCCAATCACAGTCACTGTTTGCTGCTTTGGGTTTCTCAATTTTCACTCCGCCTCACAAGCTTGCTACCTGTTCGCTGCCTTCTTACTGTAAGAAGTAATCGCTTGTGTAGCGTGGCACGACATGGCATCAAGAGCCTTCCTGAAATCAAAATATATCATATCTGCAGACTTTCCATTGTTAATGAAGTTGTCAACTTTTTGAAGAGTTCCGGTAAATTTGTTAGTCAAGATTTACAGGAAACTTTGGTTTATCCGGAGGTTGTATGTCCGGAAACCTCGATCTAACGGCAGAAATCAGCAGCCGTTTTTGTTAGGTTTTTTTTCTTCTAGCATTTTTTTTTTTTTTTTTTTAAAACAGTCAGGCTCTGGAAAGTGTCTCTGTAGCTTAGCAACAGCTTCAGAGACGCTTCCAAGGTACGGGCCGAGTGTTTACAAGCTGTTGCTAAGCAACAGTGTTTGTTGTCCGATACGGAGATGAAAACCTCTGTATCCTTCAACATTAGCGCTGGTCTATCCGGAAGTTTTGATAGATCAGCAGCAGCTCGGTCCCATCGGTGCCGGATATCGCGAAGTTTCCTGTACCTTCTATAAATCCATGCTGACTCCTTATTGCTCCTAGCTAGATATTTCATTATCTCCTCTTTCAGGTCGCTTTCTAATATACTTTACCCACCAGATGTATTGGAATCGTTGGCCTACAGTTTCTTGGGTCATCCCTATGCTTTTTAAGATTGGTGATATATCATCTACTTTGCAATCCTTGGGCACTATTCCTGTTTCTACTGATTCCCTAAAGTTGGTGGCGAGGAATTTTAGTTGCACTATGCCAGTTTGTGCTGCCTGAGCTGTGGTGCTTCTTTGGATACGCTATGCAAGGAATGTAACATCCCTTGCCAATAATCCAACATGTTTGTCTGGATAAATCTCAAAGGATGATCAGTTGTTTGCCACTGGTATTTTTATCATGACATTCTTTAAAACTTTTTAGGACTGTGTCATGCATATTTTTTTGTTATGAGGAATGTATGTCCTGTGACAAATCTTGGGATTTTAGTCAGTAATGATGTAAGATTTTTTTCTTCTGAAATTCTACCTTTGCATTTGAAAATCAGAATAAAATGGAGAGATTCAGATGAGTTTTTAGTAATCAATCTTCAATAAAAAGATGAGATTATTTTGGAGTAAATGTGCTTTGGAAATGCTTATGAATGCTTCTATAGGTTTGTGCAGCAACTCTTGATGTATGGAAGTAAATTTAAGTGAAAGCAATCATAACTGGAGGATTTATTTAGGTACGGACATGGGCATTTAATTTGTGCGAGTAATTGTATTAAGTTGTGCAGCTTTCAGTGTTGAAATGCTGACAGTCTAGTAAGTGAAAGTTTGAAAAAAATAAACGACATTGAATCTACAGTACAGAAAGAGGCCATTCGGCTCAACTGGCCTATGCCAGCATTTATGCTCCACACGAGCCTGCTTCCCAGCCCTCTTCTTCAAACCCCATCAGCATGCCCTTGTATTCCTTTCTACCTCATGTGCTTATCTAGCTTCCCCTTAAATGCATCTATCCTATTCACCTCAACTACTTCTGATAGCGAGTTCCACATTCTCACCACTCTTCTTGGGTAAAGAAGTTTCTCCTGAATTCCTTACTGGATTTATTGGTGACTCTTATATTTATGACTACTGGTTTTGGTCTCTGTACAAGTGGAAACATCTCTTGTATCAATAATATAATTGCTAATATCAACTGGGTATTATTCCACCAGCAGCAGCCACCCTCTAGCACCTTGCCCAAGTAGCCATTCTGCATGTGAGAGTCTAGACCGTGAGTTTAGAAAGGCTTTTTTAACTGTGCGGAATCTCAGCTGAGCCGAAACCTGTCCTAACCTAATAGCCACACACTTACACTTTTTAGCAGGACTCGCTAGTTTGCTGTCTGGTGGAGAAACTGGATGATTTTATGTCTTCTCCACAACCACCGCCGCCCCCCCCCAAATTGGCCTTACCTCCACCCCAGATGCGATCAAACTAACTCGGCACAGACTAGGGATCAAACCCGGGGCCTTCCTGGTCTGCTATACCCTGCATTTATCAACTGAACCATCTGGGACGCGGTTAGACTTATTGGGACTTCAGAACTTCTGTTCCACGGAATTTATTTCAAACCAGTTTCCGAGCAGAAAGTGGTCCCTTTAGTGTTTATTCAACCACAACTTTATGTTTTAATAAATAAGTCCAGGACCCAACTTTTCTTGTTTCTTTAGGTCATAAATTGTGGGTTTTGAGTACAAAAAGGTTTTAAATTTCTTAAGACACATATATAAATTGATAGCTCAAATGTCAAAGTAACTACTTGTACAAATAATTGCGCAGGTTTTAAAAAAAAAAAAGCAAATCTTAAAAAAAAAAAAAAAATTAAAATTATTCCTTCAATGCACGACCAAGTGTGGTTCAGAGTCACATACACAGGGACGTCCTAGGTTTTATCTCCTATCTGCGCTGACTGACGTTGGTCTCTGGCAATGTGGCAATAGTAGATACAAGTGACCTGCTAACCCCTGCAGCGTCAGAGTTCACCCCTCCTGCCTGTTGACCAGTGGCTCCTGCTAGAAAGTATGTGCGACTAAGAGGCTCAGCAGTGGTGCCTGTCACAGGCAAACCCTGCCTCACCTCGCAGAGGTAAAACAGTCACTTGGGCGATATATATAGCATTACGTTTGTGATATTAACAGAATATAAACTAAATGGTAAATTTTAAAGGGGGTGCAGGAACAGACACCTGGGGGTTTACGTACACAAATCTTTTGAAGGTGACAGGACAAGTTAAGGCGGTTAAAAAAGCATATGGGATCCTTGGCTTTATAAATAGAGTACAGCGAGGAAGTTATGCTAAACCTTTATAAATCACTGGTTAGATCTTAGCTGGAGCATTGTGTCCCATTCTGGGTCCCACACTTTTGGGAAGGATGTCAAGGCCTTGGGGAGGGTGCAAAGGAGATTTACTAGAATGGTACCAGGGATATGGAGATACTAAAGAACCTGGGATTGTTCTCCTTACAGCAGAGAAGGTTAAGGGGAGATTTAATAGAGGTGTTCAAAATTATAAGGGGTTTTGATGGAATAACTAAGGATAACCTATTTCTACTGGCAGAAGAGTCGGTAACCAGAGGACACCGCTTTAAGGTAATTGGTAAAAGAACCAGAGGAGAGATGAGAATTTTTTTCACACAACGAGTTATGATGATCTGGAATGCATTGCATGAAAGGATGGTGGAAGCAGATTTAATAGTAACTTTCAAAAGGGAATTGGATTAATACAGGACTATGTGGAAAGAGCAGAGGAGTGGGACTAACTGGATAGCTCTTTCAAAGAGCCGGCACAGGTATGATGGGCCGAATAGCCTCCTTCTGTGCTGTAAGGTTCTATGATTTGCGTGCACTCGTAAGCACAGAGATCACCCAAGCCTAAAGTCACGAATGGTGTCTCTTGTGTTAGCCCTCCTTAACCTCCGTATTGCTTGATACAGTTGATAATGTCATACTTCTCCATTGCCTCTCCACTATTGTCCACCTCTTTGGCACTGCCCTCCTGGTTCCACTTCTACCTATTTAAATGCAAGCGGTGCGACTCTGGAAATGGCTTCTTTTCTTGCCCCTGCAACTCTGGAATCCCCAAAGCATCTAAATTTGGCCCATTCTCTTCCTCATCTATATGCTGCTCGTCAGTGGCATCATCTACAGGACTGAAGTTGACTTCCATCTGTTTAGCTACCTCTGCACAACCACCTCCGTGCCGTCAGACTGCCTATCCAACTTTGTCAGCCAAGTCAAACCTTCCTTCAAATGAACACCCAGAATACTGAACCCAAAACTCGGCTCTGTTGCCACTGACTCCATCCCCTCCTGGCCATCGTGCAATTTAAACCAGACTCTCTCTAAAACACTGGCACCCTGCTCAACTCGCATCCCCCATTCTATTTTAAAAGGAAGGGAAACAGGAATAAGTGGCCAGCCTAGTTCAGAGAGCTGACACAGGTATGACCGGCCATTCAGCCTCCTGTGCTGTAAAAGTCTATGATTCTATGACTCTGTTCTTTTCCAACAACAAGATAGCCTATTTCCATCTCCGCAACTTTGCCCACTTCTGTGTTTGAGTCATTCTCAACATTGCTGAAACCCGTATCCAGTTTTTTGTCACCTGTGGACTCAATTTCTCCAGTGTCCTATGCTGGCTTCCCATCCTTCATCCCCTCGCCTTTTCCCACCCCTACCCCCATAAGCTTTAACTAGCCCAAAACTCAGCTGCCTACAATCCTGTTCTGTGTTAAGTCCCACTTGCTAATCTCCCTGTCCAGTAGACCTACATTGGCTCCCTTTTATCCCAATGCATTACATTTAAAATCCTTGTTCATGTCTTCAGATCCATCCCCTCACACATCCTTCAATCTTCTGACCTCCCCCCACCCCACCCTATCCCCACAATTAATGGCTGAACCTTCCCACTCTATGGAACTCCATCCCCAAACCCCTCCTTTTTGAAAACTCTGAAAAACCATTTCTCCCGCTAAGCTCTTGCTCAGTCCTCCTAATCACTTCCCCCAATGGCTCAGTGTCTGTTTTTCTAGTTGTGTTTTTCTTCCTTCAGGCTTCCATTCGAAATCATGAGTGGGAGAAGGGTTTTAGTTAAATGTTTTCAATGGCTGAAAACTGTCTTCACAGGCTAGTGTTGCAGCTTGGCGAATGCCCAGGATGTAAAAATTGACTTGGTCTTCTTATAGATGCAACCAGGTTAGTCTTTGGCACACTTTACACAGCAAAATTCTGAAGTTTTGGTGTCAATAAGCATACATGCCTACAATCTAATAACGATCTAATCCCTGTACTGATCATCTACGCTCTCTGCTGCTGCTTTGCCTGAAGGGCTGTGAATACTTTTTCATTTCCGGCACGGGCCGAATGGCCTCCTTCTGTGCTGTAACCAATCTATGATTCAGATGAGTAAGCTAGTCTGTTGTGTTTGGAGGATTCATATCTATTTTGTGTTCTGACTGTTTTGCAGAGCATATTTATTTGAACAGTGTTTGCACTCTGTCTAAGTCAGACTGTGCACGGAAGCTAAGTTAAGTTTCACAGCTGAAGCATTGTGGGGATAACTTATTTATTTATTCCTTTCTCTCTTGTACTCTTATGCAGTAACTTCTCCAAGCCATGAGTAATTTGATCAATGCATGTTTGCTAAAGCATTAATAAAAGAAATAGGCAAGTCTGTTAATGAACAATGATTCTTAGATTTTCAGCATCTAAGCATGCATACCAATATTTAACCACATTAATAATTTTGAGGCTTCATTGCAGTGGAACTTAACAGATAGAAGATATATGTAGTAATACTCTGAACACCTAAAGGAGCATGAATTTTGTTCTTTCTATTCATTTTGACTTTTGTTGTGGGTGCCAATAACTGGCTTGCCACCAGATTTTCAGTTCTAGTAAAAATGAAATGACACACACATTCCAGACAATTTTTTATGCATACGATCTAATCCGTACTTATAATTGTGATGCAGTTATATTGTAGCAATTGATGAAGCATCAGATCTCCAGTTTGCAGGAGATGGTATACTGTGTAATGCACTCACTTCCGTGTCTCTACCTTCCTTTAAGGCCCTCCTTGCAACTCACCTCACCCCGCCATACAAGTTTTTCTTTGTTGTTCTCCTCTTCCACCTCCCTTTTTTTTTCCCCTTTTCCTCCCTCTTCCTCGCTTTGTTTCACTCTTCCTCTTTCAAGTCTGAACCGGTGAGAGGAGAGTAGGAAGGCATAGGAGCACTGATGGGTTGGAATAGGCATAAGGGAAGGGAGAAATAGAAGTGTGACACGGGAGGGGGTGGGGGGGGAAGGGTGGCGGCGAGGAGAAGGGCCTAAGGGGAAATATAATAGAAGTAATGGGTCTGGAGCAACAGCCAAAATGCACATGCAAATGGATACAGAGGAAATTCGAGTTGCATTGGAAATTAAGCCAAGATGAAAAGTTGGGTCCTTTCTGCTTATGAAACCATAAAATGTTAAATTTTCATGACCCATTTAGTTTTGTAATTTTGTTTCCATCAAGTACCATTTTAGTATAATTTTTAGTATTGCAGTTAAAAATTTGCATCCCGAACAAGGAATGGAGCAAAGTATATGGATGTATTTTGCCCTCTACTGGTTGAAACCTTTATTAACCAGTTTCTTAAGGTGCTGATCTTGAAAAGGTTCTCTTTTTAGTATATAGCAGTACTGTTGCCTAAACTGTGTGTGCCATTCTAATATATGGTTACTTAAAATTGTCACCATAATGCAACTGAAAAATGATTAAATAACTTCATATACTTCTGCAATAAAGAAAGAACTTGCATTTATATAGTGCCTTTCACAATCTCGGGATGTCCCATAAGAACATAACATAAGAAATAGGAGCAGGAGAAGGCAATTCGGCCCCTCGAGTCTGCTCCTCCATTCAATAAGAGCATGGCTGATCTGATCTTGGCCTCAACTCCACTTTTCTGCCTGTTCCCCATAACCCTTGACTCCCCTGTAGTTGAAAAATCTGTCTATCTCGCCCTTGAATATATTCAATGACTCCGCCTCCACAGCTCTCTGGGGTAGAGAATTCCCTGAGAAGAAATTCCTCCTCGTCTGTGTCTTAAATGGGCGACCCCTTATTCTGAAACTATGCCCCCTAGTTCTAGATTCCCCCACGAGGGGAAACATCCTCTCTGCATCTACCCTGTCAAGCCCCCTCAGAATCTTTTATGTTTCAATAAGATCACCTCTGATTCTTCTAAACTCCAATGAGTATAGGCCCAACCTGCTCAACCTTTCCTCATAAGTCAACCCCTTCATCCCAGGAATCAACCCAGTGAACCTTCTCTGAACTGCCTCCAATGCAAGTATATCCCTCCTTAAATGAGACCAAAACAGTACGCAGTACTCCAGGTGTGGTCTCACCAATGCCCTGTACAGTTGTAGCAAGACTTTCTTACTTTTATACTCCACCCCCCTTGCAATAAAGGTCAACATTCCATTTGCCTTCCTAATTACTTGCTGTACCTGCATGCTACCTTTTTGTGTTTCATGTACGAGGACACCCAGATCCTTCTGTACCGCAGCATTCTGTAGTCTCTCTATTTAAATAATGTTTTGCTGTTCTATTCTTCCTACCAAAGTGGATAACTTCACATTTTCCCACATTATACTCCATCTGCCAAATTTTTGCCCATTCACATAACCTATCTATATCCCTTTGCAGACGCTGTCCTCCTCACAACTTGCTTTCCCACCTATCTGTGTATTGTCAGCAAATTGGGCTTCAGTATACTCGGTCCCGTCATCCAAGTCATTAATATAGATTGTAAATAGTTGAGGCTCCAACACTGATCCCTGTGGCACCCCACTAGTTACAGTTTGCCAACCTGAAAATAACCCATTTACCCTGACTCTCTGTTTCCTGTTAGTTAGCCAATCCTCTCTCCATGCTAATATTACCCCCAACCCTGTGAGCTCTTATCTTGTGCGGTAACCTTTTATGTGGCACCTTATCGAATGCGTTCTGGAAATCCAAATACAATACATCTACTGGTTCCCCTTTATCCAACCTGCTCATTACATCCTCAAAGAACTCTATTAAATTTGTCAAATACGACTTCCCTTTCATACAGTCAAGCAGAGTCAGCATGGTTTTATGATTTTCTAAATGTCCTGCTATTACTTCCTTAATAATGGATTCTGGCATTTTCCCAATGACAGATGTTAGGCTAACTGGTCTATAGTTTCCTGCTTTCTGTCTCCCTCCTTTCCTGAATATGGGCATTACATTTGTGGTTTTCCAATCCACTGGGACCTTTCCAGAGTCTAGGGAATTTTGGAAGATTACAACCAATGCATCCACTATCTCTGCAGCCACTTCTTTTAAGACTAGGATGCAGGCCATCACGTCCAGGGGACTTGTCAGTCTTTAATCCCATAAGTTTGCCTAGTACTTTTTCTCTAGTGATAGTGATTGTTTTAAGTTGTTCCCTCCCTTTTGCCCCTTGATTTTCCACAATTATAGGGATGCTTTTAGTATTTTCTACTGTGAAGACTGATATAAAATATTTGTTCAAAGTCTCTGCCATTTCCCTGTTTCCCATTAATTCCCCAGTCTCATCCTCTAAGGGACTAACATTTACTTTAGCTAATCTCTTTTTTTATATATTTGTAGAAGTTCTTGCTGTCCATTTTTATATTTCTTGCTAGTTAACTCTCAATCTATTTTCTCCCTCTTTTTAGTCATCCTTTGCAAGTTTCTAAAAATGTCCCAATCCTCTGGCCTACCGCTAATCTTCCCAACATCGTATGCCTTTTCTATCAATTTGATACCATCCTTAACTTCCTTAGTTAGCCACGGATGATTCATCCTTCTCGTAGTCTTTCTTTCTCACTGGAATAAACCTTTGCTGAGAATTATGAAATATCTCCTTAAAAGTCTGCCACTGCTTATCTACTGTCTTACCTTTCAATCCATTTTCCCAGTCCACTTTAGTCAACTCTGTCTTCATACCTTTGTAATTGCCTTTATTTAAGTTTAAGACACTAGTTGCTAACTGGAGGTGCAAAGCAACTGAATTTCCCCCCCCCCCCAAAAGTGTCCAGGTAATCATCCCCCTCCCTGATGCATCGCAGTGTCCGAAGCTCGGACTCCAGCTCATCAACCCTGAGCCGACGCTCCTCGAGCTGCAGACACTTAATGCAGATGTGGTTGCTGTGGATCACACTGGGGTCCACCAGCTCCCACATGCTACAGCTGCAACTCATCACTTGCCCTGCCATCTCTATTGTATTTTATTTAACTAATTAGGTTTTCAAGTTTTGAAATACTCAATTGTCTAAAGTTTTTAATCTAGGTAATAACCTTGTTTAATTTATTAAATTTAGTTATATGCTTTAGGTCTTTACTGTAACTTAGCCCACAGTCCTAATTTAACCCTAGTTGTTAATTTTTTTTTATGTATCAAGCAGCACCTCTTACCCCCACCTCACCGAATTCCCTCACTCGCCAAATTCCCGAGTTTAGTATTCTGTAGAAGCAGTGCTCTGTAGAACTGGACTCTGCGCTACTTGCCTTCAACGCGCTTCATAACCAATGAATTACTATTGAGGTGCAGCCCCTGTTGTAATGTAGGGAAACGTGCAGCCAATTTGCACACAGCAAGGTCCCACAGTCAGCAGTGAGATAAATGTGTACCAACTTAACTGATCTCAGTCAGTGCAGCAGTGGGAGCACTACAATTATCTTCCGTGCTTGTGAGCTGAGAGGCTGTATGAGCAGGTAGTTTTATTTTAATTGGTGGTAGGATGGATAGGAGGTGGGGGGGAAGGGGAAGGGGCAGACTTGGTTTAATGAATCATCCGAAAGATGGCGATATTTACATTTAACGGTTAAGGATTGATGAATGCTAACTCTCAATATCTCAATTGCAGACGGTGCAGGGAGGCAAATGACTTTTTTGTCTCCAGATCCCACTCCTCAATTAGAAGCTACCTGTTTGTGCATCCTCTGAGCCCATAAGTGCTGAAGCTGATTGTAATGCTTCCAGTGCTGCTCTGGCTGAGCACAGGGGATTACACCTGGGATCCTCTTGGTTTGTAAGGCTCAGCAGCACACCAGGAACCCCATTTTAATCTTTCATTTTGTTCTATTGGCTGTCTTTTTTTCTCCAGATTTCCCCTTATTTGCTTCCCTCCATTGCTTGGTTTATGTGTGTGTGTGTGTGTTTGTTCTTTGACCAAGCTACTGGTCACTCTCCTTTCTTGGCTCAGCAGCCATTTGCTGCAAAGTCTTGGGACATTTTTACAGTACAGGTGCTGTATCGGTTTAGGTAGTTGCTGTTCCTTCCTCTGCCATCCTCCATGTTACAGAAAAAAGAACTTAACTGCACTGTTCAGTCAGGGTGACACTGCTCTACATTATGGTTGTAGAACAGTTTCTCTCAGTTATGAATATAGGTAAACTCCACTTTGTTTAACATAAAACTTGAGGTGGAAAACTGAGGTGATAATGGAAAGCAAGCAAGAAAGAAAAGCTGAAAAGGGAGTAAAGGAAAACAAAGCAAGTACTTCACATGCTGGTGTGCTTTACCAAAGTTCTAGTGGCAGCACTATAGATAAAGAACTTCCTCATCCATGCAGCTGTTGGGTAAGTTGGAAACTATATCAGGATAAGTACTGATTTGTGACCTAAGTAAGTTGAGACTTTTAGATTTTAACCAAGGTTTTTATATTCCCATGGACATTTTTTCATGGTGCAAATTTGACTTTGGAAAATGTGTCTGGCAAATGACTCTCTTAAGCACTGGATTTGGTTTCTACAGCATAAAAACACCTATAGTGGAGCACAACTACATGAGAGAAGCCATATAAGAAATAGAAATGCCCTTCAGGTATTGTAGGGGATTCTTTTTAGGAGTTTGAGATAAGAACATAAGAAATGGGAGCCAGGAGTAGGCCATTTGGCCCCTCGAGCCTGCTCCACCATTCAAGAAGATCATTGCTGATTAAGATGAAATAGAGAAAGCTTTGCTGAAAAGTTGGCATGTTTTGTATTTGGTCTGGAGTGCTTTGCTACCACTTGATACTAAAAGTAGAATTGTGTTTCTCATCAGTGAGTACAAAGATATTTAGATCACCTGATCACAATTAAGTTGTGTATATTTAGACTCAAATAAAATCAATTGTTCTGTTAGTCATGTTGGTAAACTATGTTCTGAGTGATAGAATTTCTGGTATGTAAAATTACTGATGCTCTCAATGTGAGTTAATGGAATAGGGACACGGTTGTAACTAATATGCTGCAGCAGCTGCTTCTATTGGAATTTATGCCAAGGAATCTGTACCTCACCTCATATTCCGTCTGCTCTGGCATAATTGTCCAGATGTGCCGGAAAACCTATGACTTTTTGACTTTTAACGTATCTAAATTGGTGAGATTGTATTGGAAACATTTGTATGTCCTCTTTGGGGTTCTACAATAAATATGAACCTAGATATTTTAGTTTTCATTGTGAAATGCTGGTCTGCCAAGGACCAGTCTTCATAAACCACTCTTTTGAGAGCGACTGCTAGTTTTTAAGTGAGCTTGTCAATGTTAAATCATTTGTCAGCCTCAAGATATTTGCAGTAAGTCTGTACTTTGTGTTTCTTGAGATCATCAACCAGATCATCAACCAAATCCTGTTATGTTTAGAGATAATTAGCACAAATGTTGCTAGGTTAAAAGTACTTGGCAAATGAACTTGGGTTCTCTCTACCAGGAAATTGAAAATTTGAGACTCTGCAAACTAGATTCAGAGCAATCAAAATAAACCGACTAGAATCAGGAACAAATTAAAGCGATTTCTGCTAAAGTTAAACTAGCATCAAGCAGAGAGCAGGCTATTTTAGATCTGGTAATGTGTAGTGAGATAGGATTAATTAATGATCTCATAGTAAAGGATCCTCTAGGGAAGAGTGATCATAACATGTTAGAATTTCAAATTCAGTTTGAGGGTGAGAAACTTGGTTCTCAAACTAGTGTCCTGAACTTAAATAAAGGCAATTGCAAAGGTATGAAGAAAGAGTTGGCTGAAGTGGACTGGGGAAATAGATTAAAGGGTAAGACGGTAGATAAGCAGTGGCAGACATTTAAGGAGATATTTCATAACTCTCAGCAAAAATATATTCCAGTGAGAAAGAAAAACTCTACGAGAAGGATGAACCATCCGTGGCTAACTAAGGAAGTTAAGGATGGTATCAAATTGAAAACAAAGGCATACAATGATGTGAAGATTGGGACATTTTTAGAAACCAGCAAAGGACAACTTAAAAAAAAAAAGAGAGAAGATAGATTGAGAGTAAACGAGCAAGAAATATAAAAACAGACAGTAAGAGCTACAGGTATATAAAAAGGAAGAGGGTAAAGTAAACATTGGTCCCTTAGAGGATGAGACTGGGGAATTAATAATGGGAATATTTTGTATCGGTCTTCACGGTAGAAGACGCTAAAAACATCCCAGTAATAATAGATAATCAAGGGGCTATAGGGAGGAGGGAACTTAAAACTATCACTAGAGAAAAAGTACTCGGCAAACCTCTGGAACTAAAGGTGGACAAGTCCCCTGGACCTGATGGCCTGCATCCTAGGGTCTTAAAAGAAGTGGCTGCAGAGATGGTGGATGCATTGGTTGTAATCTACCAAAATCCCCTGGATTCTGGAGAGGTCCCAGCGGATTGGAAAACTGCAAATGTAACGTTCCTTTTCAAGAAAGGAGGGAGACAGAAAGCAGGAAACTATAGACCAGTTAGCCTAACATCTGTCATTGGGAAAATGCTGGAGTCCAGTACTAAGGAAGTACTAGCAGGACATTTAGAAAATCATAATAGTCAAGCAAGAGGCAGCATGGTTTTATGAAAGGGAAATCATGTTTGGCAAATTTGCTAGAGTTCTTTGAGGATGTAACGAGCAGGTTGGATAAAGGGGAACCGGTAGATGTAGTGTATTTGGATTCTCGGAAAGCAGTCGATAAGGTGCCACCTAAAAGGTTACTGCACATAAAAGGTTACTGCACAAGCTAAAAGCTCACGGGGCTGGGGGTAATATATTAGCATGGATAGAGGAAATAACAACAAAGTGCTGGAAACACTCAGCAGGTCAGGCAGCATCGAGGACAGAGAAACAGAGTCAATGTTTCAGGTCAAACCTTTTGTCAGAACTGGAAAAGGTTGGGGAAGAGAGATTTTTAAGCAGTGGCAGGGAGGAAAGAACAAAGGGAAGGTCTGTGATAGGATGGAAGGCAGGAGAGATTGACTGACAAAAGGGATGATAGTGCAAGGCAAAAGGAGAGGTAATGGGACAAGTTAAGAAACAAAAGATAACTAGATGATGTGTGAATGATGATGGCAGCAATATTAACAGCTACCATGTGAGGAAAAGTGAAAAAAATCAATTAAAAAAAAATATAAAGAAATACAGGGGCCAATTTTGTAGTCTGAAATTGTTGAACTCTGTTAAGTCCAGAAGGCTGTAAAGTGCCTAATAGAAAGATGAGGTGCTGTTCCTTGAACTTACGTTGAGCTTCGTTGGAACAGTGTAAGAGGCCGAAGACAGAGATCAGAGTGGGAGTGGAGGGGAGCATTAAAGTGACAGGCGACTGGAAGCTCGGGGTCACGCTTGCGGACTGAACGGAGGTGTTCCACAAAGCGGTCACCCAATCTGCGTTTGGTCTCCCCAATGTAGAAGAGACCGCATTGTGAGCAGCGAAGACAGTATACTAAATTGGAAGAAGTACAAGTAAATCGCTGTTTCACCTGGAAGGAGTGTTTGGGGCCCTGGATGGTGGGAAGGGAGGAGATAAAAGGGCATGTGTTGCATCTCCTGCGCTTACACGGGAACGTGCAAGGGGAAGGGGTGTCGGGGGTGATAGAGGAGTGGACTAGGGTGTCGCAGAGGGAGCGGTCTCTTCGGAATGTTAAAAGGTGGGGGGGGGGGGGGAAGATTTGTTTGGTGGTGGAATCACGCTGGAGGTGGCGGAAATGGTGGAGGATGGTCTGTTGAATGTGGAGGCTGGTGGGGTGAAAGGTGAGGATAAGGGGAACCCTATCGTGGTTCTGGGAGGGAGGGGAAGGGGTGAGAGCAGAAGTGCGGGAAATGGAACGGTGATGGTCGAGGGCCATGTCAACCACGGTAGAGGGGAATCCTCGGTTGCAGAAAAAGGAAGACATACTGGAACATAAGAAATAGGAGTGGGCCATATGGCCCCTCGCGCCTGTTCCGCCATTCAATAAGATCATGGCTGATCATCGACCTCAACTTCACTTTCCCGCTCAATTCCCATATCCCTTGATTCCCCTAGAGTCCAAAAATCTATCCATCTCATCCTTGAATATATTCAAAGACTGAGTCTCCACAGCCCTCTGGGGTAGAGAATTCCAAAGATTCACACCCCTCTGAGTGAAGACATTTCTCCTCATCTCAGTCTTAAATGGCTGACCCCTTATCCTGAGACTGTGCCCCCTAGTTCTAGACACTCCAGCCAGGGGAAACAACCTCTCAGCATCTACCCTGTCAATTCCCTTCAGAATCTTGTATGTTTCAATGAGATCACCTCTCATTCTTCTAAACTCCAGAGAGTATAGGCCCATTCTACACAATCTCTCATCATAGGACAGCCCTCATCCCAGGAATCAATCTAGTGAACTGTTGCTGCACCGCCTCCAAGGTAAGTGCATCATTCCTTAAATAAAGCCAATTGCATAGGTATGCGATGCAAATCTGCAAAGGGATATCGATAGGTTAAGTGAGTGGGCAAAATTTGGCAGATGGAGTATAATGTGGGAAAATGTGAGGTTATCTGTTATTTGTAGGAAAAATAAAAAGCTCTGTCCCTTCCTGTCTCACACTGCTTATTTTTACCCAACTTTATAGGAAACACTGGTATGGAGGGTGGCATCGTCGGAACAGATGCAGCGGAGATGGAGAAACTGGGAGAATGGAATAGAGCCCTTACAGGAAGCGGGTGGGAGGAAGTGTAGTCCAGGGAGCATGGATAGAGGATTGGCTAGCTAACAGGAAACCGAGTCGGGATAAATGGGTCATTTTCAGGTTGGCAAACTGTAACTAGTGGGGTGCCACAGGGATCAGTGCTGGGGCCTCCGCTGTTTACAATCTATATTAATGACTTGGATGAAGGGGCCGAGTGTAATGTAGCCAAATTTGCTAATGATACAAAGATAGGTGGGAAAGCAAGTTGTGAAGAGGGCACAAAGAATCTGCAAAGGGATATAGATAGGCTAAGTGAGTGGGCAAACATTTGGCAGATGGAGTATAATGTGGGAAAATGTGAGGTTATCCACCTTTGTAAGAAAAATAAAGCAAATTATTATTTAAATGGAGAGAGACTACAAAAATGCTGCGGTACAGAGGGATCTGGGGGTCCTCGTACATGAAACGCAAAAAGTTAGCATGCAGGTACAGCAAGTAATTAGGAAAGCAAATGGAATGTTGGCCTTTATTGCAAAGGGGTATGGAGTATAACAGTAGGGAAATCTTGCTACAACTGTGCAGGGCGTTGGTGAGACCACACCTGGAGTACTGCGTACTGTTTTGGTCTCATTTAAGGAGGGACATACTTGCATTGGAGGCAGTTCAGAGAAGGTTCACTGGGTTGATTCCTGAGTTGAAGGGGTTGTTTTATGAGGAAAGGTTGAGCAGGTTGGGCCTATACTCATTGGAGTTTAGAAGAATGACAGGGGATCTTATTGAAACGTACAAGATTCTGAGGGGGCTTGACAGGGTAGATGCAGGGAGGATGTTTCCCCCCGTGGGGGAATCTAGAACTAGGGGCACAGCTTCAGAATAAGGGGTCGCCCATTTAAAACGGAGATGAGGAGGAATTTCTTCTGAGGGTCATGAATCTTTGGAATTCTCTGCCCCAGAGAGCTGTGGAGGCTGGGTCATTGAATATATTTAAGGTGGAGATAGACAGATTTTTGAACGATCAGGGAGTCGAGGGCTATGGGGAGTGGGCAGGGAAGTGGAGTTGAGGCCAAGACCAGATCAGCCATGATCTTATCGAATGGCGGAGCAGGCTCGAGGGGCCAAATGACCTACTCCTGCTCCTATTTCTTATG
Organism: Somniosus microcephalus; assembly: GCF_052327205.1. Lineage (NCBI taxonomy): Eukaryota > Metazoa > Chordata > Chondrichthyes > Squaliformes > Somniosidae > Somniosus > Somniosus microcephalus. The sequence continues at coordinate 69,659,082 of NC_140991.1, forward strand.
TTGTTATGTAAGGAAGAGATAATGATTGGATGATTTCCAAGTGCATAATTAACAGGGTTGTACTGTTACTTATCATTTGACCTGCAGGCATGGTGTCGGTTTCCACATGTATGCCGATGACACCAGTTCTGCCTCTCTACCAACCCTCTCAACCCTTTGACTGCCTTTGTGCTGCCAGATGGCTTATAGGCATCTAGTCATGGATGAGTCACAACTTTCTTCAGTTCAACATTGGGAATACCGAAGCAGTCGTCTTGGGCCCAGCCACAAACTTTGTTCCAAGATTCTTACAAATATGGTGATGAGCCTTGGACATTCTTTCTGATATACTAGCAGGGGGTTATTAGTTTGTGGCCTCCCTGACCTCCTTGGGCAGTGTCTGGGGTCTATGTGGCAGGCGCCTGGATCTCGAGTTTAAAGGAATGGATTCCAGACTATTTGATATTTCCCAAGTTCTAAGCGCAGTCCATAAATTGCTCTCACTGACGGACCTGTGTCCCATAAATATTTCACCCACATGCTTTGTGTGGGGAGAGTTGTGCTGTGCTATAGTAGGGAAATGCATCGTCTTGCAGCTAGTAGTCCTGAGATTATCCCAGCAGGCAAAGACTCCAATCTTAAGGGATTTTGAGTCCTGTCATACTTTCTGCGGCCATCTTTATTGCTGCCCTAATGGCCTAAATGAGGGAGCAGGACTAGAGCATGTGCAGCACAGCACCGTTCTGGCCACAGCCCCTTCAGTGCTTGTTTTTGGAGATGGGTGGAATATTTGGATGAGAGCTGATATACTGGAACACACTTCCAGAATAAGTTACTGAAGCCCATTTGTCTCCACTCAGTCAAATACTATTCCAAAGCATGAAGGAGGTATTCGGTTTGATGGTATCTATTCTGTGCAAGCCTTGCTTACAGGGGGAGCCTGAACTCTGGATCACCAAGTTTAAGTGGCATTGACAGATGAGGTGGTAGGATACTGAGGGTGAGGTGGGGAGTGACCTCCATAGGGATGCTATGAGTCTGATATAGCAGCTTTTGACTTGAGGTAGATGTTTCTGCTTCACAAAGAAGTATTTGTTTCTGGAGTATGCTTTGTATGTATTTGATTAGAAAGTGAATCCCTTCTTTGTGGGATGCTTGGCTCACCGTACATCTACAAGGCCTAGATCATTATATCGCTCTTGAATCGTTTTGGTAGTTTGCTCTGGGCACCCTGTGTTTGCTTGGAGCCCATCCAGCTGTGGAGGCTACAGTTAAGTGATCTCCCATGATAATTGTGCCTTCCACCTGGGCATGTAAGTGAGAGGAAATTTACGGTAGCAAGTCCATGTTTGAGGCATAATGCATGATCGTCATTATATCCTTTTTGACAGTTTGATCCATTATCTGGATACAGTAATAATTATTTTTTGGGGGGTGATCCTTTTTAGAATGAAAGAGCTGCTTATGGTTCACGAGGGCCACTCCTCTACTCTTTGAGCAGGAGGCTGCCACTGTGGCTCACCCAGTCCTTCCATGAGTTTGGTGTTCTCCTGAGGTAGTGACATAGGACTCCTGCAGAAATGCTGTGTCTGCTTGCTTCGCCACAGATATAAAAGGGATGCTCCTGTCAGTTGCAGAGGTATCTCTGCCTGGTGGGACCTCGGGTGCTGACGTCCCTTTCCATGGAATTAATTGTGCTCCCATACCCTATAAAAGTATTTTCTGCAGAGTCTGTTGTCGTGGTTGCATGTGTACAATATCGTGTATATGTTTTTTGTGGTGTTAAGATATGTTTCCTTCCTGCCAGGTTTGAATCTGTTCATGGAGGGTAATTCCCATCAAAAGTAGATGCAGAGTTAAAGTTAGCCTTCATCTGGTCTCATTTTACCCAATCCTGCATGATGACTGGTGGGCCGGTGGTTAATACCTGTATGACTCGGGAACTAAGTCTTTTATGTTGGCATTCCATCTTCAGCAATTGTTCGGTCATTCTCCCAAGAGTTATGTTTATGCAACGCTGGGCCCTCCACATCTCTCGTGACGCCATGGTCATCGGGTACATGTGCTTTGAGTGCATAGGTTTATTGTGATTTACTGCATGTAATTCCTTGGTTTAGGTGGGGTAGTCTTTGGGTCCTGCATGTTTTGGTTGGTTTAGGGGAAGGGTACTTTCTATTCTTGTGTTGGCATTGTGATGCTTCTCCTATTGCCTGGCAGGGTGGGTGCTTGTAAAGGTATTGGAGCTTCTGCACTGAGATAGTCATGGTGGGTGCACTGTGGGGTTACTTGCTGGCTTCCTGGGGGAGCCCTGTGTGTATCTTGTAATCCCTTGTCATTGCAGGTTACTGAGGTTGCACAAATCGTTTAAAATGAGGACACAGGTACAAAAAGTAATCAAAAAGGGCTGGAATACAATGGGGAGAAGTTATGCTTCATTTGTACAGAACCTTGGTCAGTCCCCCATCTGGAGTACTGCATTCAGTTTTGGATGCTGAACCTCAGGAAAAATGTATTGTCCTTGGAAGTGGTACAGTGCAGATTCATCAGAATGATCCCAGGGCATAAAAGATTAAATTATGAGGACAGGTTGCACAAACTTGTCTTTTGTTCCCTTGAAATTTAGAAGGTTGAAGGCAGATCTGATTGAGGTGTTTGGAATACTGAAGGAATTCGATAGAGTAGGTACAGAGAAACTATTTCCTCTGGCGGGAACAAGAGGGCATAATAAAATTAGAGCTGGGGCATTTAGGAATGAAATCTAGAAGTCATTTTTCCACATAAAGGGTGGTGGAAATCTGGAACCTTTCCTCTTTCTCCCCCCTCCTCAAAAAAAAAAAAAAAAAAAGCTGTCGATATTGGGTCAGTTGAAATTTTCAAAACTGTGATCGATAAACCCTTGTTAGTTAAGGATATCAGGAAAACAGATTAGTTAAGGATATCAGGAATACAGATCAAAGGCGGTTAAATGGAGTTGAGGTACCAATGAGCAATGATCTAATTGAAAGGGGAACAGGCTCGAGGGGCTGAATGGCCTACTTCTGTTTCTACGTTCCTATGATCTGGGAGTATAGTATTTAATCATTTTACCTTCAACCAGTCACATGATACTTTAGTAAATTTGCTGTAGTACAGAAACAGGTGGACCACTGTCATTTGGGGAATACAGGACAGTTGGGGCCTCAACTATTTACAATCTATATTAATGACTTGGATGAAGGAACCGAGTGTACTGTAGCCAAATTTGCTGATGATACAAAGACAGGTGGGTTAGCAAGTTGTGAGGAGGACACAATGAGCCTGCAAAGGGATATAGATAGATTAAGTGAGTGGGCAAAAATTTGGCAGATGGAGTACAATGTGGGAAAATGTGAGGTTATCCACTTTGGAAGGAAGAATAAAAAAGCTAATATTTAAATGGAGTGAGACTATAAAATTCTGTGGTACAGAGGGATCTGGGGGTCCTAGTACATGAAACACACAAAGTTAGCATGCAGGTACAGCAAGTAATTGGGAAGGCTAATGGAATGTTGGCCTTTATTGCACGGGGTATGGAGTATAAAAGTAGGGACGTTTTGATGCAACTTTACAGGGTGCTGGTGAGACCGCACCTGGAGTACTGTGTACAGTTTTGGTCTCCATATTTAAGGAGGGATATACTTGCATTGGAGGCAGTTCAGAGAAGGTTCACGAGGTTGATTCCTGGGATGAAGGGGTTGACGCCTGACAAAAGGTTGAGCAGGTTGGGCCTATACTCATTGGAGTTTAGAAGAATAGAGGTGATCTTATTGAAACATATAAGATTCTGAGGGGAATTGACAGGGTGGATGCTGTGTTTCCCCTTGTGGGGGTATCTAGAACTAGGGGGCATAGTTTCAGAATAAGGGGTCGCCCATTTAAGACGGAGATGAGGAGGAATTTCTTCTGAGGGTCGTGAATCTTTGGCGTTCTCTACCCCAGAGAGCTGTGGAGGCTGGGTCATTGAATATATTCAAGGCGGAGATTGACAGACATTTGAACTACAAGAGAGTCCAGAGGTATGGGGAGAGAGCGGGAAAGTGGAGTTGAGGCCAAGGTTGGATCAGCCATGATCTTATTGGATGGCGGAGCAGGCTCGAGGGGCCGATTGGCCTACTCCTGCTCCTGTTTCTTATGTTCATATCAGAGACCAGACTCCAGGTCTCGGACTACAGTGAGTGATCTACTTGTATCTGTAAGTCAAAGGTATACGTTTACTGCAGATTCAGTAGTTTTAAAATTTCCTAAGAAGAGAAAGCAGTATCTCGCTGTAATTCAAAAAGGAAAGTTTCTTGCTTGAAAATTTTTCAATGATATTTTATACACTCTAGAGTAAAGATTGCTAATAGAAGTTCTCAACTGATTGTTTTTCTTCCCACAGGGAAAAAATAAGAAGGATGGAAGTGGACAAGGAGCGAGCAGCACACCGCTGGTGGATGACATTTTCTCATGGCCAGGCCCAAAAACCATTAATCTACGACGAAATTCACAGGGTTTTGGGTTTACGCTGAGGCACTTCATTGTCTACCCCCCAGAGTCAGCTGTGCATACCAATATAAAGGTTAGAGACTCAAAGTGACGCCAGTTCTTCGAGCAAAATCAAAACCTAGCACTTTTAAAATGACTTTGTTGGAAACTTTTTTTTAATTTTGATTTTAATCCTGTTTTAATTTAACATACTAACAGCATGCCAATATCTGCATCTTTTGAGTTGAACTTGTGTTATGGAGAGGGTTTGAGCGAATTACAGTAATGCCATTTAAACATTACATTGATAACTGCTCTGTGAGAAATAAGGATGTAGTACAGGATATTTGCCATACTTTGGAATGTTAATGTGATATAACTTGGGTTGTATACCAGCCTACTTTTCTACTGTGAAACCTTTTGTAATCGTGGTTGTCTTAAAGTAATCTTTTATTCATTTAGCAAAAAAGTGACAGTTGCTTTCATAGCATTTTAATGCTTTCTTCAAATCCAGTGAACCATTGTTGTGGTTCTTTTAAAGCTTATGGATTTTGACAATTGTTCAAGAAACAATGATTTAACTTTAATTGAAAGTTTAATTGAAGATAGTTTGAAAGTCCAGCCATTCCAAATCATATCCTGGACAAAAGAGCTGAATTCCAGAGGTGAGGTGAGAGTGACTGCTCTTGACATCAAGGCAGCATTTGACCGAGTGTGGCGTCAAGGAGCCCTAGTAAAACTGAAGTCCGTGGGAATCGGGGGGAAACGCTCCACTGGCTGGAGTCATACCTAGCACAAAGGAAGATGGTTGTGGTGGTTGGAGGTCAATCATCACAGCCCCGGGACATCGCTGCAGGAGTTCCTCAGGGCAGTGTCCTAGGCCCAACCATCTTCAACTGCTTCATCAATGACCTTCCCTCCAACATAAGGTCAGAAGTGGGGATGTTCGCTGATGACTGCAGTGTTCAGCACCATTCACAACTCCTCAGATAATGAAGCAGTCCTTGCCTGCATGCAGCAACACCTGGACGACATTCAGGCTTGGGCTGATAAGTGGCAGGTAACATTCACGCCACAGAAGTGCCAGGCAATGACTATCTCCAACAAGCGAGCATCTAACCACCGCCCCTTGACATTCAACGGCATTACCATTGCTGAATCCCCCACCATCAATATCTTAGGGGGTCACCATTGACAAGAAAATTAACTGGACCAGCCACATAAATACTGTGGCAACAAGAGCAGGGCAGAGGCTAGGTATTCTGTGGTGAGTGTCTCACCTCCCGACTCCCCAAAGCCTTTCCACCATCTAAAAAACGCAAGTCGAGAGTGTGATGGAATACTCTCCACTTGCCTCGATGAGTGCAGCTCCAACAACACTCAAGCAGCTCGACACCATCCAGGACAAAGCAGCTCGCTTGATTGGCACCCCATCCACCACCTTAAACATTCACTCTCTCCACCACCGGCGTACTGTGGCTGCAATGTGTACCATCTACAAGATGCACTGCAGCATCTCCCAAACCCGCGACCTCTACCACCTAGAAGGACAAGGGCAGCTGGCGCATGGGAACACCACCACTTCCAAGTTCCCGTCCAAGTCACTCCACCCTGACTTAGAAGTATATCGCCGATCCTTCATCGTCGCTGGGTCAAAATCCTGGAACTCCCTACCTAACCGCATTGTGGGAGTACCTTCACCACATGGACTGCAGCGGTTCATGAAGGCGGCTCACCACCTCCTTCTCGAGGGTAATTAGGGATGGGCAATAAATCCTGCCTTGCCAGCAACGCCCACATCCGATGAACGAATAGAAGGAAAAAAATGCTTCATTCAGCATCCTGATTAAAGTTAAGCCTAGCTTGATTGGTTCTGGACTTGGCATTTGTCAAAAATGGCATCTAAGATGGATGGTGCTCCTATTTCTGAGTCTTTTCCGAATGTTGAATTTGATCAACCTCACCATAGTTTGTAAGTCAGGTTAGAAAGTCCTTTGTAGTTCACATTTAATTTTTACCACCATCGTTTTTAGCTTTGGCCTTGAGGCCTCGGCGCCGTTGTGCACTGGCAGCATGCTCCCAAAAAAATTTGTTCCTGTTCTTATTAAAGCTTTTATAAAAAAAAAATTTTTTTAAAAATTAGGAATATTAATAGGCTTAGCATCAAGCCGCACTACCATTGGACCAAACGCATGCAGAGGTTCTGCCATTGTTGCTTTTGAGCTAACTGATAATTGCATGAAGAGTTGTAGGTGATTTGTCCTCTGATGTCACTTTATCATAAAGGGCTTGTCTCCTAGTTTATGTTGCTCTGCCAATAACCTAGCTGACATCTGGAACTTGAAATGGGTAATAGCGGGAAGTGCCCCACTACGAAGACTGTGGCCCTGAATTTGTGGTTGGTATGATGGCGAACTGTCAGATTACGCCGGCGAACTGTCAGATTACGCCGTCATACTGCCTTTGAAACTGACCGCAACTTCAGGATTTGGCACATGCGCAAGCGGAAATCCTGAAGTTGCAGTCTGTCAATGACTACTTCGAAACTGGCTGTGCCGTGTGCTCCTCTTTCTCTCTTTTCCCCACTGCCCCACCCCACCAAGAGCCGGCAGGCAATCTGTGAAACCTCGTAAATCATTGAAACTGACGAAAACATTGGCTCTTCCACAGTAAGTATGCTGTTAAATTCCCCACTAAAAGTTAGACCCAAAGGGATTAGGTGTAACTGTGGTTTTAGCAGCGTATTGCCTGCTAAACAAAGGTTAAGGGCCTGGAAAACTAATTTTAATCTTGTACAGTGCGAAAGTTGTCCATTTTAATAAATAAATTTTAAGAAACTTTACATTTTTTTTACTTTTTAATGTTTGTGCATCTTTATTTTAGATTTGCATTTTCCCCATGTGAGAACCCCAACCTTTCTTTTGCTCTCTACCTATTTTAAAAAGTTTTAATGGCTTACTCGCACCTTGTTCGCTGTCTGTGACAATTCTGCCTTTTGATTGGGTGCTTAAACAGCCTGTTGACGTCAAACAAGGGGATTCCCATTAGGTTCCGTTGAATTGAATTCAAGGTTGGAAAACGTGACGTTCTCGACACCGGGATTGTGAGACCCTTGTGCGGACCGTACTTCGGGGGCAGCAGTGAACGCCTTCGCTTTGCTGCTGACCGCAAATTCAGGGTGTCTGTGCTGGACTCTTTGGAATACCAATTTGCTGTGGATTTAGAGCCACCATAGAAACATCTGTTGTCTTGTACTTTGTGTATAAATACTATTTTTAAAAAATTGAACACTGTAGAAGTAACTTTATTTTTTTTGTTGTCAGGATGAAGAAAATGGAAATAAAGGGGGTGAGTATGGCTTTTCTTGTTCACGTGCAGCTTTATAATAACATTGCTAGCATTAAGCAACTTTTTTTTAATATGACATATACATTCTATAAATTGGGCCCTGAAATGGAAGTTTTCATAGCTGTATGTTAACCTTAAACATAATGCCTACCTGTGTGCATTATTTGTTTTAAATATTTTCTCTTGGGTGCTACACATTAGGAAAATTGCTCTTGCACCAATTTTGTGGGTACTTCAATAAATATTGTATGAGTCCAGGATTCCCCCATCACATGTACATGCTTCACTTGCCGTGGATATTTTTAACGTCAAATAGATGCACAGTGGACCTAATTAAATTTGGCTAAGTCTTAATACTGCAGTTTTGGCTTTAAGATAAACCATTTAATTCTGGTATTGCCATGCATTTTTGAGGTTCAAATCAGGAACTTCATTTTTTAATTGTAAATTTATATTGCTTTATTTACATACCAGCAAATTTTCTTGCAAATGCTATTTTTACAATTGATATCATCTCTGGGCCAGGGAGAGAAAAGCTAGAGTTTCAACTTCTGATTGTTATCTAGTAATCCCCAGTGGGCTGTGTGTGCACGTGGACATAAAGTAAGGATAGAATCGAATCAACTATCAGGAATATTCTCATCTGTGTACAGCATTGCATGGAAGCATTTTGGTGAACTGGCGTGAGGGATTATTTGGACACCATTTTATCTGTAGCCTCAAACTTGATGAGGATCTTTCCCTTGTTCCTTCATAGGTTATTTTTCTGTTTCTGCTTTATATCCTATCTTTTGGTGCGGGTTAAGAAAAAAGAACTTGCATTTAGATAGTGCCTTTTATGATCTCGACGTCCACAAGAGCTCCACTGCCAATGAAGTATTTTTGAATTGTAATTGCTGTTGTAATGTAGAGAAACATGGCAGCCAATTTGTACACAACACTGTCCTACAAACACGAATGAGCTAAATGGCCAGATAATCTGTTTGTGATGTTAGTTGAGGGATATATGTTGCGCAGGCCACCGGGAGAACTCCCTGCTCTTCGAATAATGCCATGGAAAGTGGGTAAATATTTGATGCAGGGCAATGCGATTTGTTTTGGATTGCCCTAGTAAAGAGGCAGCACAGTGCACCGAATAGCCAACTTCTGTGCTATAAACTTAAGGTTCAACAGGAGAAGAGATGCATGAATAAAAATTAAGTACTCCAAATTGGAGTACTGTATATTTAAGGCTGGGTGAAAAGGGAGATTAGATCAAATGTGAAGCCAAGATAAAGAAGTGTTTAGTGCTTGCAGGAGAAATTAAAAAATGAAAATGACTTGGGACAGTGTGATATCCTATGAATTTTTGCAACTGCCATACATAACGAAGAAGAATAAGCTTGCATTTATATAGCACCTTACCATGTTCTCGCGCTGTTCCAAAGAGCTTTACATCCAATGATTTACAAGAAGTGTAGTTGATTTACTGTACTGCTCCTGGAGGCAGTTTTTCAAACACAGTAAATTATTGTTGTAAAATGAGGGCAGTGGAAGGAATGTATGTTGCATAATGTTTGGCTCCTAGGTTCTGTTGGACTTGATCCAGCTCCAAGAGAATGAAGTTTTAAAAATCCAAAACAAAACCACACAAACCGTAATAAATTATAATCTAGGCCAGAAAAATGATTGTAAACATTGAAAGCATTTTGTTTCTGAGTAATGCACTAATTAATGTTGCAAAACGTAGCTGTGTAAATAAAAAAAATCTGGTTATCTAATGTGTAACTGAGTAAACCGCTTGAATGTGAGTGATATTTTAAATTTCAGACGAAAGGTATTGTCTATACATACCTGCTATTTTATCATTCATTCATAGAACATTATTACAAACACATTAAATGGAAGGAACTTAAGGGAAAATGTGCTAAATGTTATGAAAGAATTAACTCTATACTGATGTCTTGTTATTTCCCTTTTTATGCTTTAGAACTGCTGTATAAAGCAGCTTGGGAACATACATGTCGATCTCTCTCTTTAATGTAGCATCGCGTTTCTCTCTCTCTCTCTCTCTCTCTCTCACTTTTTCTCTCTCTCACTTTCTCTCTTTCACATTGATGTTGCAAATTTAAATCAATAGGGTGGGAGGAGGCTCGTGTGGAGTGTAAACACCAGCATAGACTAGTTGGGCCAAATGGCCTGTTTCTGTGCTGTAAATTCTATGCTTAATTGTGACTAAGAACTACTGAGTCCATGATTTCCATTCATGATACTGGAATATAATGATGTCACATCAGGGAGCATTTGACACGCAAAGATTTGCTTCCAGAGTACTTTTAGTCAGAAGCTTTTAAGCATAAATCTGGATGATGGGCAGTGAGTGCCCCATGTCACTTACTATACAGGTCCCTTAAATATTAGCATTAGATTTGGAATAAATTTGAAGATATTTTTTTATAGGTGCAAAATTTTACTGGTCCTCTAATTGCAGTACCCTAAAACGACACTATCTATATTTTTTTATTCTAGTACAGTCTTTAAAAAATAAGTTTCTACAAAAGCTTTGTAAAATTCAGTGTCCTTTCATATGCGCAGCAGTTTAAATTTGGCCAGGGTTTCCTCTCCTCGCAATCCAGCTACCCCTGTTGGAAGTGGCATTTCTAGATGATTTGTATTCAATTGATTCAGTAAATGCTCACCAACCTCCCATCGATGAGATTAATTGTGGGCTATATTGGGCAAGCAGCTAAGCTGCAGCACCCACCTAAGTATCTTTCTCTTCTATCAAAAGTTGCAAATTGGTGCTTTTACTTTCTGGCCACAGAGTTGGGTTGGGGAAAATTCATACAAGCCAGTAATGTGAACCTGCATAGAGAATGCCTACAGCAAGAACAATGGTGAACTGCGGTAGGCATTTACATTGATACTTTGGCTCTACTGCCATTTAGAACTTAACAGAAAGCTATTTTTTGAAGGGAATCTCCGCATTGCCAATGATGAGATTCATTTTATCGAAGAGTTGAAGCTTTTACTGATGACTACACTGTAGGATATATATATCAACCACTTCACTGAGGAGTCAAAGAGCAAATATCCCAACCTGTCATTTGTCTTTGATGGGGAGTGCAGCTGAACACATGATAGTGTTCAGGTACATGAAAGGTGCTTGGAAAATCAAACTCTATGCTAGTTGCCACATACCTGGGATTTGAGTCTTGTGCCCAACAAGCATTTTGTGACACCCACTTGAACCTATAGTTTCTTGTGATGTGAAATGTAAAACTGCTGCTCTGTTTTCAACTCGTATGCACGCTTGGTGATTCTTTGTGTTTTGCTGGTCGTTTGGATTTCAGATAGTCATAAGATCTCACCTTCCTCCCTCTGAACTTGCAGCACTCTGTTCTCTCTGGTCCAACCCTAACATTGTCATTAAACCTGCTGACAAGTGTGGCGCTGTTGTTATTTGGCAAACTGACCTCTACCTTGCAGAGGCTGAACGCCAACTCTGTTAACACCAACTCCTACCTCATCCTGGACCATAACCCCACCACCGAACATCAAGCCATCATTTCCCAGACTGTCATTGACTTCATTTCCTCTGGCGATCTTGCCTCCAGCCGCATAGTCCCCCAACCCCGCATAGCCCGCTTCTACCTCCTACCCAAGATCCACAAACAGGACTGCCTTGGTAGACCCATCGTCTCAGCCTGTTCTTGCCCTATCTCACCTCGCTTTTTCTCCCCTTGTCCAGTCTCTTCCCACGTACATCTGCGACTCTTCAGACGCCCTCTGCCACATTAACAGTTTCCAATTTCCTGGCCCTAACTGTCTCCTTTTCACCATGGACGTCCAATCCCTCAACACCTCCAGTCCCCACCAGGACAGCTTGAGGGCCCTCCACTTCTTCCTTGAACGGAGGCCCCACCAGGCCCCATCCACCACCACTCTCCTCCGCCTGGCTGAACTTGTTCTCACATTGAATAACTTCTCCACTCGCATCCTCCAAATCCAAGGTGTTGCTATGGGAACCCCTGTGGGTCCTAGCTATGCCTGCCTGTTCGTGGAATATGTAGAGCATTCTTTGTTCCAGTCCTATGCTGGTCTCCTCCCTCACCTTTTTCCGGTACATTGATGACTGTATCGGTGCCGTTTCCTGCTCTTGCTCAGAACTGGAAAATTTCATCAACTTTGCTTCCAATTTCCACCCTTCCCTCGCCTTCACATGGTCCAACTCCGACTCTTCCCTTCCCTTCCTTGACTTCTCTATCTCCATTTCTGGGGATAGGCTATCGACCAACATCCACTTTAAGCCCACTGACTCCCACAGCTACCTTGACTACAGTTCCTCCCACCCCGCTTCCTGTAAGGACTCTCTTCCATTCTCCCAGTTTCTCCGTCTCCATCACATCTGTTCTGGCGATGGCACCTTCCATACCAGTGCTTCCGATATGTCTTCCTTTTTCTCAACCGAGGATTCCCCTCGACCGTGTCCATCCCATTTCCCACACTTCTGCTCTCACCCCTTCCCCTCCCTCCCAGAACCACAATATGGTTCCCCTTGTCCTCACTTTCCACCCCATCGGCATCCACATTCAACAGATTATCCTCCACCATTTCTGTCACCTCCAGAGTGATGCCACCACCAAGCACATTTTCCTTTCCCCTTTTCAACATTCCAAAGGGACTGTTCCCTCCATGACACCTTGGTCCACTCCTCAATCACCCCCAACACCCCCTCCCCTTCCCATGGCACCTTCCTGTACAAACGCAGGAGATCAACACCTGTCCTTTTTACCTCCTCCCTTCCAACCGTTTAGGGCCCCAAACACTCCTTCCAGGTGAAAGAGAGATTTACTTGTACTTCTTTCAATTTAGTTTACTGTGTTCACTGCTCATGATGCGGTCTCCTCTGCATTGGGGAGACCAAATGCAGATTGGGTGACCGCTTTGCGGAACACCTCCATTCAGTCCGCAAGCGTGACCCCGAGCTTCAGGCCGCCTGTCACTTTAATTCACCGCCCCACTCTGATCTCTCTGTCCTCTATCTCCTACACTGTTCCAACGAAGCTCAACGTAAACTCAAGGAACAACACCTCATCTTTCGATTGGGCACTTTACAGCCTTCCGGACTCAACATTGAGTTCAGCAATTTCAGATCATGTCCGAAAAAATGGGGGTAGTGGTAGGGTTGCAAAATTCTGGGAATTTTTAAGAGGAAACTTTCCATGGGAATTTTTGGGAATTTTGAGTTTTTTTGCACACTGATGGTTTTTGTCTCTGACCCTTATATTATCCTTGTCGTCAAAATAGACATACTGTTCCATACAAATAAAAACAGGCTTTCAAAACTTTATTTAGGTTATAATTTTGAACTTTATTGAACCCCCACAAAAAAGACCCATCTAAAATAAAATAAAAAGAGCGTCAGCTTATTTAGCCTGTAATTTGTCCTTATTTTGTCCCTTTGAGTCTTCTACTCCTCATTGCTCCTCCTGATTCTCTGACTCTGGCTCTGACGTGTCCATTTCCTCCTCTGTGTCAGTGTCTAGCTGTGTGGTGGACACTTCTGTATCTGGCTCAATAAGTTGTAGGTTCGCCCGGATAGCCACCAGTTTCTCCACTCTCTTGTTAGTCAGCCTGTTGCGCACCTTTGTATGCGTATTCCCAAAAAGTGACCAGTTGCGTTCAGAGGCCGCTGATGAAGGTGGGATTTGGAGTATCACCGATGCAATAGGGGACAGGGCCTCAGATGCACAAAGTCCCTTCCACCAGGTATGTGCACTGATATGCTTGCATGATTCCCATATCCCATCCCCATTCCAAAGACCTTGCTTGGTAGAGAACTTTGCCAGACTTCCCAGAACTTTGCCCACATCCAGATTGAGATGGTGAGCGGGTAGAAATCACACTAAGCGCTGTTGATCTGTTCTCCAGAAAGTATTGGTCTCCCAACATGCTTTGGGTCCAGCATGTATGCTGCAGCATGAATCGGCTTGACACAAAATTCTTGACGCGTCTGTATGAATTGAACAATTGCCTTCTCCTCTGCTTTGAGCAGCAGGGATGTGGGTAGGGCAATGCTGATTTGTTCTTTTAAATCAGTAAAAAGCCTGAGAACATCTGACAAGAGAGCGTCATCTCCTTCAATCTGAGCAATTGCAGATGCTACTGGTGAGAGTAGTTTAAGGCTGCTAACCACTCTCTCCCAAAACACATCATCCAGCAGTATTTTCTTGATGGTGGTTTCCATATCCCCAGACTGGGATATTGCCATTTCTTGCAGCGACTCCTTACCCTCCAGAAGGCTGTTGTACATTACGACAACACCACCCCATCTAGTGTTGTTGGGCAGCTTCAGTGTGGTGTTCTTGTTCTTTGTCATTTGCTTGGAGTTGTAGGTTGCTGCAACTACCTGTTTTCCCCTGACATACTTAACAACTTGCTTGGCTCTCTTGTACAGTGCTTCCATGGTTCTCAAACCCATGATGTCCTTGAGGAGCAGGTTAAGCCCATGAGCTGCGCACCCAATAGACGTAATATGAGGGTAGGCCTCCTCCACTTGAACCCAAGCAGCCTTCATATTCGCAGCATTGTCAGTAACTACTGCAAAGACCTTTTGTGATCCAAGATCGTTGATGACCGCTTTCAGCTCATCAGCAATGTATGTGCCTGTGTGTCTGTTGTCCTTCGTGTCTGTGCTCTTGAAGAACACTGGGAGAGGAGTGGAGACGATGTAGTTTATGATGCCCTCCCCTCGTACATTTGACCACCCATCTGAGATAACTGCACCACAGTCTGCCATCGCTATCGTTTCTTTGAGCTTTCCTTGGACTCTGTTATACTCAGCCTCCAGCAAATAAGTAGACAAAGCATGTCTGGTGGGAGGACAGTATGCAGGGCGAATAACATTGAAAAATCTCTTCCAGTACACATTGGCTGTGAGCATGAGGGGTGAGCCTGTTGCATATACAGCTCGAGCAAGGCACTCATCTGCATTCTTCTGGCTATGGTTATCCATTGTATCAAAGAACCTTCCAAGTGGGCCAGGAGTTGCTGATGATAAGGAGCCTGATGCTGAATGAGAACCATCATCTTCTTGAATGGAAGCAGAGGAACTCTGGGCTGACTGCTGTGAGCTTTGAGTGAAGTTGTTGCATTTGGATAAATGCTGCTGCATCTTTGTGGCATTCTTTACATATGGCTTTCTACAGTGTTTGCACATGTACACAGTCTTTCCATCTTTAATGCCTGGGGTAAAATGCTTCCACACATCTGACGGTAAACGTGGCATTGTTCTATGCAGAGAAATAAAGGGCATTCATCTCTGTCGAACTGCGGTCGATCAGCACGATTGCAACAGGGTGAGTACATTTTTGCTGATGCTCCATGTGATGGAAGCATGACCTGTACACACAGACGCTACATCACCAATAGTGTATTATTTTGTATATTTTAAATTGAAGGACAACAGAGTTCAACAAGTAACTGGTTTATTTGGGGTAAAGTCTGATTTACTTACTGCATCATCACAACATCAGCAGAAAACAAAATGACTTCCCTCAGGACCCCTAACCTGGATCTTTAAAAAAAAAACTATAGCAGTCTTACAGATGCCTGCAGGCCAATCACAATTCGATATGCAAATATTACAAATAGAGGGAGCTAATCGCTCATCCACTCATCCAACCAATCAGGACACATTTGTTCACAGTCACACACACAACTTGTAATTATTAAAACAAGCCAAGTAAGAAGATAAACATATATTGATTAAGAAATTCCTTAATAATTAAGATTCAATCTCTGTTAGTAATTTTAAGAGAGGACCTGTGGGGGGAAAAAAAAAGAAATACAAAAAAAACAATTATGCTAGCATGTGCTTTTTTGGGCAAAATTCCCAAGCTAAACTTCCCGTGGAAAATTTCCGGAAATTTACCGGAAACTTTCCACCCCTTTGCAATCCTAGGTAGTGGTTAACAACTGTTGCTAATGATTCTGCTATTCACCGAATGCACCTCCTCGATTCATCTTTTTGTTTCTTTACTTGTCCCATTGCCACCCCTTTTGCCTTGCTCCATCATCTCTTGTCATTTAACCACTTGTGCCTTCCACCCTATCAGAGACCTCCCCTCTTGTTCTTTCTTTCCTCCCCTCCCTCCTCTCCCTGCCCCTGCACTTGCTTAAAACCTGTTACATCTTTAACTTTTTCCAGTTCCAACCAAAGGTCATCGACCTGAAACGTTAACTGTGTTTCTCTCTCCACAGATGCTGCCTGACCTGCTGAGTATTTCCAGCATCTGCAGTATTTTGCTTTTGTATAAGATCTTATCTGTTTGGCCAGGAATTGTATGAGATTCATTTTGTTCTAGGATAACTGGTGAAATTTTATCTGGCATGATATGCTGCTTGCATTAAAAGTTGTTACCGTTTTGTTGCTATTCAAAGCTTTAGCGTACTGTATAGATGGAACAAAATGATGATAAACAATCTAGTATAAGCAAAAAGCTGCAGATGCTGGAAATCTGAATCAAAAACAGAAAATGCTGGATACATGCAGCAGGCCAGGTAGCATCTGTGGAGCGAGCAGACCAGTTAACATTTTGGGTGAGTTTTAAAGAAGTCAGTAAATTGCTGTGCTGCCTTTTGGAAACAGTAGGGTAGGTTCTTTCTGTGGATGGATGAACTAAAATGGACCAGATGACTTTTGTGATCTGTACCATGTGAGATATTGTGCAAACGGAGATGATCAAGTGCAGCAATATCATGGGAACTCATTCACCTTTATGTTCCCTTCCAAAGTCGCACACCATCCTGACTTGGACATATATTGCCATTTTTTCATTGTTGCTGGAGAATTTCCCACTTAACACCATGGAAGCACCATTGCCACAAGTACTGCAACGGTTCGATGAGAAGGCCCACCACCATCTCGGGGGGGACGCAGGACGGGCAGTAAATGCGGCCTTGACAGCATCACTCAAATCCTGTGAACAATTTTTTTTTAAAGTTCTGCAACCAGAAAAATGAAACTGCAAAAGCGACTTTGGAGCAACTGAGCATCTGCAAATTTTGGTTGCGGCATTACTTTCCCTCTTTTACATTTGCAACAGCAGTCTGATGACAATCTAATTTAGTTCCGATGATTGTACACATAACCCAAGCATCTGACTAAAAATAAAATCTTCAGTTTAGAAGTTTACAGGTTCTCTTCCAACAATGAGTTGAGCTCCAAAAATATATGCCAAATGAAAAATCATGGTTGAGATGCTGTTGTTGAAAACAGAGGACCAAAGTGGAACACTTTCCCTACAACATCAGTAGTAGGGAAAATGCTAAAGTCTATTATAAAGGATGTGATAACGGGACACTTAGAAAATATCAACGGAATTAGACAAAGTCAACATGGATTTATGAAAGGGAAACCGTGTTTGACAAATCTACTGGAGTTTTTTGAGGATGTAACTGGTAGAATAGATAAGAGAGAACCAGTGGATGTGGTGTATTTGGATTTTCAGAAGGCCTTTGATAAAGTCCCACATAAGAGGTTAGTGTGCAAAATTAAAGCACATGGGATTGGGGGTAATATACTGGCATGGATTGAAAATTGGTTAACAGACAGGAAACAGAGAGTAGGAACAAATGGGTCTTTTTCGGGGTGGCAGGCGGTGACTAGTAGGGTACTGCAGGGATCAGTGCTTGGGCCCCAGCTATTCACAATATATATCAATGATTTGGATGAGGGAACCAAATGTAATATTTCCAAATTTGCTGATGACACTGTAGTGTCCGTGTGTAGATAAAGACACTGAAGACAGGAGTTGGTTCATAGGTATTTACTAAGCAAGTCTGGGGGGGGGGGTTTCTAAAGGATATACATAATACACAGGCTTATATAGCCCAAGTGGCAATTACCGGCATTACGCACACCTGGGGCTCTTAAAGGCACATACACCACAATTCCTCCCCTTCTAGCTAACTAATACATCATATTTTAAGTAATTATTAATTACATGTTATATGCAAAATAATATACATTGCTGTATTAATTAATTATAAGTTAGTCTCTCAGGAGGCTTCCTGACTCGGTCCGGATAACGCCTCGGGGGTGTAGTAGTTTCTGGTGGTGTAGTAGGTTCTTCTGGCAAGGCTGATTCGGCTTGAAGGCCAGTGTCGGGTTCATCGGGCTCCAGTATCACCGGATCGAAGGTAGATATGGGTATCTCTACTTCATTGTTAGATGTATAGAGTGGTGGTGTAGGTTGTCCCTTTTCAGATGACTTGATGATTTGGTCAGCATGGCGCCTTATTATGCTGTCTCCGATGTCCACGGTATACATCAGTGGTCCTAATCGTGTGCAGATAGTTCCAGGCTGCCATTTCTCGGTACGGTAGTCCCGGGCCAAAACCGGTTGGCCTATCTGGAAGGCCCTAGTTGGCCTTTCATTCATGCCCTGAAACTGCCGGTTCTCCACGTCCCTTCGGATGTTGGGCTTGACCAAATCCAGCCGGCATCTTAGGTTTCTATTGTAGAACATCATGGCGGGAGTTTGGTTAGTAACCATATGCGTTGCATTCCTATATGCAAATAAGAAGTTATCCACCTTGTGCTGAAGTTTTATGTCTTCATTACCCATGGCCTTGATGGCCTTCTTGAAGGTCTGGACAAACCTTTCAGCCAATCCATTGGTGGCGGGATGGTATGGGGCGGACGTGTAGTGCTTTACCCCATTGTTCTTTAAGAACTTTCTGAATTCTTCGGACACAAATTGCGGTCCATTATCAGAACATATCTGCTCCGGCAGCCCATTCCTGGCAAATATGGTCCTTAATACTGTGATGGTTTTTTCCGTGGTGGTGGAGGACATCTTTATTACCTCCGGCCACTTGGAGTGTGCATCAACTGCGATTAAGAACATTGAGTCCATAAATGGACCAGCAAAGTCGACGTGCACCCTTTGCCAGGGAGATGAGGGCCACTCCCATGGATGTAGAGGGGCCTGTGGCGGAGCATTTTGGACCTTCTGGCATCCTAGGCAGCTCTTGGTCATGTCTTCGATGTCTCCATCGATACCTGGCCACCATACAAACGCCCTAGCTAGGTTCTTCATTTTCACTCCACCCAGATGCCCCTCGTGAAGCTCCTTTAGCACTTTATCCTGGAGTTTGGGTGGAATCACCACTCTGGATCCACACATCAAGGTTCCTCGGCACACTGACAGCTGTTCTCTTCTTTGCGAGAATGCTGGCAACAGTGGTTCGCCATGTGCTGGCCATCCCTTCACTGTTAAATCGTAGACCCGTGAGAGAGTAGGGTCATTTCTTGTCTCCCTTTCAATGGCAGAATTTGTCACCGGTAGACATTCCACTATGGTAGAGTGGAATATCTCTACTGGGTCTACTGTAGGTGCCTCTTCTATCGTTGGCAACAGTAGGCGTGATAAACCGTCAGCATTCCCTGCTGTTTTGACCCTTTGTATTCAATGTTGTATTGGTGTGCCCCTAGAAAAAGGGACCACCTCTGTAGTCTTTGTGCCGTCATAATGGGGACACCTTTTTTAGGGTTGAATATGGAGATGAGGGGTTGATGGTCAGTCAGCAAGGTAAATTTTTGTCCGTGTAGGTAATGGTTGAATTTCTTCACTCCCCATACCAGGCTGAGTGCTTCCTTCTCTATCTGGGCATAGTTACGCTCAGCTGAGTTCAATGAGCGTGACGCAAAAGCTATCGGCCGCTCCGAGCCATCAGGGAATCTATGGGACAATACCGCTCCTATGCCGTAAGGGGATGCATCGCACGCCAGTCTGATTGGTAGTGATGGGTTGTAATGAGCCAAAATTTTCTCGGATGTGATTAAGTCTTTACATTTATGGAAGGCACGTTTACAGTCTTCGTTCCATTTCCAAATCACTCCTGTCTGTAGAAGATCATTAAGAGGGTGTAGAATAGTTGATAAGTTCGGTAAAAATTTATGATAGTAATTTATTAATCCCAGGAATGACCTTAATTGTGAAACATTTTCAGGTGCTGGGGCTTTTATAACTGCTTCAATTTTTTCAGGTGACTTATGCAACCCTTCCTTATTAATTATGTGGCCACAATATGATATCTGATTTTGGAAAAATTCGCACTTGGGGCGATTTGCTCGTAGGCCCCGTTCTTTCAGCCTAGTGAGCACCTGCTCCAAATTGGCAAGGTGCTTGTTGTCGTTTTCTCCTGTTATAAGGATGTCGTCTAGGTAGCATTGAGTCCCCGGAATCCCTTGCAGGACTTGCTCCATAGCTCTTTGCCAGATAGCTGGAGCTGATGCTATTCCAAAAACCAGTCGATTGTACTGGTACAGGCCTTTGTGTGTGTTTATTGTGAGATACTTTTTAGAGGTCTCCTCAACCTCCATCTGTAGATATGCCTGTGCCAAGTCAATTTTGGTGAAACGTTTCCCTCCGGATAGTGAGGCGAAAATATCTTCTATCCTCGGAAGAGGATACTGTACCGTGTGAAGGACCGGGTTTACAGTCACCTTAAAGTCCCCACAGATGTGAATTTTTTCCTGTTCCTCAAAGTTATTTTTCAATGTTTTTTTTCATGACTGGAACGATGGGTGTTGCCCATTCGCTCCAATCTATTTTGGATAATACGCCTGCCTTTTCCAAATTCTTCAGCTCTGCCTCGACTGCCAGACGTATTGCGTATGGCACCGGTCTTGCCTTAAATAATTTTGGAATTGCTGTATCTTCCACTTTTATTGAGGCGGTGATGCCTTTCAAGGTTCCTAGTTTCTCTTGAAACACTTCTTTGGCGTTGGCCAAGATGTCTTTTAATCGTTCAGGTATGATGTCATCATTGTTTTTTTCCTTACTGGTCACCGTCAGTGCCTGAATGGAGTGCTAGTCTAAACGTATCTTCCTTATCCATTCACGTCCCAACAACGGTGGACCACCATCTTGTAGAATGTATAAATACAACTTTTGTATTTCTTTGCCGTTGTATACCACAGGCACCCTTATTTTTCCTTTGGGGTAGACTTTCTGCCCCGTATATGTTTTTAAGATAATGGACGTGTCTTTTAGAGGTATATGCGAAAATAGCCTCTCGTAATCTCGTCGATTTATTACGGTTAGAGCTGATCCTGTATCTAGCTCCATTTTAACTGGGGACCCTGCTATTGTGAGGGTAACCCAAATGGTTTGGTAATCCTCTTTGGCAAGTACATTATGTAATTTGAGACAGCTTAGTCTCTTGTTTCCGGAGTCGCTATCGCTATTCTGGTCTTCGGAGCTATTGTCCGTCATCATTTGTACCTTCCTGTACTTTTCTTTATTGATTTTTTGTTTTCTGTCAGTGGATTTATTTTGTCCAGATTGGCATACTCGTGCAATGTGTCCAATCTTACCACATTGCCTGCATGCTTTGCCCTTGAACCAGCAGTCCCTCTGGTTATGGGTGGATCTGCCGCAGCGATAACATCTTCCAAACTCCTGTGTCATTTTATGGGTGCCGAAGTCCTGTGTCTCTTGTTGTATCTCTGCAGCTCCTTTTGCTGCTGCTTCGTATGATACAGCCATACTGAAAGCTTTGTCCAATGTTAAATCTTTTTCAGCAAGCAGTCTTTTTTGTGTTCCTTCACTTAAGAGACCGCAAACAAATTTGTCTCGAAGATAATCCGATAGTCCTGCTCCGAATTGGCAGTACTTTGATAGCTTTCTTAATTCGGTTAAGTAATCAGCGTTACTTTCATTCTTGTGTTGATTTCTCTTGAAGAACTTGAATCGTTCTGCTATCAGCAGCGGTGTTGGGTTTAAATGCTCCTGCAGGGTATCAACAATTTCTTTAAAAGTCTTGTCCTTTGGTTTGGCTGGAGTGATTAAATTTCGTAACAGCCCGTATGTCTTCGCGCCCATTAAGTTCAGAAGTACTGAAGCTTTTTTTTCATCTGTTATTCCATTTGCAGTGCAATAAACCTCTTTCCACGTATGTGGTCCAATCTTCTATTTCGCCATCAAAAGCCTCAATATTACCAGATTTAGGCATTTCAGAAAAGATATGGCGGTTCCCGCGCTTTTTTTTTCTCTCTGTAGCAACGATATGGCGCTTCCCGCGCTTTCCCGCCGCTGCTACCGATAACAACGCTGTTTTACTGTGGTTTCTGTTTATTCACTGTTGGAGACTCGTTCCCGACGGAGGTCTAAACGCTGACCTGCTTGCCGCGCCGGCCGTCTCTCGAGTGCACCCTCCCAGTCCGTTATTGCTTGCCTCCGATTTCGCTGCCTGTCTCGGCTGTAGAGCCCGCCGCTGGAGCACCAGCCTGACTCCCAGGAAGGATTAGCGCAGTACCTGTCACCAGCTTGGCCAGCTGGTGAAACCACAGTTTCTCTTACTTCCTTGAGTCTTCTGGACGCTGGAGGAATCGATGTCCTTGAGGTGCTGCCGAATTGCAGGTAAGTCCGTTTCCACTTCGTCGCCACTGTAGTGTCCGTGTGTAGATAAAGACACTGAAGACAGGAGTTGGTTCATAGGTATTTACTAAGCAAGTCTGGGGGGCGGGGGGGGGTTTCTAAAGGATATACATAATACACAGGCTTATATAGCCCAAGTGGCAATTACCGGCATTACGCACACCTGGGGCTCTTAAAGGCACATACACCATAATTGCTCTTAAAGGCACATACACCACAGACACAAAACTCGGTGGGATTGAGTTATGAGGAGGATGTAAAGAGGCTTCAAGGCGATTTAGACAAGTTGAGTGAGTGGGCAAATACATGGCAGATGCAGTGTAATGTGGATAAATGTGAAGTTATCCACTTCTGTAGGAAAAACAGAAAGGCAGAGTATTATTTAAATGGTGATAGATTGGGAAATGTTGATGTACAAGGACACCCGGGTCCCGCTGCACACCAGTCACTGAAAACAAACATGCAGGTGCAGCAAGCAGTTAGGAAGGCAAATGGTATGTTGGCCTTCATTGCAAGAGGATTTGAGTACAGGAACAAGGATGTCTTGCTACAGTTATACAGGGCCTTGGTGAGACCACACCTGGAGTACTGTGTACAGTTTTGGTTTCCTTACCTAAGAAAGGATATACTTGCCATAGAGGGAGTGTAGCGAAGGTTCACCGGACTGATTCCTGGGATGGCAGGACTGTCATAAGAGGAGAGATTGGATCGACTAGGCCTGTATTCACTAGAGTTTAGAAGAATGAGAGGGGATCTCATTGAAACGTATAAAGTTCTGATGGGGCTAGACAGACTGGATGCAGGGAGGATGTTTCCCCTGGCTCGGGGGGGGGGGGGTCACAGTCTCAGGATACGGGGTAGGATATTTAGGACTGAGATGAGGAGAAATTTCTTCACTCAGGGTGGTGAGCCTGTGGAATTCTCTACCACAGAAGGCTGTGGAGGCCAAGTCACTGAATATATTTAAGAAGGAGATAGATAGATAGATTTCTAGACGCAAAAGGTGTCGAGGGGTATGGGGGGGAGAGCTTGAATATGGTATTGAGATAGAGGATCAACCATGATATTGAATAGCGGAGCAGGCTCGAAGGGCCGAATGGTCTACTCCTGCTCCTATTTTTTTGTTTCTAAATGATGCAATTTGTTATGGGAAAAGTGCTATTTGGAACATGCCAGACTAACTTGCTGTGTTTGGTGTAACACAATGCACCTAATCAGATGGCAGGTTCCTAGACTTGTATGATTGTGGGTCTCCAATGCAGTTGATTCTCTCAATTTCTGGTCATTTACACATAGGAATGTAGCTAATGACAAGAACAACGTTGTTAATGTCGGGGAGGGAAATGAGGAAAGAAAAAGGAAGAAAATTATGTAGTCTAAATTGCTTCTGTGATTGCCATGGGCCAGAATTAAGTTCTTATATAGTACAGTTTGGCTTTGAAAGTAAAATGCTGCTTCAGACCTCTCTTTTTGGGCAGTTTTTGGAGTATTTTGGTTAAATTGGTACTGATAAAAATGCTATTCAATTTTTAATTTTCTTATTGTATAGTGAAAGAACTACTGAAATAGGAATGTTCATACTATCCAATAAATTAAGAATGCAGCTGTTGTGTTCATTAGATTGACTTTTTACCAGCTGGTGCATACCCGTCCCTGTAATTGTGTGATCATATATAAATTTGTGAATGATTAAGTGCATTATTAATGGGTTGTCAACTTGCTCCATTTAGAATTATGAGAGTATTTAAATTAGTTATCAGTTCATATGTTGAGGTTAGTAAATCATGTGAATTATTTGTTGTTGCCTTGTACATCTACAAGGCCTTTAGCTCTGGCAGTTCTACACAAGTTGCCACCCAGCAAAAATATGTTTGGCTATCTCGCTTACTCTCCTGCTGTAGTTGCTGTCTCGTCCTCGATTTTTCAGAGCGCCAAAGCTCTGCCCCTCTCCAGATCTATGACCCCTCTCCTACTTGCTATTTTTTCATATCAGTGACTTCCTCCAATCATTATCCAACTGTGCCCAATTCTTGTTGCTGATAACATCATTCTGCATTCATCAAATTCTTCCCATACACGCAACTCCCAGCTTTTCATGTTGCAGTGTTTAGATTGCAACATCTTGCTCTCTATGCCCTTAAATGAGGCAATGTGGATCTTTCCTTTCAATTCCACAAAGATACAGTTTCCTCTCTCTCAAATTACTACCTCTTCTGTTTAATTTTATCATTAATCTTTCTTCATCTTTCCCCATTCTTGGCTTCACTATCTCCCCTCACTTCAAGTAGAACTCTCACATTTCACCTGTGGTTAAAGTTATTTCCAAAAGGAGCTTGATTCCTCTTGTGTGGCAAACATCTTAACAACTCTTAATGCTGTATAAAACCCATGTTTGTCTAGGGCTTTAATACTGGTCCTAAACCTGGAGAAGCTCTTCCATGGCCTCTCGTATTCTAGGACAGGTTATGGGAAAGAACTTGTCACTTGATAAGGATCATTTACCTACCTCTAGCCTACAGAATCTCTGTTGCATCCTTTCTTGTTTTTCTCTCTTTTATCCATGCTACTATTGTCAATTCACTTCTGAATTTTTCTCTCATCACTTCTAAGCTGCAACTACGTGTGGCTCCTCTTCTTTACATCCCACTTTGTTGAAATCAAGACTTCTTGCACACACTCTTCTGCTCTGACTCATTGTTTCCTAATTGTAGAGCTTTTTCCCTCCTTCCAATCTCTCTTTCCTCTTCCATTTCTACTGGCTTTTAAAGCCCAAGTTTAGCATCACCTCTACTACTGAATGCATCTTATTTTTAAAAATTCTTTCCAACCTTGATGGTATCCTTCACTGTATTCCTTGGGCTGTCGTTTTGGTTTCTGAAGAAAAAAATCTAGAGTATTTTAGTTTGATAAAGGTACTACATTTAAGAGTTCTAATAAAATTAAGGCATACGATATTCGAGCATGTGGCAGTAGTTGGGTAAAAGATAGAAAACGGGTTAATGGACATGAATAGTTTCACTCTTCTCAATACAGGAAACTTTGTGATATCCGGCACCGACGGGACCGAGCTGTTGCCGTCCCATCAAAACTGCCGGACAAACCAGCGCTAATGTTAAACATACGGAAGCTTTTGAGCTCCGTATCTAGCAACAAACCCTTAGCAACAGCTTCTAAACAGTCGGCCGTAGCTTGCAAGCGTCTCTGTAGCTAAGCAACAGCTTTAGCTAGACCTTGCAGAGCCTGACTGTTGGGGGGAAAAAAAGCAACGAAAAGAAAAAAAACTTACTGAACCGACTCCTGAATTTTGCTGGTGGCTCGAGCATTCCGGACAGTTAACCTCCGGATAAACCAAAGTTTCCTGTAATCCAGTTCAGAGGATTTATATATGTATAACAAGGGCAAACTATCAACATTTTCAGAGGAAACAAAAATAGACAGTGTGGTTAACTGAAAAGAGAACAGTGAGTGATTTCAGAAGGACATAGGTCAGTAGATTGATGGATGTCAGGTGAAATTTAATGTGAAAAAAATAAAATGATACATTTTGGGAGGAAGAATATGATGACGTATACAACACACTAAATGATAAAACTTTAATAGCAGAGAAACTTAGAGTTTC
This sequence comes from Somniosus microcephalus, assembly GCF_052327205.1. NCBI lineage: Eukaryota > Metazoa > Chordata > Chondrichthyes > Squaliformes > Somniosidae > Somniosus > Somniosus microcephalus. The sequence goes on from NC_140991.1 coordinate 69,684,942, forward strand.
AGATACACAAATTTCAAAAATGAAAAACAAGCTGATAAGATTTTTTTAAAGTATATGGAATTCTAGATTTTATAAATGAATTTTACAAAAGCAAAGAGATCTTGCCAAACCTATACAAATCATTAAGTTGTAGTTAGAATATTGTGTCCAGTTTTGGGCGAACTAGTTTAGGAAGGGCATCAAGGTCATGGAGATGGTGCAGAAGAGTTTTACTAAGAAGGTGCCAGTGAATAAAAGTTGTAGTTATGAGGAGAGACTGGGATGCTTTTCATTAAAACAGCACAGGTTAAGAGGAGACTTGCTAGAGGTGTTAAAAATTAATAAGGATTTTGATTAAGTAAACAGAGAAAAGTATTTTCACTGTGAGGTTGGATAAAAATTTTTATGCAGGTTATTTTTAGGACATGGAATTCCCTACTAGTAGCAGTGATGGGGACAGAATCCATAATAGCTTTTAAAAGGGAAGTGGATAAATACTTGAAAAAGTGAAATTTAATTGGGTAGGAGAATGGGACCATGTAGAAAGCTCTTTCAGAGAACCAGCACAGATTATAAAATTCTATGATTCTACTGCATGATCCATTAAAAGTATGTGCTTAGATAGCCACTTAATGACAGCTGGTAGGAATTGCAAGCTATCTGTTGCATCAATAATACAAAAGGGGTAAGAGAAAAGTTGAATGTGGGTAGGGGAACTGATAAATTTACACTTTATTTCTTCCCTTGCTCCTCCTCTAAGAGCATAAGAACACAGAAATAGGAGGAGGAGTAGGCCATTTGGCCCCTCGAACCTGCTCTGCCATTCAATAAGATCATGGCTGATCTTCTACCTCAACTCCACTTTCCTGCACTATCCCCATATCCCTTGATTCCCTTAATATCCAGAAATCAATTGATCTCTGTCTTGAACATACTCAACGACTGAGCCTCCACAGCCCTTTGGGGTAGAGAATTCCAAAGATTCACCACCCTCTGAGTGAAGAAATTTCTCCTCATCTTGGTCCTAAATTGCCGACCCCCTTATGTACTATAATGTACTTGGATTTCCAGAAGGCATTTGATAAGATGCCACTTCAAAGGTTATTGCAGAAAATGAAAGCTCATGGTGTAGGGGGGAACCTATTGGCATGGATAGAAAATTGGCTAACGAACAGGAAACCGAGAGTAGGCATAAATGGGTCATTTTCTGGTTGGCAAGATGTAACAAGTGGTGTGACACAGGGATCAGTGCTGGGGCCTCAACTTTTTACAATTTATGTAAATGACTTGGATGAAGGGACCGAAGGTATGGTTGCTCAATTTGCTGATGACACAGATAGGTAGGAAAGTAAATTGTGAAGAGGACATAAGGAGGCTACAGGGGGATATAGATAGGTTAAGTGAATGGGCAAAGATCTGGCAAATGGAGTATAATGTGGGAAAATGTGAAATTGTCCATTTTGGCAGGAAGAATAAAGAAGCAGCATATTATCTAAATGGTGAGAGATTGCAGAGCTCCGAGATGCAGAGGGTTCTGGGTGTCATAGTTCGTGAATCGCAAAAGGTTAGTATGCAGGTACAGCAAGTAATTAGGAAAGCTAATAGAATGTTATTGTTTATTGCGAGGGGAATTGAATATAAAAGTAGGGCGGTTATGCTTCAGTTATACAGGCATTGGTGAGACCACATCTGGAGTACTGTGTACAGTACTGGTCTCCTTATTTAAGGAAGGATGTAAATGTGTTGGAAGCAGTTCAGTGAAGGTTTACTAGACTAATACCTGGAATGGGTGGGTTGTCTTATGAGGAAAGGTTGGACAGGCTAGGCTTGTATCTCCTGGAGTTTAGAAGAGTAAGAGGTGACTTGATTGAAACATATAAGATCCTGAGGGATCTTGATGGGGTGGATGTGGAGAGGATGTTTTCTCTTGTGGGGGAATCTAGAACTAGGGGTCACTGTTTAAAAATAAGGGGTCGCCCATTTAAGACAGAGATGAGGAGAAATTTTTTCTCAGAGGGCCATGTGTCTTTGGAACTCTCTTCCTCAGACGGCGGTGGAAGCAGAGTCTTTGAATATTTTTAAGGCAGAGGTAGATAGATGCTTGATAAGCAAGGGGGTGAAAAGTTATCGGGGTAGGCGGGAATGTGAAGTAATCAGATCAGCCATAATCTTATTAAATGGCGGAGCGGGCTCGCGGGGCCGAGTGGCCTACTCCTGCTCCTAATTCGTATGTTTGTATTCTGAGACTGTGACCCCTGGTTCTAGACTCCCCAGCCAGGGGAAACATTCTCCCTGCATCTACACTGTCGAGCCCTGTAAGAATTGTGTATGTTTCAATGAGATCACCTCTCATTCTTCTAAACTCCAGAGAATATAGGCCTAGTCTATTCAATCTCCCCTTAGAGGACAATCCCCCATCCCAGGAACCAGTCTGGTGAACCTTCGTTGCACTCCCTCTATGGCAAGTATGTACTTCCTAAGGTAAGGAGACCAAAACTGTACACAATACTCCAGGTGTGGCCTCGCCAGGGCCCTTTATCATTGCAGTAAGACGTCTTTACTCTTCTACTCAAATCCTCTTGTAATAAAGGCCAACATACCATTTGCTTTTTTAATTGCTTGCTGTAACTACATGTTCACGTTCAGTGATTCGTATACAAGGAGACCCAGGTCCCTCTGAACACCAACATTTCCCAATCTCTCGCCATTTAAAAATACTCTGCTTTTCCATTTTTCCAAACACTCCTTCCAGGTGAAACAGCAATTTACTTGTTGTACTTGCAATTTAGTATACTGTACAGGTAGACTACCCTTTATCCGGACTTCCGAAAACCGAAACCCTCTAAAAACCGAAGGTTTTTTCGTTCAGCGTAAGTCGTGCGTACTAACGAAAAGAGGGTTCCAGTTTTGGAAGTTCGGATAAAGGGTAAGTCGTGCGCACGACCCCCCGCCGGCCCCGACAACCGCCGACCCCGCCAGCCCCGACAACCGCCAGCCCCGACAACCGCCGACCCCCCCGCGGACCCCGCCGGCCCCGACAACCGCCGGCCCCGACAACCGCCGGCCCCGACAACCGCCGGCCCCGACAACCGCCGACCCCCCCGCGGACCCCGCCGGCCCCGACCCCCGCCGACCCCGACTGACTTACGCTGAGCGTCAGCGTAAGTCGTGCGCACGACCCCCCGCCGACCCCCCCCCCCCCCCCCCGCGGACCCCCGCCGACCCACCTTCCGAAATCCGAAATTCTCCTTTATCCGAAACTCGGCTGGTCCCGAGGTTTTCGGATAAAGGATAGTCTACCTGTATTCGCTGCTCACGATGCTGTCTCCTCTACACTGGGGAGTCCAAATGCAGATTGCGTGATCGTTTTGTGGAACACCTCCGTTCAGTCCATAAGGGTGACCCCGAGCTTCCGGTCACTTTAATTCTCCGCTCCACTCCCACTCCGACCTCTCCGTCCTCGGCCTCTTGCACTGTTCCAATGAAGCTCAACGTAAGCTCGAGGATCAGCACCTCGTCTTTCGATTAGGCACTTTACAGCCTTCTGGACTCAACATCAAGTTCAACAATTTCAGGCCATAACCTCTGCCCCATCATTTTTTTTCTCTCTCTCTCTCACATGGCAGCTGTCGATCATTCTGCCATTGCCATTTACACTTCATCTAGAGTCATCTTTTGTTTCTTAACTTGTCCCATTACCAGCTCCTTTTGCTTTGCACCATCATCCCTTTTGTCTCTCAGTCTCTCCTGCCTTCCACTCTATCACAGACCTTCCCTTTTGTTCTTTCCTCCCCTCCCCCCTTTCCCTGCCCCTACACTTGCTTGAAAACCTGTTCCATCGCCAGCTTTTTCCAGTTCTGACGAAGTGTCATCGACCTGAAACGTTAACTCTGTTTCTCTCTCTACAGATGCTGCCTGACCTGTTGAGTCTTTCCAGCATTTTCTGTTTTTATTTCAGATTTCCAGCATCCGCAGTATTTTGCTTTTCACAGAATCACAGAAACCCCACAGTGCAGATAGAGGCCATTTCGGCCCATCGAGCCTGCACCGACACATATCCCACCCGATCCCCGTAACCCCTACACCAACACATATCCCACCCTATCCCCGTAACCCCACGTATTTAATCCCCCTAACACTAAGGGTCAATTTATCATAGCCAATCAACCTAACCTGCACATCTTTGGACTGTGGGAGGAAACCGGAGCACCCGGAGTAAACCCACGCAAACACGGGGAGAATGTGCAAACTCCACACAGACAGTCGCCCGAGGCCGGATTCGAACCCGGGTCCCTGGCGCTGTGAGGCAACAGTGCTAACCACTATGCCTTTTTGTATCACTAAAACTAAATCCAGTCATTATCTTATTGCTGCTTATGGGATCTTGCTGTGTGCAAATTGGCTGCTGTGTTTCCTACGTTACAACAGTGACTACACTTAAAAAGTACTTCATTGGCTATAAAATGCATTGTGATGTCCTGAGGTGGTGAAAGGCACTATATAAATGCAAGTTCTTTCTTTCAATTGTAACACCCCCATCACTGCTTTAGATGAGATCCAGTAACTAACACAGAACAGGAATCAAACTGGGTACGTTTCTGGTCTGGCTTAGTACCACACAATGCATTTGTCCAATTACTCATTTGAGGGGTGTGAAATTGCTCAGATGACAATTTTATTAATAATTTCATTTTTTTTAATACAAAACTTGCCAGCTTAACAAAAATGGTCACTTCTTTTTGGTTCTGCCCACATAGCCCCAAAACACACAATCCTCCTGTAAATGCAATTTTCTGGCAATTATTCTAATCTCTGCATGTTCTGTCAGCTGGAAGATTTGCAAGGTTACATATAAACAGGTGCCTCATATAATTTCTACAGGGTTTTTTCTACCTCACCACTTGGTCACAAAACAGGTTGCACTATTTCACTGTTGACACTTGTTGAATATTTACATTTTCCAATTACTAATGTTATTGACCAGCACAGTTGTCTTGGGTTTTTTTGAATACCCAACTGCTTTTCTTTTTCCTCTTTTTAAAACTACTTCAACTAAAGGGACAGTGTGTTTAAATTTCAGTTGTGCAAGTTGCCTCCACGGGATTGATTTTTTTTCCTCTTGAGGTCCATCCTTTAGTGGCCCAAAATGTATTGTGTTCAATTTTGGTAACTCTTTGTGGGACAGTTATGTAACCATTCTCTGAATACATATGCAGGTACTTCCTGCTGCATGCCTATATTTATGAACTCCAATTTAAAAAAAAAAAAAAAAAAAAAATCTGTCCCATCACAGAGGTTGTTTCATCTTCTCACAGGTACAGGAAACTTTTTCACAAAAGAAAGAAAAAGGAGTCACCCTATCACAGAGGTTATTTCCTTTGCTCAAGGGTATGCAAGTACCGCATGGAAGAGAGAAATGAACTGCCCTTTTGGGATTATTCATGCTCCATATTCAGGCAGAGATCTAGTAACCGGTCTGGTTTGGCTTGTACTGGTTCGACCCACTAACCGCATCCGTCCCTTGTAGATCAGAGGTGATCTTCCTGTAAAACTGTTAACTGAAGTCTTTGCACTATATATATTTTTAAAAAACTTGTTCCTTGGTTTGTAAGCTGATCTCTTAGTGGCAGTAATAAAGTTCTCCCTTTTTTTTAAATTGTACTTACCCCACATAGAGAAATGTGTTATGAGCCACAGACCTTTCTGTGCATGTTCATGCTACAGGCTAATCGAATTATTCCTATTCTGTCTCTTGTGCTTTAGAAAAAAATGCATTTGTGATGATTTGTGAGCATGTGGATAATATCAAATGTAAATGACACAAGCAAACCTTCTGTGACAACACCGATGGTTCAGATGTTACATCTTGGTGACTGAATCATTCAAAATTGCAGCTTGGAATTGACCACTGCAGTGGTGTAGTAAATATAATTAAAAGATTGTTTTCATCATTGCCTCTCATATTCTGTCTGATTTAATAAAGATAATATACATGGCTTTGGCTGTCTATAATAAACAAAACCTAAATGATTTTACAGCAATATTTTGCTCTACAGGAGCTGCTTGTGGATCTACAGTAATTTTGTTGAATTTGGATTTTTGCAGAGCTTGCCCTACTAAGTTTAAGCACTAACCTGCTTTTGTTCGATCTCTGCAGTATTAACTCAGATTTTGGCTGCCATTTTAATTTAAATTTGGGATGTGGTTGCTGTGCAGTTTATTTTTATTGAGTGCTGGAATTTGGGGTGTGGCCTAAGCAAATTATACAGTGGTTCAATGATTTTGAGTAAATTGTACAGCACAGACGAAGCTACTAATACCTTTGGAATTATACTACTCAATAGAAGGTTAATGCTATACCTATGAAGGACCCATCGTTCTGATATTGATTACAGCTGAATAAATGAGATTCACCATGTGAAGTAGGCGGGTTGTCAAAATACAGAACTTAATCTGTCTCGATACTATCTGTATCAAAACAGATAGCCAGGGAAGGAACGCAAGAAATTTTCCTTTCTTCAAAAAATTAAATTTCATAACCCCTCTTTATAATACATCAGCAGTATGGCTGTGAAAATTCAAAGCTTTTTTTTATCAAATCAAACCACCTTGTCTAGACATGGACGTGATGAGCCTATTGCTACATTTGTTTCTAAGCTTCCCTCTGATTATTCTATTCCGTTCATTGTATACATTTATGGTGCAAATTTTTTCACCCAATGTGTGATAATTTACCTTTGTCAGTGTAAATTCTCATTTGCTATTTGTCTGCCCAATTGCTTAACTAATCTAAAGCTGCTTTTATACTGGCACAATTTTCCAGGAGCCCCTTGTCCATGACATAGTTGCCAACATTTACATTGCAAAACTAGTTCCCGTCTCCTGGTGGCAGACGCATAGTGGGAATTGGATTTAGCAGCAAGAAATCCGGGAGCTGGCTCTCGTATGCCAATCTTCTGGGCTGATATGAAAGCAGCTCAAGTTCTCCAAAACTTACGAGTCTCTTTCTTTTTAGTGTGTACAGATTTGAAAAGCTAGATTATTATTTTATATAGATTAGAAACCACATCGATCGAAGTATAGATCCTTGAGACATCTAATCAATACATAGATCCAGTCCAATCCAAGTACCATTTCTGTTCAAACTGATTTCTACCCCATCTTCCTGGGAGCTTTTATTTTTAAAAAAACATTGAAATCTTTCATGTGGAACTTTGTCAAAGCTTTCCAAGGGTCCAAATAAACCACATCATAGAGGAGTTCCACTATCTTCAACAAAGTTGAGGAAGATTGTCAGACAAGATTCCCATCTTCTGAATCCATGCTGGCTGTTATTTAAAGTTATATAACTGCTTCTCTGGCCGCCTTCAGAGTAGAAATAGAAGGATATTTCAGATGAATACGTGGCTAGAGGAATGGTGCAAGGGGGAGGGATTCAAATTCCTAGGACATTGGAACCAGCTCTGGGGGAGGTGGGACCAGTACAAACTGGATGGTTTGCACCTGGGCAGGACCGGGACCGATGTCCCAGGGGGAGTGTTTGCTAGTGCTGTGGGGGAGGGTTTAAACTAAAATGGCGGGGGGTTGGGAACCTGTGCAGGGAGACAGAGGAAAGGAAAACAAGGATAGAAGCAAAAGACAGGAAGGAGAAAAGCAAAAGTGGCAGTCAGAGAAATCAAGGGTTTAAATCAAACATGGCCACAGTAAATAATAATTCTAAAAGGTCTAAGAGTGTTAAAAAAACAAGCCTGCAGGCTTTGTGTCTTAATATGAGGAGCATTCGTAATAAGGTGGATGAATTAGCTGTACAAATAGATGTAAACGGATATATATGATTGGGATTACGGAAACATGGCTCCAGGGTGGCCAAGGCTGGGAACGCAACATCCAGGGGTATTCAATATTCAGGAAAGACAGGCAAAAAGGAAAAGGAGGTGGGGTAGCATTGCTGGTTAAAGAGGAGATTAACACATTTGTAAGGAAGGATATTGGCTCTGATGATGTGGAATCTGTATGGGTAGAGCTGAGAAATACCAAGGGGCAGAAATCGTTAGTGGGAGTTGTATACAGACCCCCAAACAGTAATGCAGAGGTTGGGGATGGCATTAAATGGAAAATTAGAGATGCGTGCAATAAAGGCACTGCAGTTATCATGGGTGACTTTAATCTACATATAGATTGGGCTAACCAAATTAGTAACAATACTGTGGAGGAGGAATTCCTGGAGTGTATATGGGATGGACCAATATGTCGAGGAACCAACTGGAGATCAGGCCATCTTAGACTGGGTATTATGTAATGAGAAAGGAATAATTAGCAATCTTGTTGTGCGAGGCCCTTTGGGGCGGAGCGATCATAATATGATAGAATTCTTCATTAAGATGGAGAGTGAAGTAGTTGACTCAGAAACTAGGGTCCTGAATTTAAATAAAGGAAACTACGATGGTATGAGGCATGAGTTGGGTAGGATTGATTGGGGAATGTTACTCAAAGGGTTGACGGTGGATAGGCAATGGCAAACATTTAAAGATCGCATGGATGAACTACAGAATTTGTTCATCCCTGTTTGGCATAAAAATAAAACAAAAAAAAGGTGACTCAACCGTGGCTAACAAGGGAAATTATGAATAGCATAAGATCCAAGCAGAGGAGACACAAATTGGCCAGAAAAAGCAGTAAACCTGAGGATTGGGAGCAGTTTAGGATTCAGCAAAGTAGGACAAAGGGATTAATTAAGAGGGGGATAATAGAGTATGAGAGTAAGCTGCAGGGAACATAAAAACTGACTGTAAAAGCTTTTATAGATATGTGAAGAGAAAAAGATTGGTGAAGTCAAGCGTAGGTCCCTTGCAGTCAGAATCCAGGGAATTTATAATGGGGAACAAAGCAATGGCAGACCAATTAAATACATACTTTGGTTCTGTCTTCCCAAATATGTTGGGAACATAGGGTCTAATGAAAGGGAGGAACTGATAGAAATCAGTATTTGTAGAGAAATGGTGTTAGGGAAATTGATGGGATTGAGGACCGATAAATCCCCAGGGCCTGATGATCTACATCCTAGGGTACTTAAGGAAGTGGCCCTAGAAATAGTAGATGCATTGGTGGTCCTCTTCGAACATTCGATAGACTCTGGAACAGTACCCATTGGATTGGCGGGTAGCTAATGTTACCCCACTGTTCAAAAAGGGTGGTAGAGAGAAAACGGGGAATTACAGCCCTGTAAGCCTGACATCGGTAGTGGGGAAAATGCTAGAATCCATTATAAAGGATGTAATAGCAGAGCACTTGGAAAAAAGTGACCGGATCGGACAAAGTCAACATGGATTTACAAAAGGTAAATCGTGCTTGACTAATCTACTGGAATTTTTTGAGGATGTAACTGGTAAAATAGATACGGGAGAACCAGTGGATGTGGTGTATTTGGATTTTCAAAAGGCTTTCGATAAAGTCCTGCTTAAGAGATTAGCGTGTAAAATTAAGGCACATGGGATTGGGGGCAAGGTATTGACTTGGATAGAGAACTGGTTGGCGGACAGAAAGCAAAGAGTTGGAATAAACAACCTTTTCCGAGTGGCAGGCAGTGACTAGTGGGGTACCGCAGGGATCGGTCCTTGGACCCCAGCTATTCACAATATATATTAATGATCTGGATGAGGGAACTAGATGTAATGTCTCCAAGTTTGCAGATGACACAAAGCTGGGTGGGCGTATGCTGTGAGGAGGATGCCGAGAAACTCCAGTATGATTTGGACAGGTTGAGCGATTGGGCAGAAGCATAGCAGATGCAATATAACGTGGATAAATGTGAGGTTATCCACTTTGGTGTCAAAAACTGGAAGGCAGATTATTATCTGAATGGCAATAGATTGGGAGAAGGGTAAGTGTAACGAGACCTGGGCGTCCTTGTGCACCAGTCGATGAAAGTAAGCATGCAGGCGGTTAAGAAGGCAAATGGTATGTTGGCCTTCGTAGCGAGAGGGTTTGAGTACAGGAGCAAGGATGTCTTGCTGCAGTTGTACAGGGCCTTGGTGAGACCACATCTGGAGTATTGTGTGCAGTTTTGGTCACCTTATCTGAGGAAGGATGTTCTTGCCATGGAAGGAGTGCAGCGAAGATCCACCAGGCTGATACCTGGGATGGCAGGAATGACGTATGAGGAGAGATTGGGTCGATTGGGCTTGTACTTGCTAGAGTTTAGAAGAATGAGAGGGGATCTCATCGAAACTTATAAAATTCTAACAGGACTAGACAGACTAGATGCAGGAAGGATGTTCCCGATGGTTGGGGAGTCCAGAACCAGGGGTCACAGTCTAAGGATAAGGGGTAAGCCATTTAGGACAGAGATGAGGAGGAATTTCTTCGCCCAGAGAGTGGTGAACCTGTGGAATTCTCTACCAAAGAAGGCAGTAGAGGCCAATTCATTAAATATATTCAAGAAGGAGTTGGATATATTTCTTAAGGCTAAAGGGATCAAGGGATATGGAGAGAAGGCAGGGACAGGGTACTGAATTTGGATGATCAGCCATGATCTCATTGAATGGCGGAGCAGGCTCGAGGGGCTGAATGGCCTATTCCTGCTCCTATCTTCTATGTTTCTTAGAATGGTTTTCCTTATTTTACCTGTTACTAATCTGTGCTGATGGACTTCTGGTCACCCAGTTCAGCTTTGTCACCCCTATTTTTAAAAATCTAGTTAGTTTGTTTTTGTAACAAAGCTTTGATTAAAACCATTATTACACTGTTGTTAGGATATTCTGTCTGCTCCTGTTCATTTTGTATTTGTTTGAAAAAATTTAATTATTCAGTAGTGTGAATTAAATAATTTTGATGAAACAGCACAGAAAACACTAAGGGAACAATTATAACATATCCCACCTGTCTTATAAAATTGACTGGATCGGATGGAATGATATTTACACCCCGCCCAATTTTATCTGCATTGAAGTCAATGGAGATTAATATTATGGAGGATGTAAATCAGCATTCCACACGATCCCTATGGGTTTCTCTCGCCTGGCTGCGTTAGGTTAAAATTAAATGCAAAGAGCATGAAAAAAACATTTAACGTCAAGCAACTATTGAAATGCACTCCTATTGAAGCACTGTTAGCAAAATTAAGTAATTTTGCCAAGTATTGTGGTTTGCTTCTTACCGACAACATATCTGTGAAGACAGGTTCTATCGAGATCTGGTTTAGTTGTCAGCCACTTCCTTGGCAATTGAAAGGAATTGGGTACCATGACCATGGTGAGGATAGTTACTCTACAGCCAGCTGCTCACTGGATCCACTGCTCCCTCCCACTCCTAACCCTCCTCATGTTGGTCAGCAATCAAATTTCGGGACCTCCTCGTCAACACCTACTACGGATTCAAACCTCATTTCTACTGGCAGTCTCAGCAGAGAACTCGTGCTTAGAAGTTCACTGCTTCAGAAGTTGGCCATTAATGCCTGTGTGGAACCATTGACTGTCAGAGACCGCTGCTTCCTCAACTGGTAGGATGAATTTACATTGGCGAAAGCAGTTGGCAATGGATTCTACTTTTACACACAGGTGCTTCACATGACCCCACGGTTCTTGGCTATTGAAAGAACTTTTCTGCCTTGTGCATCAGTGAAAGTGATGCAGCCATGCCACAAAAAGAGCACCAATCATCCATGCCTGTGTCTCTAGGTTACAGGTAGAGTAACACCACCACAAAAGCATGGAGGGTTTATGGAATTCCCAATCATAAGTAAATTTGTTTCCCCAGTTATGCTATTTAATGAAAACTAGTGTTCTGCTTGGGTACATCTTGCAAAAAAAAAGACCCGTCTCGTTAATGTTAAAAATGTCTTCAGGTTTATACGAGATAAAATGTCAGTAATTGTGGTAAACCACTGTTTGTATTCCTGTTTGTCCTGTTTGTATTCCACTGTGTACATGCCTGGACATGCCTCGGCTGACTCCTCCCACAGGTCCTAGTATAAAGGTGACTGCTCCCCAGCCCTTGTATCCTGGACCGGTCGACCACTCGAGGCAGACCTCCATTCTGTTGTTAATAAAAGCCTTTAGTTACTCTTCTAACTCTCAGTCTTTTATGAGTAATTGATAGCGCATCAATTTTATTAACAACATTTTTATAATGGAGAAGATCCTCACACCAGCATGCCTGGACTTAGATCATCGGGAGGCGGACTCATCCACCAAGTTTACTCACTGGCTTAAGTGTTTCGAAAAATTCCTGACCGCCTCCGAAGCAATCAAATCGGACGAGGACAAGCTGGATGTCCTGACCTCCAAAGTGAACCACCGAGTGTACTCGGTCATCCAAGACGCGACCTCGTACGCGGACGCTATCAAGCTCCTCAAGGACCAGTACATGCGCCCAGTGAACGAAGTGTACGCCAGGCACCTTCTGGGGAGTCGTAAACAACAACCTGGGGAATCGACCGTGGAATACCTTCAGGCACTGTCTGTGCTTGGCCGGGCCTGTGGTTGTAAGGATGTAAAGGCCGCCGTGTACACAGAGGAACTTATCCGGGACGCTTTTGTAGCGGGCCACAGATCCAATTACACCCGACAGCGACTGTTGGAGCAGAGTAACCTCGACCTCAACAAGGCCTCTGAACTCGCACTATCGTTGGATGCAGCCTACCAGGGCATGGATGCCTACTCCTCTGCACAGTGGACGCCGCGGGGAACGACAGCCTGGGACACGGTAGGACCGCCTCATAGCGCCGTGCCACCCCAGCCACACCCCAACAACGGCCCAACTACCGCAGCAGTGTCCCAAGGCCAGACAGCAGTGCCCCAAGGCCAGAAATGCTACTTCTGTGGCCAGGCAAAACACCCCAGAGCGCGCTGCCCGGCGAAAAACGCGATCTGCTCGGGCTGCGGGAAGAAGGGACACTACGCTAGCGTCTGCAGGGCCAAAGCCACCCCGAACCCCAGCAGCGCCGCGTGTGGGCCATGCGGGCCGCCATCTTGGACCTCCCCGGCCATGTGCGAATCACCGGTACAGCAGCCATTTTGGACGCCTCCAGCCACATGGGGATCATGGACGCCGCCATCTTGGATGACAGCCGGGACGCAGCAGGCCCCCGACACCGCCTCATCTGATACCCGCAGCGACACACCGACCCCTACGCTGGCATCCGTTACACTGGACCAAGCGAGACCGCACCAACTGGCCAGTTCCACAATGGACATTAAGGTAAATGGTCACGATACAATCTGCCTTTTTGACTCTGGGAGCACGGAGAGCTTCATCCACCCCGACACGGTGCGGCGTTGCTCTCTCCCAGTCCTGCCTGCGCAACAGCGGATTTCTATGGCCTCCGAGTCCCAGTCGGCGGACATCGGCGGCTACTGCGTGGTGACACTCGTAGTAGACGGGACCGTGTACGATCATTTTAAACTTCTGGTCCTGCCTGACCTCTGCGCTGCCGTCCTGCTGGGGTTAGATTTTCAGTGCCACCTTAAAAGTGTTACGATGGCGTACGGTGGACCCCTACCCCCACTCACAGTCCGCAGCCAGCAGCTTCCAAATTGCCCGCCGCGCACCAGGTGCAACCTCTCCACACTCAGAGTCACCCCCCCACCACTGTTTGCTAACCTCACCCCCGACTGTAAGCCCATCGCCACAAAGAGCAGGCGATACAGTGCCGGGGACAGGGTTTTCATTAAAACCGAAGTGGAGCGGCTCCTGAAAGAAGGGATTATTGAGGGCAGCACCAGCCCCTGGCGAGCCCAGGTTGTGGTCGTTAAGACCGGCGAGAAGCAGCGCCTGGTCATCGACTACAGCCAGACAATAAATCGCTACACCCTGCTGGACGCCTACCCACTGCCCCGTATAGCTGATATGGTCAACCAGATCGCGCAGTACCGCGTCTTCTCGACCATTGACCTGAAATCAGCGTACCACCAGCTCCCCATCCGCCCTGAGGACCGCCAGTACACTGCCTTTGAGGCAAACGGCCGCCTCTATCACTTCCTTAGGGTTCCCTTTGGCGTCACCAACGGGGTCTCCGTCTTCCAAAGGGAGATGGACCGGATGGTAGATCAAAATGCGTTGCAGGCCACTTTCCCATATCTGGACAATGTGACCATCTGCGGCCGTGACTTGCAGGACCATGACGCAAACCTCGAAAAATTCCTCCGCACCGCCCAACTCCTAAACCTGACATATAACAAGGAGAAGTGCATATTCCGCACAAACCGCCTCGCCATCCTTGGCTGTGTTGTGGAACACGGAGTCATCGGCCCCGACCCCGACCGGATGCGTCCCCTTATGGAACTTCCACTGCCCCACTGCCTCAAGGCCCTGAAGAGGTGCCTAGGGTTTTTCTCCTATTACGCCCAGTGGGTCCCCTACTATGCGGACAAGGCCCGTCCGCTGATCAAGTCCACCTCTTTTCCCTTGACGGCAGAGGCCCGCTTAGCCTTCCACCGTATCAAGGAGGACATTGCCAAAGCCACCATGCACGCAGTGGACGAATCCATCCCCTTCCAGGTGGAAAGCGACGCGTCCGACTTTGCCCTGGCCGCTACCCTCAATCAGGCGGGGAGACCCGTGGCCTTCTTTTCACGAACCCTCCAAGGCCCGGAGACCAGACACTCCGCTGTTGAGAAGGAGGCCCAGGCGATTGTGGAGGCCGTGCGTCATTGGAGGCACTACCTGGCCGGAAAACGATTTACCCTGCTCACTGACCAGCGTTCAGTTGCTTTTATGTTTAACAACAAGCAGAGGGGCAAAATCAAAAATGACAAGATCTTGAGGTGGAGAATCGAACTTTCCACCTACAACTACGAGATCTTGTACCGGCCCGGGAAGCTAAATGAACCCCCGGATGCGCTATCGCGTGGCACCTGTGCCAGCGCGCAGATCGATAGACTGCGGGCCCTCCACAATGACCTCTGCCACCCGGGGGTCACCAGGTTCTTCCACCTCATCAAGGCCCGCAACCTGCCTTACTCTATTGAGGAGGTCAGGACCATGACCAGGAACTGCCAAGTCTGCGCTGAGTGCAAACCGCACTTTTATAGACCAGACAGGGCCCACCTGATAAAAGCCACTCGCCCCTTCGAGCGCCTGAGCGTTGATTTTAAAGGGCCTCTCCCCTCCTCCGACCGCAATGTGTACTTCCTCAACATTATTGATGAGTACTCCCGTTTCCCGTTCGCCTTCCCCTGCCCGGACATGACCAGTGCCACGGTCATTAAATGTCTGAACAACCTCTTCACCCTGTTCGGCTTCCCCAGCTATATCCATAGCGACCGGGGCTCATCGTTTATGAGCGACGAACTCCGTCAGTACCTGCTAACTAGGGGTATTGCCACAAGCAGGACCACCAGTTACAACCCCCGGGGGAACGGACAGGTGGAAAGAGAAAATGCGACAGTTTGGAAGGCCGTCCTGCTAGCCTTAAAGTCTAGGGGCCTTCCAACCTCCCGCTGGCAGGATGTGCTCCCCGATGCGCTCCACTCTATTCGGTCACTGCTCTGCACTGCCACTAACGCCACCCCTCATGAGAAAATGTTTGTCTTCCCAAGGAAGTCCACATCGGGGACATCGCTACCGCCATGGCTGACGTCCCCAGGGCCGGTCCTACTGAGAAGACACGTGAGGACCCATAAAACGGACCCCCTGGTCGAGAGGGTCGACCTCCTCCACGCCAACCCCCAGTATGCTTACATCGCATACCCGGATGGGCGGGAGGACACAGTCTCCATAAGAGACCTTGCACCCTCGGGGGCCGCAGTAACCCACTACCCACTACCACCCCCCCCCCCCCCCCCCCCACGATCCGATATCCAGCCCCAGCAGACGGCAGGCCTGGGCCACGCGACCCGCTCGACATCTACGAGGACGACACGCCTGTGCCACAGCCTACGCTGGACTCGACGCCGGAAGCTTCACTACCCCTGCCGTCGCCACGCCGATCACAGCGGCAGACAAGACCTCCGGAGAGACTCCAATACACTAACTTTTAATACACTTCACCCCGCCGGACTCAATTTTAAACAAGCGGTGAATGTGGTAAACCACTGTTTGTATTCCTGTTTGTCCTGTTTGTATTCCACTGTGTACATGCCTGGACATGCCTCGGCTGACTCCTCCCACAGGTCCTAGTATAAAGGTGACTGCTCCCCAGCCCTTTGTATCCTGGACCGGTCGACCACTCGAGGCAGACCTCCATTCTGTTGTTAATAAAAGCCTTTAGTTACTCTTCTAACTCTCAGTCTTTTATGAGTAATTGATAGCGCATCAGTAATTTTCTCACGCATCCAGTTGTTGACATTTTCTGTGGGATTGTTGTTGCCGACAATATATCTATGCTGAGAAAAGTTCCATCGAGATCTGGATTAGTTGTCAGCCACTTCCATCGCGATCTGGTTTAGTTGTCAGCCTCCCCATGTGTGGACCTGCACTTGATTACGTGGTAGTTTTTAAAGCTGCCAATCCATGATACAAAAACAGGGTTGGTTCAAAATTCTTAAGTAACTAGGTTTATTCTTTCCAGAAAGATGAGGTTGGATAGCCCAGGGAGGGTATCTGCATTGGCCTGCTTGAACCAGGTTGAATTCAAAGTAAGCAGCAGATTTCACTGGTCACTGATCCTAATTAGGATTGGACGCCGCAGCAAAAATGTTAAAGTGCTTTCATGAGAGGCATTTTTACATGCATTCGATTCCAGTTAATAATTTTGAATTAAGCAACTTTAAATTAGAAGGACTAGGCTGCATCTCTCTGTTCTTGCACTGATCATGATCCATCAGGAAAAACTGAGGTCTGTGATGTTAAGAATAAGCAAGTATACAAAGGATTTCTCTTACCTCCATATAGAGTGCTTCGTGGAATAATCCCTGCTTTGTGAAAGTATTCACAGAATCACAGAAACCCCACAGTGCAGATAGAGGCCATTTCGGCCCATCGAGCCTGCACCGACACATATCCCACCCTATCCCCGTAACCCCACGTATTTAATCCCCCTAACACTAAGGGTCAATTTATCATAGCCAATCAACCTAACCCGCACATCTTTGGACTGTGGGAGGAAACCGGAGCACCCGGAGTAAACCCACGCAAACACGGGGAGAATGTGCAAACTCCACACAGACAGTCGCCCGAGGCTGGATTCGAACCCGGGTCCCTGGCGCTGTGAGGCAACAGTGCTAACCACTATGCCACCGTATCTGGATCTGTGCTCCACTCTGCCCATAGGTCATCAAAAGACCATTTCTCCACTATTTTTGTGCTACTTTGATGTAGTCTATTACATGGCAAATATGAGTAAAGAATCGATTTGAATTACTTGCCTTTGGCATAACCTCAGTTTAGTAGATACTTTAACTACTATACAAAGCTCCCGTAGTTGACTCCCTTACTTGAGTATTTGGAGCTTTATTTTTTTAACTCCTTGCTTTGTTGCAATAAGGTAGAGGAGGCTTGTGTGGAGATAAGCCCTGGCATAGATCGATTGGACCGAATGGCCTGTATGTG